>NC_137060.1:14250416-14395416 GCF_032717465.1 Coenobita brevimanus | reverse complement strand
ATAGGCATTTATCAGAAGCTATTTTAGTTTGGCCTTAATCCTTTTCCTTCACGTACTCCTCTTACTTTGTGTGTGTGCTTGTGTGTGTGTGTGTGTGTGTGTGTGTGTGTGTGTGTGTGTGTGTGTGTGTGTGTGTGTGTGTGTGTGTGTATTACAAAAGGAGAGGGGATGTAGAAGACGTTGGACAGAGGAGGAGGGAAAATATGAAAAGTACAGGTATAACAGAAGATGGGATTGTAAAGGTTGGTGTGCGGGGTAACTCGATACATACTGCCATCACCTCTAACCAACCTTGTCTACCCCCCACTTCCGTTCCGTGCTTCTCTACCCTCTCCTGTCCTTGGGTGCAACCCCTTCCCTCCCAACTCCTTCTCAGTTCTGTCCCTACCTCCTCCCCTGTTTCCACTTCTCACTCACCCCCCTACCTGTTAACCTTCTCCTTCCCCCCCCCCTCCTTTTTTTTTTTTTCTCTCTCTCTCTGTTGCTATTCCCGGCACCTGCTCCCGTCCTCTTCCTGTCACCTCACCCATCACACCTCCCTCGCTTTTCCCCTCTTTACCAGGCCTTATCCTCATCTTCACCCCTCTTTATCCTCGCACTCTTTCCCCCTTCTTTCCATCTTGCGTGCCTCCACGCTCATCTTTCTTATCCCTCATCCCATTCCACTTCGTCATCTTTCCAGACCTCCCCCCTCCTCCTTCCCATTAACTTACACGTCTCGCCTTTTTCCACCCTCAAACTGACTGATTGCTTTAATGGAACGAGTTGAGTCAATAAGTAAATCTAACCATCATTCTTTTCCTTCTTCCTCCCGATCACCACCTATTTCCTTATCTCTTTTAACCTCCCCCACATCCCCTAATTCTTATACCCTCCCACCTCTCCCTCACAGCTCACTCCTACTTTCATTCTTCATCTTTCACCTCCCATTTCACTCCCGCTTACACTTCCCCTCACGATCCTTCCCCCACCTTATCCTTGCTACTTTCCTTCCTGTCCAACTTCCCCACTCTCCTTTTAGTTATAACCGTCTCCCAGAAGCCTTCTCCCTCAATTGCCCCTTCCCTCACCCTACTCCCCGTCCCTCACCTCCCTCCTTCCCCCTCCCTTCCCCCTCTCTTTCTTGTAGCCACCCGTCAATCCTCACTGATATGACGCTCTCCCTCGACACCTCACTGTTACTTCCATAATTTATCATCTATACCCCCGTTTGCCCTTTTAATAGAGCTAACCCTCACCTCCCTTCTCTCTCTCTCTCTCTCTCTCTCTCTCTCTCTCTAACTTCTTCGTGCACAACATCACCGGTACTTGAGGTATTAGACAAAAAGTATTAAAAACTGAAAATGACTAGAATGTGAAATGAGTTACTACGACAAAACAGTTCCATATCGCATGCTTCGTCGTCATCATTTTTGACAAAAACAATATCATCATTATCATTATCATCAATAGTTTCATATCGCCATCATCGAGAAAATCATCAATACTGAATTTAGCATCATCATCCCAGCCATTCTCATCGTAACAGCTTCTGCATTGTATAACCCATGTCTGCCTGAACAAGCAGACGTGTCGACCTGAGATCACAGATAAGCAACCAACCCTCTGAGGCTGCCCCATTAGTTCCTCACACCGTTGATGTTGTGTCTGCCTTTTAGCGTAGCATGTGCTGCAGTCCTCTGTTATGTGCTATGTTGTGTGAGCTTATTCTAGAAGTGGGCCACGTGTCATCTGTGATTCCACCCATCTCAAATCAAAACATTTACATTTCCGAAATTAACCCTGCAGTCAGCTCACAAGGAGACGATTTACAAATCTTTCCGACACGCAGCTCACAGACAACGGTGGGTTAATTTTACCATTGAAACAGCCACACACCTTCCATCACACGCACCTGACAGACCAGTCACGTACTTACACGTGTCGGCATCTGCTGTTTAATAAGGTCTCGCTCCACTTGGCAGTCGCCATCAGATTGGTTCGAATATACAATAGAGTTATAACTTTTTTACAATCTTATGTTCCTCTACCTCAGGTCGATGAACTTTTGCTTAAAAACAAAGAAAAAAAAACATTACTCTGTTTTAATAAAAGGTCACTCCAAAATTTTTAAAAAATCGATTTTTGCGAGTGTATATTTACATGAATAATAATAAAAAGCAAAAGAGCTTATACAAAATGCATTAATACTTAAAATCACTGTTTATTACCTACTGTAGAATAAATCTAAGTTGCAGTTTCACTTTGATTCTGCATCACTTTGATTGCACGTTCTGCTCACTGATTACTTCTTGGTATCTTGAGTAAGGATGGCTCCTGCTTCCAGTGATTTTGCAATGAGTTTAAAACTTTTGTAAGGTTTCAGTATTCCTGTCAAGTTCTTGAAATGATATTCATTGTACATCTGATTAGTAAACCAGCACTCTGCCCATTCGTACGAAAGGAATCTGCATGTCTTCTCCAAAATATTCATTGTTGAACAGTAGGTATAAGAATGAATGCAAGGACAGCGAGAATTGCTTTTGAATTCCACCTTGCATTAATGATATTTGGAATTTTGCGATAGTTAATCAAAGGAAAATGCCCTTTTTCTTCAATCTAAACACTCGTGTTAAATGGTACAAAAACTTCATATCATCTCCCCATCCTGACTTATCGAGGATCTCCTCTGTTCCATTAACAAACTGTGATTTTAGTTTTTCATACCTGTTTATCAGTTGAGACACAAATGGATATTCGATGTCTGGAGAATTGTTGTTAGCGCCAAGTTCTTCATCCATCACCAAACGGAGAATCCTGACCAGAATGTGATGCTGACAAATGATGAATTGTGGTTTGTTGAAACTCTTATTCAAGAACATTTGTTGTAATCTGACAGCATCTCCATTCTTTTTCCCAGTGTTAACACTAGTTGTATCAGCAATGATCATCTTTACTGCACTGCACGCCATAAGTTGTATTCAATAACTTTTGCAATTCCTTCAGCAATAGTTTCAGCCTTGCCATTTTCCAAACACAATGCATCCAATTTGATTTCGGTTCGTCTATTTTTAAGTAGTATACTTGGTACTCATTTTCATCAGTCCACTTTCCATCGAAATGTAAAGACCATGTTTCCAACAGTAACTTTTCAGTCATTTCCTCCTTCAGTGTAGCAGCCTCTTTGTATAATGACTGGTAAACTGCTGCTTGACTTGGAGCTGGAATGTCAATACCATCATATGACAATTGTTTGCATATTTTAGCAGCTTTATTTGTCGATACCCCAGAGGATGTCACCAAGTTCGTTGCAACTTTACTTATGTTGTGATTTCTGGTTGGTGGATGATTAGTCTCATCGTCATCCTTATATTCACTGTCATCAGATTCGGTGCAACTACCACTAATATTTAGATTATTCTAGAATGCTCTAATCAATGTTAAACCATACAGAACGTTACAAACTTTTCTAGAAAGTTCTAAACAGTTCTAAAATCTTCTGTGCAAGTCTATAAACTTATTAAAAATCTATATAAAGATTAAGAAAGTGACAAAACTTGCGTGTGGTAACGTTAAATATAGCCTATGGTAATCTACTTTCTGATTTGAGGGTGACCTTTTTTTAAAACTGAGAGTAATAAGGGCTTTCTTCTGTGTTTATAAACAAAAGTTAATCAATTTATGATACAGGCTACCTTTTATTTGAAAAAAAGTCAAAAAGTTATAACCCTAATATATTGTACATACATACATTATATACCGGTATATAAATCTATCTATTTATCTATCTATCTATCTATCTATCTATCTATCTATCTATATATATATATATATCTATATATATATATATATATATATATATATATACTATATATATATATATTTTCACTCTCATCTTAAATGCCAGGACCAACTTGCCTAGCCCCGGACTCCGCTTCTCATGGGGCAACGTAGGATTGGATGATGGATATATAGTATACAGTATATATACGGGGGGGGGGGTGAAGAATATATATATATATGGACAGTCACCAGGAATTCAAGATGTTTCCTTACAAATTCACGTTATTAAGGAATCTAATTATATTTCTGTACCCTAATTTGTTGGCTTATGCACGTGAAATCTAGGTGGCGAGTAGGGTGTGTGTTTGGAAATGCTAACTAGCCGCCGATAAGGTCATCGTAACTGACGCCTTATGTTCGATAATATTTAGTTTTAAACACTCTCTTCCTGTGTTTCTGGAAATAAAATATTTACCTGTTCTTAAGAAAAAAAAAAAACGAATAATATTTTTAATATGTTCATCTGTCAAGCAAGATAACGTCCTGAATGTTTTAATTTCTATAAATAAACAAAGACTACTTGCCGTGACGAATAATAATAGCTGATATGCAGCGGGTGGTAGGTGGTGGCGATCATCATCCACTCACTTGATGTAGTGCTGCCTATTCCTTCCTCCTAAATATTTATCATTCGTTTTCTGAGGCTGCCTTCCTCTCTTCCTGTTTCTCCCGTCTTTCCTGCCGCGTCCAATTGCTCTTCATTCCTTTTCACGTGCTTTTACATTGAGTGACAAGTCTACTGGTTTCCTGTAAGTCAGAAAACCACATACAGCGCTGAGCGGTAACAAATAACCAACCCAAGAGAAGCATGAAAGAAAATTTATGTATCAAAATCAGATGTGCCAAGAAATTCCATATTCATTATATCCTTTATACAGCACTCCATATGGCCTTGAGCGCTACAGTCCGCCTAAGAATGTTTTCCTACATTATCTCCTCAGGCGGCTGGAAACCCCCCAGTTTTCCCCGATCACGAGGTTCAGACAGTTTTCTCATGGGCCTAGCAGGCGCCCAGCATCAGGGCGACATATCATCACAGCGCCTTAGTATACCCTTCCATCACATTAAATTTGATTCTTGAGTCGCTTCAGGGAGAGAGTGGTGTATTACTTTATATATATATATATATATATATATATATATATATATATATATATATATATATATATATATATATATATATATATATATATTCACTCATCTTAAACGTCAGGACCAACTGCCTAGCCCCGGGCTTCTACGCTCCTCAAGGGGGCAACGTAGGATTGAATGATGGATATATATATATATATATATATATATATATATATATATATATATATTATATATATATATATATATATATATATATATATATATATATATATATATATATATATATATATATATATGTGTGTGTGTGTGTGTGTGTGTGTGTGTGTGTGTGTGTGTGTGTGTTTCTCTTTCTCCCTCTAGAGTCTAGACAATGTAAAGCAGTATAAGAGAGCCCATAGAAGTTCAAAATTATATAGTACTGTAAATTAAATCGTCTAATGACAGCTTGAATAAATTGTAGAGTACGCCATAGGATCCAATGTGTTTATATCTCTCCTATATTTATATATATAGCACTGTCATAATTATTAGTATGTGATTTCAGCACCGGGCACACTAATGTTATGTCTAAATTATTTATGTAATCCAGTAATTATTGGAAATTATGGTAGTTGGTGGTTTCCGTAGTCCAGTGTAGTCCTGCCTAACGTCTTCCTTCTACTAGTATAATGCTTTTTCTCTGTCTGCCCTCCTCTCTTCTTATTTTTCCCATCTTCCTTGTTATTTTATATTGCTCTTCTTCCTTTCTCAGGTAGCTTTACATTGAGTGACAAACCTAATGATTTCCTGTAAGCCAGGAAACTCTTTACAAAGCTCGATGGACACCATATAGCAAAGTCATACGCGTTCCTAATGGATCAACAACTGGGTTGGCGGAGAGTTAGTGCCCCTCCCCGTAAAACAACTAACTCAAAGTCAAACGGCCACCCCTTCCGAATTATGGCGTCTGGCTATAGACAGACAGTGTACTAGAAACATATCTCTTTATGCAAAAAGAAGGTTAACTACAAATAAAGAAATAACAAGAAACTATATAACTCCGCGACAATGCGCCCTTGAGTGACT
The DNA here is from genome assembly GCF_032717465.1 of Coenobita brevimanus. Lineage (NCBI taxonomy): Eukaryota > Metazoa > Arthropoda > Malacostraca > Decapoda > Coenobitidae > Coenobita > Coenobita brevimanus. The sequence continues at coordinate 14,389,434 of NC_137060.1, read as the reverse complement.
TCACCGTTCCTTTTCACTTCTTAATAAACATTACTGTTCTTTCATTATCATTCTCTGTTTTTTCCCTCCTCTCACTTGGTTTTTACGTGTGTATTGCATATAAAGGTTGATCTGCACTGTCAGTTTCCATACAATAACTGCTTGTGTATTTTATTGTTGTTGATATCAGACAATTGAATTCACACCAGGGGTGATATCTTATAGGGATGGGATTGTTGAACATTAGATGAGATGAGTGATGGAAGAAGAAAAGCTTCAAACCAAGGAAATTATAATCTTGCATTAACCATTCGATTTTTCCTGGAATGGTTATTATTTACATGGGCGAAAGCCAACGGAGTGTGTCTTGCGCATTACGGAAGTTATTCTCTCGGGCATGGAAACATACATTCTTTTCTCATGTCCATTGACTAATGCGAAAAAATACCTTGGTTTAATCACGCTTGTTCTAATTAGAGACTTCACCAGATCCTGCTTCAGAAATCTGCCACTAGGTTCGCTTCCGTCACCCAGCTCTGATGCGGGGTAGGCTCTGAAAAAGTAGCCAGTGCTTCATTTCTTTTTAATTTTGACGCAAAGTAAAACACCTCAAAGCTTATTTTACTCATCAAATTACCCAGATAGCATGATATGCTACAAAGAAATTACAATATGGGAGCCCTTTGATTATATATATTGAATTATAGGTGTCATTTTGTAAACTCGGCTTTCGTCAGTTTACTCATCTCTGTAAGCAAAACATAGAGACAAAACCTAGGCAATTTTTCTAGAACCATCCATAAAGCAAGATAACAGTGATTAAAATATTTGTCATTCGCTAGTATCCACAAAAGAAAATAAATGTGTAGCCGCATATTTAGCAACACCTTTCGATATGCTGCCCTGCCTGTCGTATGACTTTTCCTAACGATACGGACCGGTTGAACGTCTTGGTCATCTTAGTAACCAAAGTCTAACACAAATAATTCTTTTAAATGTTTCCCTGGCTCCACTGCACAGTTTAGTAAGTTTAAACTTCAACTCCTCGTACACTGTTATGAATATAGTTGCATACCGCACTGTTGTTTTAGATTAATACGGCTGACTCACCAACTAAGCAATCGTTCAGTACATTATTTTCAGTGGAACTGCTTACTGCATTAAAACATGCTAAAACACACACATTAGAAGTCCTGAAGGTAATCTTCTTTTACTAACTGCACACGATTTATTCAAATATATGTAAACAGACAGCACACTATTTTAGTCCCCAAGCTAAGATTCTCTGAAAGACTGGTTATTCTTTACAGGTATATATATATATATATATATATATATATATATATAGTCACGTGGAGAGACAGGCTGACGAATGAGGATATAAAGGAGCGTTGTGGTGTGGATGTGGATGTGATAGGAAGCGTCATGAGGAACACACTGAGGTGGTTTGGCCATGCGGAGAGGATGGAGGGTGAAAGACTGACGAAGAGAGTGTATGTGAGTGAGGTGGAGGGGGGAAGAGGGAGGGGGAGGCCGAGGTTGAGAGGGCGGGATGGGGTGGAGAGGTATATGAGAGAGGGTGTGAGTTGGGAGCAGGGCAGTGAAATGGCGGGGGACAGGGCGACTTGGAGGCGATTTGTTTGTGGCCACCCCAAACGGGATTGAGGCGTCTGGCAATATATATATATATATATATATATATATTATATACACTCTATATATATATATATATATATATATATATATATATATATATATATGCGCTTGATTGAATAGAAAAAAATATTCCTATAAATAGCAGTATCATTATAAACTTAGTATTAGGTACAATTTCACAGGTCTTTAAAACCCCGCAAAAATATTTAATCGAGGCTGGGCGACGCTAGACCACCTGGTGGCAGCCCGCTGAAACAGGTTTGGTGAAGCCTCCAATTCTGTCCACAACAAGGACAAGGCCTACAAAAGGTGCTGGAGCCAAACCACTCCTAAATCTCATCTCTTTTATGTTTCTGCCCGGCATCGTGCTAAGTCTGTTCCTCGCTATGCTAAAAATAATTTCATTCATACTAAACGGTCTGAACTTTCCAACTCTAATTCTTCCCGCCCCTTCTGGCACCTTGCCAAAATGCTTTCCAACAAATTTGCCTCATCATCCTTCTCTTCCCTTTTCCACACTGATAGCTCTGTAGCTATTTCTTCTACTGATAAAGCAGAACTCTTCTCTCACACTTTCTCCTCGAATTCTAAAGTGATGATTCCGGACCTCTTCCTCTCACTTTCCCCCTTTGACTTCCTCATGGCTGACCTTAAAATTTCCTGAATTGATGTATTATCTGCCATCACTGGCATTAATACTAATACGGTGTATGGGCCCGATGGGGTCCCTCCTGTTGTCCTCAAGAATTCTACACTCTGCCTAGGTTAACTCTGCCTCCTTTGTCTGTCAGCTTCCACCTTTACTTCTTGCTGAAAGTCTGCTCTCACTCAGCATATACCAAAGAATGGTGACCATTCCCATTCATCTAAGTCTCGTCCAGTTGCTTTAACATCCTATGTTTAAAAAAATTTTCAATTTATTCTTAACAAAACAGCATCTTTCCATAACAATCTCCTTTCTGATCCTCAGTATGGGTTCCGCCAAGGATGCTCCACTGGCGATCTTCTCACCTGCCTTTCAGACTCTTGGTCATCTTCCTTTCGATACTTAGACGAAAGCTTTGCCATTGCACTTGACATCTCAAAGACTTTCGATCAAATCTGGAACAAGTCATTAATTTCTAAACTACCCTCTTACAGTTTCAATATTTCTATTTTTGCCTTCATTTCTAGCTTCCTTTCTGGTCGTTGTATAACTGCTGGTGTAGACGGCCACCATTCTTCTCCTAGAACTACCAGTAGCGGTGTTCATCAGGGCTGTGTCCTATCACCATCTCTCTTCCATTTATTTATCAATGACCTAAGCTGTACAGTACATCTAACCCTTTCCACTCATTCGCTGATGAGTCCACCCTTCACCTTTGCATTTGCTTCCCACAGCATCCAGTTGAACAGTTGCTTCAACAATCAAGGGGTCAGGCTATGGCATACCTAATGTTTGACGTGGGTCATAATATCTCTGATTGAAGTAGAAAAAAAAAAATCTTGTTATGTTTTATGCATCAAAAACTCAGTTCTTACATCTATCAACCCAACAAAATCTTTTACAGGAGTACCCTCTAGTTTTTACAATATCCAGCTCAATCCTGCATCATTTAAAAACATTCTTGGGGTTTCATTCTCTCTGGATTTATCTTGGAAAGAACATATTACCTCGCTTGTAAAATTGCTTCCAAGAGATTAGGTGTGCTAAGCCGACTCTGTGCTTTCTTTATGCCTGCACACTTGTTGACTTTATACATGGGCTGTATTCACCCATGTGAATAGTACAAATCTCACGTGTGGGGAGCCTCCCCACATAGAGCTCTTCTCAACAAGATGGAGTCAAAGACTTTTCGTCCCATTAGCTCTCCTCCACTTACTGGTTTCCTTCAACCTCTATCTCTTTGCTGCAGTGTTGGATCTTTATCTCTTTTCCATCACTATTCAATGATCTCTGCTCCTCTGAAATGTCTACTAACATCCCTCTATCACTATCGCGGGCATGTAGCATCTGCCTAGCAACAACTCATCCCTTTTCAGTCCAACTGTCTAATGCAAAAGTTAACCGTTACTCCCAATCCTTCGTGTATACAACAGGTTAACTCTGGAAATGTGTCCCCCTGCCCATAATTCCTACTTCCTATGATATGCAGTCTTCCAAATGGAGCGTGTCCAGGCATCACGAAATGAGCGGATTTTGAATTTGGCTTCCTCATATCCTATTGTTTTTTTCTTAGAGAGAATAATTTGTAGACTCCTGGCCTTTACTTCCTTCTTCCTTGCATTATATATATATATATATATATATATATATATATATATATATATATATATATATATATATATATATATATATATATCGCAAAGCCTCTGTGGTACAGAGGCGAAGTGTGCGTTTTCGTACACTGAAGAATGAGGGTTCGTGCCCCGCCAGGGTAATAAACTTTGGGAGCGTTCTTCTGGCCACGTACTTCATTGGCGGACACAAAGGGTCCTGTGGTTGAACCAGTGTCGCATACTGTAAAGTATGTTAGCACCCAGTCGGCTTGTGCGGGCCGATTACACATGGTTCACAGACTACACACACATATCCAAAGACACTCCAACACAACAATTACACTTACAAGCATTCTCACCCTACATACAGTCTCTACCAGACAGCCTAAGCCACTTGGTAGAGATACATTGGCTGTATCGTCCCCACTTCGGTCGGGATAAGCCGGTTCTGCAGTAGGCACTCAAACGGCTGATGAGATGAGATGAGATATATATCGCATCATAACATCTACAGAGACCAGGAAAATGATACTTTTTTTAAACAGTTTGGCTGTCTCTCTAGTTGTGAACACTAAAATTAACATTCTATAAACCAGCTAATTCAGCCGGTATGAGCAAGAAGTCGTTGATCATCCCTAGTCTGTCTCGTCGAGCAGTTCCATCAACCCCAAGCAAGTAATCGCTCTCCCCAGGACTGTCTCGCGCGGCAGACCGATATTCTCTTGCGTTTTACAGCTTTGCGCTGTAGCAAAGTGCTGAGAAATGTATGGAAGTTTGGTTCCTTGATGAACGCCGCGCTTGCCTAACACCACACCACACCCTGTTTTCTTGTTTTATGATTACCACCCAGCGTTGCACATTGCTTCCTAGGTTACAGAAAACCATTAGGCTTGTCACTCATTGCAGAGCCACCTGGAGTGGAACGAGGAGTAACAAAGAGAATGAAACGGAGAAATAAGAGGGGATAGACACAGAAATGGAATGATACAGGTGAGGGAAGAAGTAGGCAACTCTACACCATGTGAGTGGATGATGGTCACCACGACCTGCTACCTGTGCGAAGAGTAGCACAATTGCACTTTGGAGACCTCTCTCTCTCTCTCTCTGATACATATTGTTTCTTTTTATATCCTACATAAATCTATCCCTCCATAAAAGGCATTTCTCAGTCAGTCCTACATAAATCTACCTGTGCATGTCTCTCGAAAGGCATTTCTCGGTCAAATCGGCTAAAGAGCTCTAATTAAATTATTTCTGTCCCTCAAGCATCGTTCACTGTTATTCCTAAACGATAGCCTGAATGTTGAGTCTAGTTACAACACCTGTGATTGGCCTGGAAATAAAGGGTCTTTATATTCAATCTCTTCAGAAGTATGACAACTTTGTTTTTTCTTCCTCCAGAGGATATTACTTAGCCTCAAACAAAAAAAAAAAAAATGCAGTAAACTATGTATATCCCATTGGATCCCAGAGTTGCTCGGCAAGGCACTGTTCCGGGAGGTTCCTAAACGTACCACCCTCCGCCTATCGACACATAGTTGCGAAGCTCATAGGTCCCTACCCTGGGGTTCCCTACTTTGTTAAGATTTGAAAATTCCCAGTTCTGTCCAATACTGTGGACACTGGGCTCTAATGGGTTAAAGAAACTGATAGATTTGCCAGCCATTAACCCATTGGATCCCAGAGTTGCTGGGCGAGGCACTGTTCCGGGAGGGCCCTAAACGTACCGCCCTCCGCCTATCGGCTCATAGTCGCGAAGTTCATAGGTCCCTACCCGGGGGTTCCTTACTTTATTGGAGTTTGAAAATTCCCAGTTCTGTCCAATACTGTGGACACTGGGCTCCATTGGGTTAAATCCCTCGTAATGAATGTAGAAACCATCGCCATGAAGTAAAATCTGTGTCACACCCATCTTTACTTGATAAATTTCTTGCAGTCATTAAGTACGACCTCTACATTGCTGCTGAGAATTTAAATACTTTACTTTGAATAACAAACGATATTTATATTCGCCACGGGAGAATTGCCATATTATCCATGAGTTTAAGAGAATCTGCGTATTGTTCTTAATTTTACAGTCACTTCCTGCACAGAAATATTGCTTTAAAATATGTGCAGTATGTTGAGAATTAGTGTGTGTTCTACTTGTATTTAAATATATATATATATATATATATATATATATATATATATATATATATATATAGTCATAAGACCTTGGGATTTCCTGCGGTGTAGCTGGCAGGTATATAGAGAGAAGGATGTGCAAGACCGTCATCAGTGCAACAGAAGCAACGGGAAGGTGTACATCGCTCTCTTATACTCCAGGTATTTATTGGCCTCGTTGTTTTTTCAAGCGAAATATTTAAGTAATTTTTTATAAACTATAGCCAAATATTAATGACAAAGATAGCACCCAGAGTACATAATTTTTCTCAAGGTACAACACGCAAATGTTGATTTGCAAATCCAGTTTCTACTTCTTCTCTATATGTGAAGCGAGTGGGGTAAAGAGATAATGCCCAAAGCTATCTTGGTTAACCTAGGAAGTGGACTCAGAATTTTTCAGCTGTGGGCCAAGTGTATGCTAGTGCACCACCACCACCACCACCACCCCTTCGCACCCGATATATATATATATATATATATATATATATATATATATATATATATATATATATATATATATATATATATATATATATAAAGAAACGACGGTGATAGGTGTGGTAATAATCTGGGGCACCAACTAAAAGATCTAAAGTTCAATTTCCGGGCGAATCACGAGGTCTTTGAACGAAATGATATTTATGTTTGCAGCGGAAAGAACAATCGATTATTTTCTGTTTTCTTTTAATTCCCTGACAGACCATGATACCTTTGGATTATATCTTATTTACTTTCGTGCTCCTTTCATAAAACAAAAACGGGGAACTGAATGCGAAACGACGGTTGAGTGTCGTGCTCACAATGTATTCCTTGGGTCGTCTTCCTGTAAGGATAGAAAGCTCAGTAACACTTCTCACACAGTCTGGCAGTATTCATTTCGTATGTTACTTATGCAAACTATATCCACATGAGAATGGCATGAATCATAAGAGTTTGTTATCTCGTTACATCTGACGCCTTAGTTTTATTTTACAGTGTTCTTAAGACCACAACACGTTGTTTTGCAGATCTGAAGAGACTACGAAACTGGAATGGTTTTATATAACCATTAACCTTCATATTTAAAAATAAAAATCTTTCATAGTTAGCAAAATTGAAAAGAAAAAGACGTCACCGTTGTCAAAGATTGTAAGTACAATGTTCATTCGTACTTCCGTTCTTTCACTGTAACTTGCGGATATTCTCGTCCTTTTGAAGGTTACTTCACTTAATTTGATGACTGAATGAGACTATTATGGCACCATATCCTTTCCATAACACTTTTTCCTGACTAGCACCATACTTTAGTAGTAATCTCTTATTACAGCGCAGAATTCAAGATGGAGAGAGGGCAGTTTTATATGTAGTTACAATGAGTTCAGTATAATCATTCTTTAAAAAAATATATACTAGGAATGCCTTTGAGCATCTGGGGCTCACACACAGAGTTTTCACACTGTGCAACACGTTTGAACCTTGCTGGTGCTGTTGCAACATCTGTTTAACTTTGGATGCAGTTTTAAGACCTTTTATTGGAGTTAATGACGCAGTTGTCCCTTAGTTCAGATTTTGCTAATATTTAACAAGATCAGAACTTCTCCTTTGTCACACCATTTTTCTTACTTTATTGTTCACTATTCTTCATTGCATTTGTTTTCCTCCCTTCTGCCTGCCTAGCTGCTCTCCATCCTGTATACCTTGTCTACTCTCCATTCCTTTCTTCCTCGCCGTTTTCTTGTATCCTTGTCTTCGCTCCTATCAGAGTTTTACTTTGCAGGCTACGGGAATTGTTGATCTATCGTGGACTGATTCTGATAAATGTACTTTTTTCTTCCCTCTCTTTCTGCCTGTTTAGCTTATTTGCCTTCGGTCAGGCTAAACTTACCTTATCTTACATTCTTTTTTTTAATTATTCACCTTGTCTTCTTGGATCTCGTCTTCCTCCTCATACACCCTTCTTTCTTCTTAGCTCAGTCTCCTTTCATCCTGCTGAACCTACCTTCCTAATTTACTTCTATCAATCCCAGGCAGTTTTTTTCCCCACCCATTCCTCTTTTATCTCTGCCCCCCTTTCCCCCTCCTAACTCTCTACTTACCGATCTTCCATTCCGTCCAGAGCGTTTTCCTCTTTCCATTTTCCTTGTATTTTAGCCTCCTCCCATCTTTGTACATGTCTGTCCTACCATCCAATTTGTCTACATAGCTTACTTAACCTCCTGGTTAATTATTTGGCTCCAATCCCCGTTTTCGTCATTCTCTACCACCACCCACTTTTGCGTCTCTAGTTCACTTAATTCTTGTTTGTCCCACTTTTTTAGCTACCTGCATCCTGCCTGTCTTGTCTTCCATTCATATTTCCTGCCTATGATCCATCCCTTCCATTCTGCCAACCTAGCACTTACATTTCCTTTTCTTCCTGCCTACCGAAACAGTTTACCTTTTTGCCTGCCTTCCATCATCCTGCATGCCTATTTTCCCTACTGCCTTCTTTCTTTCACACTTGCCTACTTTTCTTCCCTCCTGCTTGAGAGCGTGTCCTAATTTCCCATTCCTTGATGCCACCATACTGTAGTCTACCGTCCTAATCTTATCCCCTTCCCCATCAAAAAACTTCTGAAAGCTTAATAACATTGTTTGCTGCGAATATAAAATAAAAAGGAAAATGCAATATGGAATGGTTCAAGCTTTTCTCTACGGTGCCGTCTTTTTGTCCTTGCCACCTCCATACCATTACATTTAACTTTGGAAGATCTCTGACAGTGGAGAGGTTCGAAACAATCTTCATTAATCACTTCAGTCGGAGGTTCATTTCGATATTACTTTTATTGTTAAAAGTCAAATTTATTAAGTTCGTATAAGGTCTAGATGTAGGGAACAGGATTATTAAAGGATTTGCCTAATCTTTCCAGTTCGAAAAGTATACTATTATTAAACAGAATCGTGTTGTGTTACAAAAAAAAAAAAAAAAAAAAAAAAGTAAAGAAAGTTTCAAGTTCTTCCGCTAAGAAGGAATCCAACTAATAAAAACGGCTGCAAAGTACGAGCAAAATCATCTTTACAAAGTCATGTTACTAATGTGCTTAAGTGACGGTATTTTGTGTTTCAGACTGTGTTGCAGTGACAATGGTTGGGGCTCGCTTTGTGCTGGTGTTGTTAGTGGTGGTTGTGGCTGTACCTCATCTGACAGCGTAAGTCTCTCTCTCTCTCTCTCTCTCTTTGCTTTGTTGTCTCTCGTAATATACTAAAGGCTCGGGAGTACATTCATATCTCAGTGTGTGTGTGTGTGTGTGTGTGTGTGTGTGTGTGCGAAAAGCATAACTCAAACGTTTTGGTCCAGTTTGAATCCAACTTGGTGGAAGGGTTGATGGTTGGACAAGAGATTGACTTTTTTTTTTTTTTTTTTTTTTTAAGACATTTAAGTTACAAGTCAAGGTCATAGTGAATAGTCAACTTAAAAGCTCTTATTCGTAATTGGTAATAGGGTTGAGGGGAAGGCAAGGTCATGGAGACTGAAATGGATTTTAGAACCATCAGTCAGAGCGAACAAGGTCAATGGCTCGACACTATAACTCAAACCGTTCTCATTCGATTGGGAATGATTCTGTAAACAGTACGTCAAAAGTCATGTATACACGATAACATCAACTTCAGCAGTTTTCATCTAATGTGGACCAAACTTGGTAGCGTGACTGTGGACCAAGAAAGGATACAATGGAATAAAAGTATCCGGGGACTAAATGCTAATCGTCCGCCAAAACATGGTGGCTATGGCACAAGCTACCCACAAAACAATTTTGAAGAAAAGTAGAACACTCTAAGGTATTCAGTCACTAAGTATCACAAAGAGGCCAGTCCATAATAAAATAATATATGGCAGCCAGCACTCGGCCATCTTTGATCAAAATCTCATCAAAAGAAATAGGCTTCTATGCATCCACATAGTTGGTATTTCCTGAAGGTTTCCTGAAATTTCTTCGACAACTTCTCGAGATATTGTACCAAAACACACACACACACACACACACACACACACACACACACACACACACACACACACACACACACACACACACACACACACACACACACACACACACACACACACACTGGCGCAGTGTTAACGTTCTCGCTTGCCATCTGTTAGACGGGAGTTCGCGCCTCGCTCAGGTTGCGAAAAGTTTCACTGACGAAGTGGGTGGTTACTGTCCCCCTTGAGCAAGGGGACGGGTGTGTGGGTGTGTGAAGGTCACAGCCTTGCCCTTAGATCGGACTATATGAACTCTCAGCTCCCTTCCGGGAGGGTAAAATGCTGACGATCACGACCATCAAGTGATCCTGACCGATCCGGTGAATTACACATCGACAAAATCTCTATCGCCTCAGCGAGGCGATAATAATTCTATTTTGAGATTGCTCGGTGGAGCGTCAAGGTCATTGTCAAAGTAAAAAATTTACCCCATAAGGCAATTATTTCACCTGGGTGTTATATGCTCCTTTCTCTCTCTCTCTCTCTCTCTCTCTGTAACTGAGTTTGTAACCATCATGAGTCAGTCCTTTACAGGACATATACTTTTTTCTCATTTGTACTAACCTGCTATGAGTTAGGTTCTTCCAATTGGATTATTTCCAATAACACAGTTGAAATTTCCGCTTATATGCTCTTCTCTGGATCTACTCACACCATTAATTATAGGAAATTAAGATGGTGTCACTATGATAATAATGTTGATGTTGATGCTGCTGCTGATCATAATGAAGACGGCAATATTGGATGATGGAATTGTGGTGATGGTGTTCATGGTGGTAATGAAGAAAGTGTACAATTGATTTTATAAAGCTTCTTATGTCCTGCAATCAACTGAGTTATGTGCAAATTAGTGAGGAATTAGACAGTGATGATGAACGAAAATAAATTTTTTATTGGTGTCCAGTATATCTGTGTATCGACGCATAATATCTCTCTGTTTATAACCATCCATTCATCTCTCTCTCTCTCTCTCTCTAGATAGATAGATAGATAGATAGATAGATAGATAAACAGATAGATAGATAGATAAATAGATAGGCAGATACGGAGAGGTATATAAATACATGGACAAATATGGATTGATATGTTGGTTTACTTATCTATCTATCTATCTATAAATAAATAAATAAATAAATATATATATATATATATATATATATATATATATATATATATATATATATATATATATATATGTCTATATCTATATACTTATCTACCTATCTGTCTGTCTGTATCTCTCTGTATGTATATCTATGTGTTTAGCCTATATATTTGTCTAATTATTTTTCTATCTGTTATAGGGTTAAGGAAAAGCTTCAGTGCATGAAATTTTATGATGATGATGGTGGTAATACTGACATTATTGTCTTTGGGCAAGCTTTTGTGGTTGCTGCAGCTTATGCTGCTGATGGTGATGGTGATGACTATGATGATGATGATGAACATTATGATTATGAGTATGAACATATTTTGCAAACTCATTATTACGACTGATATATGCTGTCTGACCTATTAAACACTGAAAAGTCCTCCAAACTACCCTAGCTATGTCAACATATGCTAAAGAAACATGAATATATCTTGTAAAAACGGGAAAATTTGTTGCATATATACTGCCTTTGAAAGTGACATTTGTCATCGAAAAAAGATGAAAACAACCTTGCAAAAAAAGGTTAATCTCACAGGCTCTTTTTCTCGTCTCTTTGAATATTGCTTTTCCAGTAAGCAATACCAAAAAGGTAAAAATAAGCTGGCAAAATCCTACAGCATCTCTCCTTCTTCCTGTGAACGGTACTCGTGAAGGTAAAAATAAACTTGCAAAATTTATATCTCACCACCTCTCTCCTTTATCTAGTGGGCAGTACAAACCTGGATGTAAGCGTCCACTGAACTGTGCCGTCGTCTTCTGCGGTATACCTCGCTGCCCAGTTCCCGTGTACACCCCACCCTGCCAGTGCTGCCCCATCTGCCCCAAGGTAGGAAGAAGTACCTGAGAAAGACTGTATGAAGATAAACGATAAACTGATGGGAGAATGGGGAGAGGAAACTCAAGAACTAGATGTAACGATAAAGGGAGTGTGCGATATTGGTGGAATAATGAAGATATGTTTATGGAATGAGTGGAATAGTGAAAGCAGTGTTTGTGGAACAGGTGGCATCATGAAAGGAGTAATTGAGGAAGAGGTGGAATGATGGAAAGTGTATGGAGGAGGTGAAATGACGAAGGGAGTGTTTGTAGAAGAGGTGGGTTGGTCAAACGAATGTGAATGGAAGGGATGTTAGAATAAAACAGAATATGATGTGAAATGATATAGCTCTTGAAAACATATATAACTCTGCTAGGAGGATTTGCTGCACAGTTGCTCTAACTCTTCCCACCCCATTAACATGTTGGAGAAAGTAAATTATCGTGATGATGAAGATGACAATGGTAATAATGACGGATATTAGGATGACAATCATGGTGTCCTTTGTAGCTTTTGTAGTTTCAGTTCTCTTTCATCCCAGTACTAATACTTTCTCCTTTATCCCTCTCTCCCACGGACCTACCTACAGCGTCCTTATGGTACGTATGATCTAATAGTACCTTGTGCATGAGTGGATTTTTTGGCAAAATACTTGGTAACCAGGAAATACTATGCTATAATAATCACAGAACGTAAAGAAGTAGAGTGTAATATACCTATTCTATTTAGATTATAATTTTAAAATACCAGTATATAACTCTTATGTATTTGAGATTCACAGTAAGTTAAAATTTTAACTGTGCAGTAGAAACCCTGACAGACTTCACACTGCCACGGCTCAGGTTTTCTTGTCTTATACTGCCACAATGCATACTGCCGGAATTCACGTTAACACAACTCACACCACAGCACCTGACAGTGCCACACTTGACACATAATCCACACTGCAACACCTCACACTACCACCCCACACTGCCACACCTGATAATACTTTATCTCATTCTGCCACACCTAACACTGTTAAAGCCAACACTGTCATACTGTACTTCATACTGCTGCAACTCATACTCTCAACCTTCACTCTACCACACTTCACAGACACGTCACTGTAATGCCTCACAATGTCATATCACGCACTGCCAAACCACATACCGTACTGTCAAACCTAACACTGCCGTGCCTCACACTGCAACACCTCACACTGCCCACATCCCAAAACGCTCACACCCCACAGTGCCCAGAGATCACACTACGCACATCTCACACTGCTACAGCCCTCCATGCCCACACCCTACACAGTCCGCACACACAACACCGACACAGTCATTGTCCCGCCTCACAATGCCCCACACCATATTATCACGTCTTACTTAGTCATACCACACCCGACACTATCACATCTTGCATTATCATACCTCACACTGTCACACCTTACTGCCAAATCTCACACTCCCGCGCATCACACTGCCATACATAAAACTGTTACACCCCTCATACATGTCTTACACCGCCACACTTCACATTACCACACTTCACACTGTCTGCCTGAATCTGCCACCCTTCACTTTATCATCCCTAAGACAGGCACACCTCATGCTCCCACAGTAAATATTGTTACATTTTATGCTGTACATATCTTGCACTACCATACTTCGCACTGCTTGCGCTGCTGTGATTACCCCTCCCCCCCCAACACACACACACACCTAATATCGTCACGTCTCATACAAACATAGCAAACCCATACGTCACGCTGCCACACCGAACACACACTTGACATTTCCATACTTCACTCTGCCACACCTAACAAACACTGAACACCCCAATACTTCACACTGCCACACACAATACACACACTTAACACTTCTATGCTTCACACTGCCACACCTAACACACGCTTAAAATCACCATATATCACACTCCCACACCCAACACAGACTTAACACTTCGGTACTTTACACTGCCACATGTAACATACACATAACACTTTCATACTTCACACTGCCACACTTGACACACACTTAACATCCCCATACTTCACACCTACACACCAAACACAAACTTAACGCCCTCATACTTGACACTGCCACACCTAACACACGCATAACAACATCATACGTCACACTGCCAAATAAAACAGACTTAACACTGCCACATGTAACACACACATAACACTTCCATAATTATGTCACTCTGCCACACCTCATACACAGTTCCACACACAATTAACAACCTTATATTTCACACTGCCACTTCACAGTCTCACCTTACACGGCATAGCCTACATCCCAACACCTGTTATACACTTAAGACTAAAGGAGTTCTGAGAGCTTCACAGTCACATCTGAATCTGATCCCGTTGGCGTTTGATTAAATGCTTTAATTATCATCAGAACGTGTATGCAGTTTGAATATTCTAAACGAATGACGATGTAGTTACGTATAATTCCATCATCATGTTTCGCGTACTAAAAACAATAGCAGTTCAATTAATGAACACCCCAAGGTTCCGATGACTTACTCTTAGATGAATAAAAATCTATGGCATTAGCTGGAATAGAATGCTAGAGATGCCCCACTCATGAGAGGATTGGTGGCATCGGTAATGTATAATACTCTTCAGTGAAATAATTACCGACCAATGGTCTTTTTATATAACTGGAATCTGATAATGAGCAACTATTTACGCTGTTGCCAATTAGGAAAAGTTTGTTCACAGAACAAAACCGATCTTCACAAGTTCTCCAGATAATACAACGTTCGGACGAACAATTCTGAAAAAGTGTCTTTGGTCTTGCATGAAAACGGTCGTCCTTTTGTTTTGTTTTTTTCTCATGTGATATTTATATATTCCATAGATTCTCATTTATCCCCATCAAAATACTTATGTACAAAGGCATATATATATATATATATATATATATATATATATATATATATATATATATATATATATATATATATATATATATATATATATATATATATATATATATATATATATATATATATATATATATATATATATATATATATATATACAGTATATAGATAGATAGAAGATAGATAGATAAGGAGATAGATAGATATAGATATTTATATAGATAGATAGATAGATAGACAGAGATAGGTAGATAGATGCAGGGGCACCTGGCATTGTCCGGGCCAAAAAGGCGAACACCCCAGTCCTATTTATTCTAGTTCAGTCTTTCTACTCTAGAAAGGCCATGTGCCTCTTATGCATTTGAAGAGGGATTATACGAGGTCCATGAACTTTCTATTTCAGCTTTCGCAGACTGACCCACACTATTTGTGCACACTTCTTTACTATCACCAGTGACCTCAAATGACCTCGGAGGTCAACCTCACATAGCCTATGTCCGAACTGGAGGTCATGTGAGTCTCTATGCCAAAAATTGGGCTGCTGGGTCCAGTCGTTCGATCATGTATTAACGGTGACCTCAAATGACCTCCGACCGGTGACCTCAAGTGACCACGGAGGTCAACCTTACATAGCCTGTATCCGAATTGGAGGCCATGTGAGTGTCTCCATGCCAAAAAATGGGCTGCTGAGTCCAGTCGTTCGATCATGTATTAACGGTGACCTCAAATGACCTCCGACCGGTGACCTCAAGTGACCACGGAGGTCAACCTTACATAGCCTGTATCCGAATTGGAGGCCATGTGAGTGTCTCCATGCCAAAAAATGGGCTGCTGAGTCCAGTTGCTAGAGTGTGTACTATCGATGAACTCAAATGACCTCCGACCATTGACCTCAAATGACCTCAGAGGTCAACCTCACATAGCCTAAGCCAGAACAGGAGGTTATGTGAATCTCCATGTCAAAAACTGGGCTGCAAGGGCCAAAAAATGCGACCACTCTACTGGTGATCTCAGATGGCCCAAATCTGAATTTTGATCCCCCTAAAACCATCCTTGGGTCACCCTGATTCAGAGTATACACTGCACTCGCCTAACTCACTGTAATTTCCTTCTGAACTCATGCCTTGAGTTGGGAAAACGTGAGTTAAAAAAAAAACACACACACACACCTTATGGGGAAAAATAGATTTGATTCTGCCATGGTGTCAGGTAGCCTAGTATAACATTAACGGAACCCCTCTTAACACTACTTAACATTAACATCCTGTCTCAGAAGTATGAACGGCACATCTTATAATGATAATAAACAATATTAAAAGACATTACATATCCTTGTATGATAATAAAAAATACTGAAAAGCATTTTCGTAAATCCTACTGATGACAATGCTTACGTCGACGAGGGACGGGTAGCAGTTTCGGCACATTAACCTAGTTGCAGTACTGTCCACTAGGTGTAGGTGGCATGGGTGGAGAAAGCATTGTTCTGCTTGGCTGCACAATCACAATGACTGTGTGCTTAAATATGACTGGGTTCCAGTCGCGAGTAGTGGCTACAATACCGTGAGTGAGTGTTTTTGAGGAATAAAATATACCGTTATTTTCCAGTTTCTGCTATTTTAATATCATCCACATTAGACTACTCATAAATCAATGTCTTCAGTCGGCCTCAGTGAATAGATTCCATTCACTTAATAGGTCTGTTTTTATATCAGATGATGAACTGATTAATAAATATTATCGGATATATTAATTAATTTAATTTGTTTAGATATATTGTAATTTTCAGAGCTCCTCTCGGCATTTTGTGCAAGAAAAATCAAAGCTATATTTAATTAGAAGTGTGTGGTACAAACAAGTATGTGGCAACAGACCGATATTAAGTTTGTGCAGATGTAGACATGTCGCCACGAATACACAGTTTTAAGTACTAGACCCAGTATCACTACCTTTATGGTTCTTTCTTATTTAATCTTAACAACTTCAGACCAAGAAATCATTTGAATATTACTCTTGCTAGCTCCAGACTGTTTAAAGAGATAAGCCTTCATGAACCTTTTATCATGACAAGTTTCTCGTAAACTGAATATGATATTCAGGAAGCGTAAAAATAAACCACAGAAATTTAATCGTCGTGAGGTAATTAAATTTTGAGCCAATATAGTATAACCTTTAACTTCCACTCATCACTTAGTCAGAAGCAGGATCATCCATAACAATGCTCTTCTTCCATTAACTCATTTGTCTGAGTATTGCATTTTTATTTTCTTGTTCCTGCTATAAGACTTTTTTAAAAATTCAGCTTAGTGTAGGAAGTTCGAAGTGAACGGATTCATATGTCTCTCTTTAGGTCAATAAAATCATCATAAAAGAAGCAAGATATATGAAATACATGACGTCTTATGGCCAAAGGTGCATAATGAACTCAATAGTGTGATGACTGACTTGCAGGTCACCGGAGGCGCAGGATGGCTGAACTTCCAGAAAACTGAGGCAAGATGACGGAGAACAAAAATGACGGAGTCTAACAGACACGGAGTGAACAGCAAACCTTATATTCTGATCAATAAACACTGGGCAGCCTTCAATGTTTAATTTTCCCTTTGGATAGATTTGGAGTACGTTGTTATTGCTGCTGTATTCTCGGTTGTTATTGCTGTAGTAGTAGTAGTAGTAGTAGTAGCTGTTCCCTAGGCAGTCTGGCCGAACAGCCCCGAGTCTCTTAGGAAGGCCATGGTTGAGACCAGGCTTTCCCACAGAGCTCTCAAAGAGTGTATGTTGTGTTGTTGGCGTAGGTGATTCTGTGCAATGCAGTCTTCCATTCTATCTAACGCCTCTTAAGATAGTAAGTTTACGACAGAATATGTATCCATAAAAAGTAAGATATCACCTGACCGCAATTTCCATGCACACCTGTTATAAAAGACTTTGTAGTTACTTGTAGTGGAGTTTTATATATATTAGACTTGTGGGCGAGAGGTTGTTATATTTGAGTAGCTTGTAAGTAGATAATCTTCTTTCCCATTTGTCATGTAGTGACAGGAGAGGTAAAGAATAGTATGGAACTATTTTTATTTGTCTTGGAAATATTAACACTCTAACACAGAGCGGAGTATAAAGTAGAGTCCCGCTAGCTATCTCTCTGTCTGTCTGTCTGTCTCTCTCTCAAGTTGCTAAGCCCTTCTCCCTGCGACCTGTCTGTTGTATGGCTAGCTTCTTTCTGCCCTCTCTTTCCTAAATTCTGGTGAAACAGGAGACGTATCACGTGTGTTCCTTGTGAGTGGAAAGTTATAGAAGCCTGTGTGTGAGTATGTGTGTATGTGTGTGTATGGTCACTAAGGCTTTGTTCACCGGTGGATTGCTGACAACTAACTGCATCATCTCCTTACTGGCCACTTCGTAATCTGTCGTTAGCTTTCCTCAGTGTAATTTGCAAGTTCATTTCCCATTCCCAGGCTCGCATAGAGCTGTCTATCTATCTAATTATCTATCTATCTATTATGATTTGTAATTATAATATGGAGTCCTAACATATTGCTCGGTCACGCGAAAATGGCGTACCATCGACAGTTAATAGTCCTAACATATTAATACATATTATATACACATTATAATGAACTTATAAGCTAATTAAGTGAAATGCATAATATTGTAAAAGTAACATAATTGTATGAATATTGTATGCATATAATATTTATAGTAAATAGTGATTATTCAGTAATATTACATTTTAAACAAGTTGTATACATATTTGAATAAACACATTAAAGTAAATTATTTAACTGTAATACAGTATGTACTTGGGTTATTGTAGTGAAATGCATAACTGTGTTGGCCTTATAATTGTAGTTACATTTTGTTAATGCAACTGTTACATAAGTGTCTTGGCCTTATAATTGTAGTTAAAGTTACATAAAAGTTACATCTTGTTAATGCAACTGTTACATAAATGGTACATATTGTTTGTAGTTACATAATTGTAGTTAAAGTTACATAAAAGTTACATCTTGTTAATGCAACTGTTACATAATTGGCAAAGTGTAACATAATGCAATCGTTTGTCGTTACATAATTGTTACATATCGTTTGTAGGTACATAATTGTAGTTAAAGTTACATAAAAGTTACATCTTGTTAATGCAACTGTTACATAAATGGTACATATTGTTTGTAGTTACATAATTGTAGCAAGTGTAACATAATGCAATCGTTTGTCGTTACATAATTGTTACATATCGTTTGTAGTTACATAATTGTAATAAGTGTAACATAATGCAATCGTTTGTCGTTACATAATTATGATATGGAGTTACATAATTTTTACATATCGTTCGTAGTTACATAATTATAGCAAGTGTAACATAATGCAATCGTTTCTAGTTACATAATTGTAATAATTGCGGTCCTGACATATGAATCCGGTCATGCTGCGGTCGATGATAGTGATGATATGTCATGCCACTTGCTTGTGGAGACAACAATTTGCTTTTTTTTTTTTTTTTTAGTTTATGTGATATTTTGACATATGTAGTAACACTTACACTTATTTTCATTTGTCTGTTATGTGATATTACTCTATTTCTCTTTTTTCTTTCTTACTTTTTCTTTCTTTCTTTCTTTCTTTTTTTTTTTGTATGCATTGATTTTCTATAGTTTGTTTTTCTTCGCTTATGTACGCTTTTTCCATGTTGTTCATGGTTGCATAATTACTGGCTAATTTCCTTGGGATACTTTTTTAAAGTTTAGTTTATATTGCACAGGTATTACTGAAAATGATATAATATAGTCCCATATTTTGTTATTTTATATAAAAAAAAAATATATATATATACACTATATACAGTATTACCTATATACACTGACCTGTTGTTCACTTGTACCTATCGTGGGTAGTATGTGTGTCAGCACTGTGTGGAAATCATTGTCTTCACGATTGTGTTGAAGATGTTCACTCTTGCTAACGTCATTTGTGTTGGCCATTTTTTTTTCTCTAGTTTACCTTGTAACTTAATTTATATGTTTCCACTAGGTAGCTTTAATTAATAAATGTTTAATACAGTTCTTTTAATCGCTCACTGAGTAACTGTGATGGTATATTTTCTTTATCACTTTGTAGATATAATAATGTATAGCTGTATGTATGAAACACGTATTTTATGTAGGTATAAAAGGTAACAATCGTTGGTAGTAAATAAATGTTATAATAAATGAATGCATATATACAGTGTAGAATATTTATTGTTGGTGATTATTTAGTGTTTGAGTTATGCAGAAAACTGAAGTAAGTATGTGTATTTAAGCTGTAACTATACAACACGTTTTATATGTTTGTGCAGAAGCTTATTGTCTATCACTGTGTATTGTATAAATGAAGTAACTATGTAACTCACTAATTTTTACCGTGGTGGGAATGGTGTGAGTGGTGCTGCAAGTGGTGTGTTGACTGACGTGGCGTCTTTTCAGCAAGCACGCATGATGACGTCGACTTCCCACACTGGTAGCTGTGGTGAGTGAATGAGTAGCGATGAGTAACTTGAGTGAAGACGAGTGAGTAAGATGAGTTGTGAATATGGACTTGGTATTTGCTTCGTCGTCTTGACCTCTTCACACCTGCATAAGCGGTGTAGGTTGGGTGGATGTAGCAGAGAGAGGAGGGTGAGGTCTGGTGGTTATGAGCCGTGTCTCACTCTTCGTTTGTTTATTCCATTTTTCTTTGTCGATGTTTTCTCGGTCCTTTTCTCTTGAGATTTACTCGTTGTAGGATGAAGACTGCCGCTACTTGTAGGTGCGTGTAGAAGATTATACAAATGACTCGTAGAGTTGTTACTTGTAGTTGATTGTAGATGGTTGTAGTTCGTTGGTTCGTCGTAGAAATTTCAAGATTGTTTGTATCAGTACTTTGTTAAACTACTTGCAAGACGTCGTGTGATCACTTCTACCTCAGCGTGATGATCGTGGAGACGGAGGGGGCTGGTTGGAGAGAATTGTCAGGAGCTGGTTGTGTTGTTGGTTGTAAGAGTTTTTTTTTTTTTTTTCAATCTTGATATTTTGTAGGAATTCACTGTTGATTCGTAGACGAGGTTCGTATACGTTCGCTGCTACCAAATGTCATATAAGACTTTGTAGTTACTTGTAGTGGAGTTTTATATATATTAGACTTGGGACGAGCGGTTGTTAAATTTGAGTAGCTTGTAAGTAGATAATCTTCTTTCCCATTTGTCATGTAGTGACAGGAGAGGTAAAGAATAGTATGGGACTATTTTTATTTGTCCTGGAAATATTAAAGTCTCTCACACAGAGCGGAGTATAAAGTAGAGTCCCGCTAGCTATCTCTCTGTCTCTCTCTCTCTCTCTGTCTCTCTCTCAAGTTGCTAAGCCCTTCTCCCTGCGACCTGTCTGTTGTATGGCTAGCTTCTTTCTGCCCTCTCTTTCCTAAATTCTGGTGAAACAGGAGACGTGTCACGTGTGTTCCTTGTGAGTGGAAAGGTCTAGAAGCCTGTGTGTGAGTATGTGTGTATGTGTGTGTATGGTCACTTAGGCCACCGGTGGATTGCTGACAACTAACTGCATCATCTCCTTACTGGCCACTTCGTAATCTGTCGTCAGCTTTCCTCAGTGTAATTTGCAAGCTCATTTCCCATTCCCAGGCTCGCATAGAGCTGTCTATCTATCTATTTATCTATCTATCTATTATGATTTGTAATTATAATATGGAGTCCTAACACAACTACCCCTAAGTCGTCTAATAAATGAACAGTACTGAGGGGTAACTCATTGTTTTCTGTAACTGCTACGTTGGAAGTTTTTGAACGTCGCGCTGTTCTTCCCCCGAAAACTGTTTTGCTAGGTAACGGCATTCACTAATAGTGTGAGTTAATGATTGTTTGTGATACACAGCTCATTACCGGACCGCGAATGTAAAAGCCGTTGCCGGTCATGATGTCAATAATATTCATGGCCAGACCGCGAACTTCATAACTGTCTGTTTTCATGGAATTGTAGTGATAACAAAGTGACTGACGATGTCCAGAGACAACACAGTTCCAGAAAACAACAGAGGACTTCCCTCTCCGACATGAAGTCGAGCGGAAACACTTAACAGACAGACGACGAATTGAAGCAGGTGTATGTGATCTGCGACGCGAGTAAGGACTAGTATTATCAGAATCACTGCTGATGTGTGAAAATGAACGAGCAGAGAAATACATAGTGGTACCTGTCTTCTTTGCTCACATAAGTGGATCGTTCGTTGATCGTTGAAAGATTCCCTGCACATATAATGCAGGCCGGGCCATACATTAGCCCGGTCAGTGGGGTATGGGCTGATTAAAAAACAGTAAGTGGGAAGTACAGGACCTGGGGATTGCCCAGCACACACGTCCTGTCTCCTGACTGGCTTTGTGGTGTGTGTGACATAAGTGGATAAAATTGTGCTAATATTGCAGTAAACCACTGAAATAGGGTGGAAAATGAGAGAAAAGGGGGTAACTACAGTAGAGTGAATGTTGAGGGAGTTAAATTACGCAGGGTAGAAAATGAGAGAGAGAGAGAGAGAGAGAGAGAGAGAGAGAGAGAGAGTGTAACTAAGGTAGAACTGATGTTTAAACAAGCGGTTGAAGCGTGCAGGGTAGAAAACGAGAAGGTCTGGGGGGGGGGCACTTCTGGGAGAAGGAGTAAGTTGTTTGACAGACCGTATAAATACTATCAGAAGTTGAAGTAATAGACTTTGTTATAGCAGCAATTTTGTCAGAACCTGATTTTATGTTAAAAAATAAAACTAGATTATATTTATAACACAATTACGAACAGAATCATCTCTAGACTTCTGGCGAACTGGGGAAAAATGAAGTGTTGGGATTTAAGCATTTATAACATGTAAGGTCAAGTCTAAACAGATGAATACATCCACAGTTATGAGAAAAAAAAAAAAATAGTTACAAACCCTTCACACGAGATGATAGGAAAATTGAAATTGTATACAGAAGGAATAAAGTATGTATGAATAAAAAAATAAAATAAATAAATAAACTGACGAATGAATGAATGAATAAACGAAGAATGAACGGACGAATGAATTAAATCAGGATTAACAAATAATGAATGAAAACTAACTGTACACAATGGAGTTAATATCAAGGAAAATATATACAATGAATATTAATGCAAAGAGAGTGAATTATAGGCGATAGATATTGATGGGGGGGAGAGGAGATGAATAAAATGAAAGGTATAATAAAGTGAAAGAGCTAAGACATGGAATAAAATCAGGAATGAATATGAATCAGATAATGCTGAGAAACTTACTAGCAATTTCTAGAGAATGTGAAAGATGACAGTTATGTATTTGGTGTTTATTGAGGTGAATATTGTTTTAGAATGAGATGGGAAGGTAAGAACAAATAATCATTACAAAAATATACACTGTGAGGAAGTTCCTTTGAGAGTGTAGGGTGACAGAGTCTTGACGGGGAAGTTAAGTAGTCCGGGCAGCTCCTCGCAGTGGAGATTGGTGAAGTAATGCATAGGCGCTGTTGTCAGGCAGCGACGGTGAGTGAGAGGAGGGAATTTCCTCGACTGGGATGTAATAATTTTTCT
Organism: Coenobita brevimanus; assembly: GCF_032717465.1. Taxonomy (NCBI): domain Eukaryota; kingdom Metazoa; phylum Arthropoda; class Malacostraca; order Decapoda; family Coenobitidae; genus Coenobita; species Coenobita brevimanus. The sequence continues at coordinate 14,365,918 of NC_137060.1, read as the reverse complement.
TATTATTTTCTTATTGCTTCATAGGTGATGAAAGTTAATCACTATATAGATGCTGGGCTCTCACTTCTGTTCTATACAGAGTAAGGCAGTAAGTGTAGGCCCCGAGACAAACAAAATTCACACGCAACTAGAGGGTAGCCTAGCGGAGGAGATTGTTGCAGGGTCAGGAAGGTTGGCAAGGTAGCGTTGACGATTTAATATTACTCACCCAACAGGTGTAATATTCCTCACACAACAGGCTAGTTTGGAGTATGGGCGATGACAGTTTAAGCACACGTGAAGGCAAAGAACACAAAATGACGTCACACAGCAAACAGTTGTAGTCACTGGAACTGTTGCAATAGGCAACTGCAGGTTCAGGATAGGCAGGCCACACGCAGCGTTATGGGAGGACAGGTAGTGGAAATTATTTAGGCCACCAGCTGGTAGAAACGAAGAACCATAAGGCAGGTTTCCATGGTGCAGAAGGCAAGCTGGTGGAGAGAGATGGCCGCGGCTTGGAGGTTGATGGAGGTTGAGTCAGCAGGGTTTGGCGGAGCATCTTAAGTCCAAGATACTTTACAAATAAAACTCGCTCTGAAGAATGCGGCACTCTGGTAGCTGAGGATTACGATGTTTTCGCACAGACGCAAGGCTGGATCACACCAGAATGCGCAGGACACAGTGGCAGGACAGGGACTCACCAGAGATGTGCAGGACACAGTGGCAGGACAGGATCACACCAGAAATGCACAGGACAGCCCATGGGGCAGGTTGCAGTGGCAGTGAGTCACAAGGCAATTTTCCACCCGTGGTAGGACCGATGATGGTTCTATTTTTTTCCAGAACAGGCCGGACAGGGGTATAGTCGATGATAGGTTATCGCATCGCAGGTGACTGGTAGGTTGGAGGCAGAGAATGCTTGGACTAGGTGGTAGAGAAAGCCGGGCGGAGTGCAGGAGATAGGGTGTGGCGGGGCAGTGCTCCACAATACAGGGTGTTTCTCAGTGGTAATTTTACTGAGAAGAATTGTAGGAGACGTGCTTATATTCGTTCACCGCTGCCACCACTAATGAAACAATGACTGAAGGCAAGGGTAAGCTCAAAATCATCTTTAGTTTTTCTTCTTTATGTTTGGCTAGGAGTAACAGTTGTGCCCTGAATGACGCCCTAGTTTGACCTGCCAGAGAGCCAGTCGCCTACCAGCCCTAGCATTTCCAAAGATGCTACATAAACAAAATCCAAGCAGTGGCGAGACCTAAGCAAAATCAGTCGCGTAGCCCTTCTCACAGCTACACATAGTTACACATAGCTTCATATTGTTACGTCCTTACCCCACACTGCCACAGGCTCCAACAGCAGTAGTCCAGTTTAGGAAAGACATTGCCCAGTGAGTTGTTCCTCCTATGGTTAGCCTTTAGGTGTACAGCACGTAAGATCAGCTGAGGCAAAATAAACAATGGCTTCTTAAAGTTCACGGCCTTTATTTTCCCAAATTATTCCACTTAATGCTTTCCAGTTTCACTTCACTGTTCTCACAAGCACTGGAACTATACAAACTTTACTAACTGCCATTACACTTAACCCTCTCGCGCATGCATAAGTTTTATAAGTTTTGCACATGTGCCTCACAAAACCAGTTCCTTACGGTAAAAGGTTACTATGTTGCACCCGATTATTGTGAGTTGCACAGTAAAGAGATAGCAGTTCTACCTAACAAGCACCATCTAGCCTTATCGGTGACTTTCTCGTCCCAGCTACGACCCTTTTTACCTTCATTCAGTGTTTCTGCCTTTAATGTGAACAGGCTGTCTCATGTGCTCAAAGAGATACAGTTCCTCACCTACCTGAACAAGACTGATTTAGAACCATATGTACTGTCCTGTCTCTCTTCATACCTTTCTCTTTCCTATTTTGGTCCTGGCATTGGTCTTCTACTTATTGTGGTCTTGTCCTGTGTTTGTGTTTGGGGCTACTATCTATGAGGCTGAATGAGAAACCTACTAAAACCATGGGTCCGTACTCGCGGATTGCAAGCGGACTTGCCTGCATAATTAGCTACCCTACACATTGGTTAGGTCACACGGTAGTTAGGACAACAATGTCGACGGGGATGTCGAAAAGGTGTAGCCGAGCAATGTTCTAGTGTCTGACATTTTTTTCCACATTGGAGCATCTCTTTCGCTACTGTACACATTATATTATTCATATTTAGAGAAAATGTGTTGTAGTGTTGTGATAAGAGTCCAAAAACCACACTACTGTAGTGTGGTGTGGGAATGATATGAGCACTAGATTTTCCAGAGCCCAGCATTCTCTATCATAAACAACGAGCGTAAAGGGAAGGCGATAGAGAAATATGAATTGTATATGTGTTTAAAGTCTTGGGGGAAATATTTACCCTGTTGGTATACTTTAATGTAATCAATACTACTTTACTGAGGTGTATAATGTGCATGGTAAAGTTGTGATGCTTCTGTTCATGTATAAATCCCAGTTGTCTGTGGGGTTTGGCACCTCTGAATATGTTGACTTCAGCGCCACTCCCAGAGAGGACGCCGTCCAGCTAGGGCAGAACGCACTTACATTCAAACGACAGGGACGTATATACTCTGGGCTCTCTCTGTGCCGCAGTTATATCTTTCTGTGGCAAATAAAGATAAATCTGCTCAGTTTTCAATTCACCTGCACACGCTACCTACCTCTTCAATTCCTTCAACAAGATCACCGACTCCCGCCATCTCCAGTGTGTGAGAAAGACGTTTGGTGGAGAGTGTCAGCCGGAAGTGACTTCGACCAGGCGGAACATTATTAACCTTGCTTGGAACAGTGAGGGCACGTCTAAGCTGATATATAATTGGTGATCAGCTGTGGAGTTCCGATAAGTTGATATGTTAGTGACCAGTTGAGGAATTCACACAAACCGACACAAGGCAGGCAAAGGTGTGAGGGAGAACGGAAGAGGAGGGGTGAGGTTAGCGTGTGAGGATTGTTGTGATGATGTGAAGAAGTGAGAGGAGTGGGTATTGAGGTGGGGAAGGGAGGTACTGAAGTGAAGACGAAGGTAAGAAAGAGATGCAGCAGAGAGTGAGGAAGGAAGAACGGTGAGGGAGAGGGGAGGAGGTGGTGAGGTGACAGAGAGGAGGGAGGTGATGAGATATGGGAGGAGAGGAGGAAAATGGTTTAGAACGGGGAGGTGAGGAAGAGATGAAGGTGCTGGTGAGGTGAAGGGGAAATGACGGAGGTGGTAAGATGAGGAAGAGAGGAGGAAAGAGAAATGGTCAGAAAGAAGGGTGATGGTAAAGCCAGGGAGGGAAGAGAATAGCAGAAAAAAAAAAAAAAAAATAGTAAGAGCGGAGGGGCAGGGCATTGCAGGCGTCCACAAGTTAAAATATCGAATGTGTTCGAGGCAGTGAGTTTGCTAATGTTATTCTGGCTAAAGGAAAAATAATGTCGTTCCACTTGCATGATTTTAATGCACACGTTCAAATTGAAAGAAAAGTCACTTAATTAAAATGCTTTTCCAAAGTATCCTAACAGTGTGCGTAGGTTCACTGCAACATATTTCCGACATATCCATGCTTTGATGCACAGTTTGTCGTTTTTTAGCTTTTCAGTAATATGGCATCCAGTTCCAAGAAAAGCAATTTCAATATCATCATCACTTCTGCATAAGCATAAGTCTGGAGTTCTTTTGATAATTTCGGAGAAAACCATTTTCGGTGTTCTTTGAATTTATTTTTGCAATTTGCTGATTTGGAGAAAATCCGCTTGTGTGTTTTGAATCACTTCTCCTTTGTTTTTCAACGATGTACATTGGTCCGTTGTAGCTTACTGGCTTCAGAGATAACCGAGTTTTGGTGCTCAGTTTATTATTATTTTTTTTTTCGGCAGTACGTTGGCGAAATTTTAGAAGTCACTTAAGGATCACCTAACAATTATTTTATAAGTTTTCAACCGATATAAGCAGATCTGTTGTAGCTATATTAGTTTCCAAGATACCTAAGTGATGTTGTGGTGTACCAAAACAACGACACATAGTACAATGTTGTCTCCTACTCCCTTCAGTCTCTGGCTGGAACAATTTGCGGCTGCTCGACTTGAAAAATTTACACATTATTATTTTTGGCCTTTTTGTTTTTCTTGAATGGCATCTCGTTCTCCAGATCAAAAGCAGTCTCCACTACGCCTTTCAGAACGTTAAAAAAAAAAAAAAGTGTTAATTTTTACGCGATTTTATTCAGCTTGTGAGTGACTCATCGTCCTCTGAAAGTTAACAAAGCATGTATGGAGGAGAGATGAGAAAGACTGAGAAAGGAAAGGCAAAGTGGTGATAAAACTACAGTAGGTATGGTGATATCAGAGGGCGGTAAGACAGAGAGAGAGAGAGAGAGAGAGAGAGAGAGAGAGAGAGAGAATATCCTGTGAATACTCTGAAATCTAGCCGAGGACGTTAGGGAATGGAGGGCAAGGTAAGGCAGGGAAGGGGAGGGGAGGGGTAATCGATGTAATGGTGGTGTGAAAGAGGGAGAGGGGTGAGTTGTGAGATGCAGGGAGAAGTAATCAGAGAGAGAGAGAGAGAGAGAGAGAGAGAGAGAGAGCGGTATGGACAGTCTTATAGCCGTACAACGGCTGCAAACGAACGATCAGTTAGACAGAAATGTGCATACGTGCAGGCAGATAAATATACTCACGGACCGCTCACGGACAGACAAGCACACCTTACACTGAAGCAGGATGACATACATACACACATACGGACAGACAGATATTTGTATACAGATTATCAGGTTCATATCACTAGATGATATTAATTTTGAGTGGCCTTTTCGAACTGGATGGATTTGATGCCGCCTTAAACATTTCCTTTACTGTTAGGAATTCAAAGTTAACTTAAATTGACGTGAATGTCATGAAGGGAATAATCAAAAGAACATCAACTGTATGGAAATGGATGACGCATAGAGGTGCAATGAACAGGTAACATTCAACTGGTTAAGTGAGTGTGAATGATAAATTCAGACACATTCATGTGGAATACTTTTGGTGAATTAGAGGTTGTTATTTTTACTGATCCAACGTTATGCGTTTTCCGTGTTTGTGTTTGTGCGTATGTTGCAGCGATGCCTGAACCACATGTCTGAATGAGTAAAGAGGTTTGCTGGTCGAGGTTCACGAATTTTTCAGAATATCCATGCCACCGGGCGCCGACTCCCCCCCCCTCTCTCTCTCTCTTTCTCTCTCTCTCTCCCCACCTAACAAAAGAAGCAGCACCACAAAACAGGGATTCTCACTCAACGCGGTTTTGGAAAAGACTGAAAATGGTGGAAGGCTTTTTTGAAGGCTCGCTTTGGCGGGAAACTGTTCGTTCATTTTTCTTTTCTCGGTGAATTTCTGTGGTCACGATAACATTTTGCGACCAGTAATACATCATGTTAGGACGTCCTGAAAATAGTTTATCATCACATTGGCTAAATATAATATACTGATGATTTTTTCCTCACTAGGTGTAATAATAAGATTTAATTACTGCACCCTTTTGTTTTTAACTTTGAATATGAAAATGCCATCTCTTCATACTGACTGATGAGTTATATGAATTGATAGACAGCCATGAGTAGTGTTATGAAACCTGTTTAGCGTTTTTTTTTTTTCTGACATTTTGCCTGTATTTTATTTTGTATAAAGAAACGATAATCTGAGCCCTGTTAAAGCGAAGCTTGCAGAGAAGCTAACACCCTCTGAAAATAGTTATTAAGAAAGTGTGACAAGGATTTATATAAGATACCAGTCCGATAAACCTGGGTTCTTATCTTTGTCGCTGCGGTAGGTTTCTCTGATCAGAAGAAAATCGTCTGGCCATACCTAAAATAGCATACAAAGTGTTTAGTTATGATCAGTGGTGATAATCCTCGTAATTTTCAATCGCATCGGCTGCAGTGACTTTTCCCGATATGAATGAAATCATCTAACGTATGCCGAAGTACAGTACAATGTTGGCATATCTTAATTCAGGGGTGGGGAACGTCCGGCCTCCGGGCCGTACATATATATATATATATATATATATATATAGCCTAAACCACTTGGTAGAGATACATTGACTGTATTGTACCGACTTCGGGGAGGATAGGCTAGTCCTGCAGTGGATACTCAATCGGTTTGATGATATATATATATACAGTAGATTCGCACAGTGCGCGTCATCACAGTGTGCGATTCGCATTGTGCGCATGACCAAAAATCATAACCAAAAACCCTTGAATGCGCGAGTTTACCGCACAGAATGCGAGGCAGAGGCAAGGAGTGGCTCAAAAATGCCATTTTCTATTAGTGCGCGACCACCCCTCACACAGCGCGTCACGTGTCATCATAATGATGCACAGAAATTCCCGGGCATTCTATTGCGCAGCTTGAGGTTCAAGGAAGCGGGCACGCCATAACAGTCCTGGCTCGTGCACTGTGCGGATCCGCTCTCTACAGCTAACCTGTCGTGTACAATGTGTGATGTTTTTTGTGCATCTCCATCCTTGCCTGTACTTCGCCACACCATGGCTCAAACCCCAAGAGTTAAGAAACTTCTGATGCACGCCACCAAATTAAAGATCACTAAGATGAAGGAGGAGGGTCAAGGAAACACTGCCATCAGGAGAGCCCTGGGACTGGCTGAATCTACAGTGAGAACTGTGTGGAAGAACCGTGAAGCCATAAAGGCTGTAGTGAAGACGTATTGTGCCTCTGACCTACACGGCCGTTCGTGAGTGGGAAATCGTGCCATGATACTAATGGAGCGCTATCTTGCCACCTTCATAATGAGGAAGGAAAAGGAAGGTGTTACACTTAATGGAAGATTTATTCAGAACCAAGCCCAGGTCTTTTACAAGGCAGCATCTCGCAGGTTAAAAGTGGAAAAACCTTTCAGGGCATCGGTTGGATGGCTGGACTGTTTTCTCAAGTGCAAGGAATTCCGTTACTTGAAAGTGTCTGGTGAACGTGCCTCTGCCGATGAGCTGGCCGCGAGAGACTATCCTGCGATATTTAGAGTAATTATTGAAGAGGGACAGTACACCAAGGACCAGATCTACAACATCGATGAAACGTCGTTATATTACAAGGCCATGCCCAAATCAACTTACATCGCTAAAAGACAGAAACAAGCCCCTGGTTGCAAGCTCCAGAAGTGTAAGATGACGGTAATGTTCGCTGTAAACTTGTCTGGGAGCCACAAGATGAGGCCAGTTGTTGTACACACAGCTTCACACCCAAGGTGCTACAAAAACCTCACGAACATGGATGCAAGTGGCGTGTATTGGTACAAGTCTGCAAATGGTTGGATGACCGGACATTATGGCAGACTGGTTAACGAGGCGGTGTGTCCCTGATGCCCAGGGCCAAGTGTCTGGAACTGGGCATTCCATTCAAGATGCTCCTTGTGCTTGATAAAGCACCAAGTCACCCTCCATACCTTGAAGATCTGCATAAGGATTGTCGTGTTGTGTTTCTGCCACCCTGCACAACGTCACTAATGCAGCCACTGAATCAAGAACTAATCGCCACTGTGAAGCACTTCTACCATAAGCAAGTGTACGACTACCTACACAGGAAGACAGACACACAAGAGGAGCTTCATGCCCTACAAGATCATGACGAAGACCTTGATGAGGCATCTGCTCCCGTTCCATCTCCACCAGCACCTGTATCCCGACCTGTCACAGATGCCATGACTGTTGAGGCATTTTGGCATAATTTTACTGTGAAGGACGCAGTTGAATTTCTCCACAAGCCTGGCATCAGATTACACCTGCAACGGTGAACCATGTGTGGCGAATGCTCGTGCCTCACTTATGCACGACCCAGGAGACGGACATTCAACCACTGGCCGAGGCTGAGGCAGCAACATTGATAGCAGCACAAGCTGTAACAGGTTTCGAGGATGTTACATTGGCGGACATACAAGAAGTGCACACTGCTACTGAGGAACAGCCTCCTGAGGACGTGTTGCAACGGATAGACGAGGCTGACGCAGAGCCCGACGCCAGGCAGAGTCAAGTTGAGCAGCCTAGCGTGATGGAAGGCAGGACTGAGCTGTGTATGTCAAACATTAGTAAGATCCTTGCAGCCGTGGATAAGCTCAAGGAAGAGGTGAAGGAACAGGAAGTGAGCAACCTAAGAACGGAGTAATTTCTGGTTGGTATCGACAAACTCTTCCGTTTCTACACAGACAGGCACAGGGAAGAAATAAACAGAAGACAGACACTCATAACAAGCTACACACAGCGGGCTCAAGTTGGTGAAATTGTGAAACCAGCGACATCGTCTGCTCCTGTTCCTGTTGAGGATGAAGAGGATGCAATGTCAGAAGTGTCAGCATTGGACTTTGAAGGGTTTATGGCTTAAGTGAGTGACTTTGATGATCCTGGGGAAGGTGATCTACAGGAGTCTGTGGAGGGAAGTGTTGGTGCGGTGGGAGGTGCGGTAGGAAGTGCGGCACTATGTGTTGACGTGCCTTGGTACCCCTGTTATTTAAGGTCATCAGGCCTGTTGTCTACTGTTGTTAAGGTGACTACCCATATTTTTGTTATTGTAGCTTTAGCTTTAGTACAATGTCTGCAAAATATGACCTTTATTATGTCTCTAAGGGCCAAAAAATGTCCAGGTATGAGGGGGTGCCGCCCATATGTAATTATTTCCATAAGATTATGTATTCCTAGTACGCGAATTCCCAGTGCGTGAGGTCGTGGACCGCCCAATCTCTCGCGCACTGTGCGAGCCAACTGTATATATATATATATATATATATATATATATATGGTATATTTTAATTCAGGGGTGGGCAACATCCGGCCTCCGGGCCGTATATATATTTAACCCGTTGGAGCCCAGTGTCCCCAGTATTGGACAGGTCCCTGGTAGGGACCTATGAGCTTCGTGACTATGGGTCGATAGGCGGCAGGCGGTATACCTAGGACCCTCCCAGAACAGTGCCTCGCCCAGCAACTCTAGGATATAATGGGATATATATATATATATATATATATATATATATATATATATATATATATATATGATAAATAAAATCAAAAACCAGTAATTCCGTAATGTTTCACTCTGCCAGTTGGTATTATAACAAACAATTTTGGCCGCAATTGCATTGGTACTAGAGATTTCTTCTTTGTTGTAAGTGGGTTGTGGTAGGTGAGGGCGCTCACCATCCACCGATGTAGTGCTGCTGTCTGGTGTCAGCCCCTTCCTCTCCTCCATCCTTCTTTCCTTCCATCCTCTTCTGTCTTTCCTCGTCCTTCTGCCTACGTGTGACTTTACACTCCCTCTTGTCTTTCTTTCCTTCATTCTTTCCTCTTCATTCTGCCTGTGGGTGACCCTATACTGAGTGATCCGCCAAATGGTTTCCTTTACACCAGAAAACCATTTACTACGCTGGGTTGTAACCATATAACCAGATTTTGGCGCCTGGTGGTTTATTGAGTAATTACGGCACTCCGGTCGGATTGAGCTGGTGAAGCTTTATATCCAATGGATGGTTGGGGTTTATTGCTCACGTAATGCCACTCAGGGATGACTGAGGCTGGTCACTCTCATCTTAAATGTCAGGGCCAACTTGCCTAGCCCCGGACTCCTACGCTCCTGATAGGATAATGTAGGATTGTTTGATGAATGAATGAATGATGAATATCTCTGGTTTATTTTGTTTAATATCTCTTCATATACTCCTGTATGTTACTTATGCAAAGTATGTTGATATTACTTTTATACGTAAATAATATAAAAAACTAAAGCTCAGTATGCAATATTAGTCGCTTAAGAAGAAGCATTATGATGTCCCTCAGGTCAAAGGGAATATCGCTTTTACCAACCTCACAAAGCAAACTTGTACAGTTGTACAAAAAAGTATCGTTACCCTTCAGACCTATGCACTATAACACAACGACGAAGTGTTGTGGAATGACGGGACAGGAAAGTTTGTACCGCAAACCCGTCAATGTAGGTTATGTGAGACAGATATGAGAATTTGTGCATGGGTAATAAAAGCTAATTAGATCGCTTGGCCTCTGTGCACAGAGACAATACATTTTATTATCCGGCACCGAATTCATTAAATAAAAATATAACAGAATGGTGTAGAGTCGGCAACACACATGAAGACGGGAGATGAGTGTGTGCACCCATGCCAGACGTATGATAGTGATTCAGCCCATATAAGCCAAGTAGTTCCCCGATCGTCAGCTCACGATAGTCCTCTTCTTCACCCCAGCTTCACCTCTGGCGGGCCCACAGACCCGGTCCTCCTACGGGAGGAAAATCAACAGCAACGATACAAGCCAAGTTAGTAAATTTCAATGTAATAATGATATGCATAGCTTTCTACATATAATTAATGTTGAGTAGAAGAGAAATAATATTACGTGTTCAGTTTCACTGTTTCAATATGTTGTATACCCACCCCCTACTTCCAAAATGGCCTCTAGATGTCGACGCACGGATGCCACTAACTCAGCCATCAACGCTCGCGCCTCAAAGCTGCGCAGCCGTTCCTATGCGTGCAACGCATTGTGGCCTTTGGGCAACTGTCAGCTCGGAAATTTCGAGTTGTCGTGCATTTTCTCCATTGCTCAGTCCCTGAGCATCCAGAGCGATTATAGCCCCTCGTGCACTGTGTGACGTCTCCATAATGCCACACCTCATCCATATTAACACTGAAGTATCCATTTGAAGCATTTAACTACCCATCTAAAGGAAACGAACTCGTGCACCCTTGCTAGACTGTCATATAAAAAAAAAAGCAGTCGATCCCTATAGATTTAATACCCTTTAAAACTATTTGTTGTATTCTGTAGATAATAAGTGTTGAATAGTAGGAAAATAATAACGTGCTGAGTTTCATCATTAATCCCAGGCGGGGCACTCAGGATAACGCAAACACTTCCTGTATATTTCTCAGCCATATGGCTCATTCTTGCTCATTTTTCCTACTTCTGTAATGGGATTGTGATATGGCAACACTTGATAGGGTAGGGGCTAAGAGCAAGGAGCCGCCCACATAGCCCAACTAACGTTCGTTTCGCATCAAACATTCCTGGGGGGTAACGATATATATATATATATATATATATATATATATATATATATATATATATATATATATATATATATGACTACATGCGTAGGTACTGTATGTTACTCCTCTCCATCACTATTTACATAACTCATTCAGTATCATGTATTTTACTTTCATTGTTTCTGCGTCTGGACGATTTTATTTAGGTTACTGAGGCTCCCCATATAGTGTAAGAGTTAAAATTGTATATTTTTACCTCCATTTCGATGAGTCTACACATAGCTCAGTAAAATCATGAGGTTGTAGCAAGAACAAAATTTAAATGACGTACTCTGGTAGAAATGGTTAAATAACAGTTCTTTCACATGTCTTGAACTCGTTCAACATTCCTCTGCTCCAGGCTTAACTTGGCTTAACTGTTCAAGACCGTAAGACGACCAAACACGTCAAGGTCGAAAAATCTCTCCAAAACTGATTCAAGTGTCTGGTTGTAGTAAAAATATATATTAATGAACTGTAAAAGTAGGATGTACTCTTCATCAAACCCTGGTGCAGCAGTTAGTCATCCCAAAGTTGAATAAATTCGTCAGATGGAGACATGTACAGTAAAACCAGACGACACTGTGTATTCCTTTTCAGATATTTTATACTGCAACAAGCCATCAATACGATACCTTTTCTGTTTTAACATCGCTTCTAAACTTCAGCTATCACCCGTTGTATCTCTCGTTACTCTTTCCAGTTAATTCACTAATGAGAGCAACCACTTTCTCACCGTTAACATTCAGTAATGCATGTGGAATATTCATGTCCTTGTTTCAGACAACAGCATTCCCTCTCCCACTTTGTTTTATTTCTAGAACTTTTTTTTTTTTTTTTTTTTTTTTTTACCTCCTTCCAGAACATACTCCTACTTTTGTCTCTACTTCGTTCTCAGCTTGGTGATCGAGTTGTTAGTGCGCCGTAGTCTGTATGACGGACTAACTATGTTCATAAGCTCGATCCCCAAGAGGTGAATGGAGGTTTATCGATAATGAAATGCCTACATTGGAAGTAGGTTGGTCATGTCCTTAAATGTCCCGGACCACGATAGCCTAGCCGCAGGCCCTTGCAACATCAAGATGGTGACACGGGGTTAGCGATTAATCTAATTCTTCCAACCCTTATTCTGTCTCTTAGTTCTAACTTTAACTCCCTCTTTTTCAGCAAATACATGTCCGTCTTTTTTATAATACTGTATTGATTATTTCCCTTTCCCGTTTCCTCGCGCTGTTTCCATAATTTTCTGCCTTCTCCTTCCCTAATCATTCCCCCAATTAATCTTCTCCGTTCACTCACTCTCGTCACGCATTACCAGTCATTCCTTAACCTATCCCGAAATATATATTCATTTAATAATTTGAAGCTTGTCTGATGCTCATTTCTTCGATCTCAGTGACTAAATGTATTATGTAAAACACAGAATGTCATCTAAATCCTCTTGCAGCTCCTATATCATTCTTTCCCAGTTTTTCATTTAACAAACACAGTCTTTTGTTATATCATTCATATAATTATCCGCCAGTTACTATATTGGTCTACGTGTACCCATGCTAATTGGTTTTGTGAAAGTCTGTTTTTTGTGCAATGTAATTTTCTAATCATCAGTTACATATCCACTGTCACCTGATGCTTGACACGAACTAGGACAGGGACCTGCAAACAGACTTATAATATATTCCCTCTCGCAACCAGACTTGTTTTCGCAAGGGATATTAAGGAAAGAAGAGTTCAGAATCCTTTTATTTCTCTTGTTCTTCCAAGAAAAAAAAAAAAGCTACGAGATGTTACTGACTGTTAATTTGTCTATGAATTCGGGTCTAGTGTTCCATTCATTGTTTTCCCCTCATACACTGGTACTCATACACCAAAACACTTCCAACCTTTCTTTTACATCACACTTTTTCAAATATTGCTTAATAGCTGGTCAGAATATTTCACTGATGTTTTGTGTGTTGGTTCTTATGTAACACATACACCATTTCCTTACAGTTCTTCTTGAAACCTACCCATTTATTGTGAATGATAATATACGTACCACTCTATGGCTTTGTAATCTGTGTTGCTTTTGTCTAAGCTGACTCATTTCATATTCACTGAGCCATTCATCCTTATCTGTATAATGATTTTAATCTTACATATGCCTCTGAAGAGGAATGTACACATGGTGGTGCTATGCACTCTTGGTGGAGCAGCTAGGGGGCCAAACCTTATATTTCCATGTACTTCACTGTGGAAGGGCCCTGGTCTGACCCTGGTGAGGCACTGACCGAAAACCCTTCGGTTCTGCAGTGAACATCTATCCCTCAGTGACATATTATCCCCTTCAACCCAAGTATTGCATTATTTTATTCTTGGCATCTAAAGACAATTTTAGTCAACTCTGGACTTCATCCTATGACTAAGGAAGATAACTGTTGAGAATATCTTACAGATCTAGTTCGAAAACATTCTTCTTGGTAAAGTAAAATCGTCTGGAGCAGGTAAGATTTCAGTAAACACACGTCTTCTGAGTGAACAGGTTCAACACTATCCATTGTCATAACGGTGTTCATCATCCCTCTTGACTCATATTTAACTATCACAATATAAGAGGTTTAATGCAAGCTGTTTACAGTCGACCATAAAAGTATCTAAATCTATTCCAGCATTGACACTGATTCAGTGGAGGAAACGTGAAAATGAAGGAAAAGGCTGTGTAGATCAGGTATTGGTTCTAAGGTTTGTACTGGACCTACAAAAGAAGTTTTACTCTGCAATTGGATCTGAGGAAAACATATGAGAGAGTAATTATATTAGAAATGGGGTTAGTATGAAAAATAAATGTTACTGGCAAAGTGGGAAGCCCATCATTCTACAGAATGCCTAGATATTATTCTAGAATGCACAGAACTTCAATACAACGTATAAAATAAAATCATCTGTACACATTCCCAAGGTATTCTGTAGATTACCGAGTTTGTTTTAAGTAGCGTGTGAAACGACCAAACTGAAGCTTACAGTCAAACTGTGAAAAATATTTAGAGATTCTTGTAAACAAATCGGGGCTCCTCACTCGGGGCACCAAAATGTGAAAAATATTTAATGTATACAAGTCAGTATCCTCACTCAGGGCACCACAATGTAAGAAATTTCTAGTATTTCCTAGTAAACAACTCGTAGGTCGTTACTCCTCCCTAAGGTTGTCCTTAAGTAAATTCAAACAAGTCTCATAGGGTTAGGTGAACCGTAACTTAACCTTAACTCACCTACAATAACTATTTCTCTACTATCTCTTAGCTAATCCCCCCTTGAATTGGCCAATTTGTAAAGGTTACTTAGTAGTGAAGAGAGAGTGTCGGACAACAGATGACGATGGGGCTGCTTTGTGTAATTGCTTGAGCAATCAAGCGTCCTTAAGGTGCCTATGTACAACCATGCTAGCTTGACCATGACTACGAGTGGAGTGCGGTGTGTGGCAGGCTCTACCTCCCTCATAGAATGGTAGGGGTGCCAACTTCTAATAAATTACAGCACTAAATACAGTTAGATTACATCATGATATATACAGGGCGAATCTAACAAATTAATCTTAGTTTTAATTAAACTAAAGTTAAACCAAATATTCCCTTTAACTACGTGAATATCTTAATTTCGCATCTGCTTTACAAGAAGACCTTTTCATCCTCGCCACGCCATCTAACGGGCAGACGTAGTTTAGGTCAGCGGAAAATTTCATATAATTACGTGTATTTACAATATAGAGTTGTCCACGAGGGTTAAACAGAGAAGCATTTAATTTAACAATAACAAGAATTATTAAAGAGAACGTAATTTCTGGGTTATAAAAACCGCTTGAACAATTGACAACGGTCTCTAGTTTTCCTTTGCTTTTTAACCACAGACGACTCGTATAAAATGTAGAGAGCGCAAACGCTCTGGGGGAAAATATTTCCCACACAAACTGTGAAATCTGTCATTTCATTTAGACTGTGCTTAGGTTAGGCTGGGATAATCATGGTTAATTTTAGGTTAGATTTGGCTAGGTTAGTAAGGTTAAGTTAGGTAAGTTTAATTAAGATAAACGCTTAACGTAACTTAGTGTTCTTCTAAGTTAACCTAACCCAACCTAGCCTAACCTAATTTAATATGCACTATTATCTGGATGAAGCTGAGCATAACCTATTGCCTTTATTATTTACCTTTTTCGATGTAATTTTCTCCAGATAATTCTAACTGGATATTGTACAGTCATGGAAAATGTCCTGATTCACTCTCATCGTTTAAAAAGAGAAAAAAAAATCTTGCGCTAGATGAATAGAATATTTAATTTATCCCGATCATGAGTGGGTTTATGATAGTGTTAACCAAGTTAGTGAGCTATAACTCACTCTAATCGAAACAGAATCGTCTGGCGTTGGCTAGAATGAAATTTACGAGTTGTCCAGAATCTAGTGGCTATATTTTGTTTAATAATTTTCATTTAAATAATAATAATAATAATAATAATAATAATTATAGTAATAATAATAATAATAATAATAATAATAATAATAATATTATTATTACTATTATTATTATTATTACTACTACTACTACTAATAATAATAATAATATTACTACTACTACTACTACTACTACTTATTATTATTATTATTATTATTATTATTGTTATTATTATTATTATTGTCGTTGTTGTTGTTGTTTTTGGTATTATTTTCATAATAATAATAATGATAATAATAATAATAATAATAATAATAATAATAATAATATTATTATTATTATTATTATTATTATCATTATTATTATTATTATTATTATTATTATTATTATAATTATTACATGAGGGCGGTACTATAAGGCACGAAGTGCGGATTCGTAGGTGGGGAGTGGGGCAGTGGAGTTATTCATTTTATAATTTACATTCTGGTTTTCCAAACCTATCAGGACGCCAGCTTTCATTTACATCGGCTCAGCCATATAGGATGAGTTTTACGACAGACTACATCCATCCGTAATTTCTCCAGACGATTATTGGATGTGGGGTCAGTGTGAAATTTCAAAAATGGGGCCATCCACCTCATCTAGTTGACAGGGTTGTAAAAAGGTCATTGAGCTGTACAGATTTCTGGAGACTGTTTCTGATTGACCTGCATTTGGTGGAGAATTGCTTAATTTTAATTAACTCGACTTGTAGTCGGACGAAACATGTTATTATACTAAAGGATTAATTCAAGCATGGCATGGGAACGATTGGGTAAATATGGATTGTATCAGATGGGGAACATGGAAGGTGTGTGCAAGATATTCACAGAAGAAATCTGTGCAGCATGCGAGGTGGTGTGTGGGGAGATGAGGAGACGAAAGAGGATGCAGGGAACAGCATGGTGGAATGAAGACATGAGGCAGGCTGTGGCACAAAAGAAGAAAGTATTGAGTGGATGAGAAATATGAGCAGTGGAAGAAGTTGAGATACGGAAGAGTCATATGTAGAGAGGAGGAGGGAGGTGAAAAGATTAGTAAGAGAGAATAAGAAGGGCGTGGACGAGGAAATTAGAAGGAATATTAGTGTAAAGTGGAGGGAATGTAAGAAAATGTTCTGGAAAGAGGTAAAGAGAGTTAGACAGGGTGTCAACGACATTAGTTGGGGAATGAAAGATAAAAATCATAGATTACCAGTGGAGAAAGGAGAAAAACTAAGCAGATGGTGAGAACATTTTAAACTTTGTTGAAAATAGAGAATGAAAATAATTCGAATATAAGTGGCTGGGGAATGGTTGGGAGATGGAGGGACGTGAGAAGAGAGGAAGAAATCAGTAGGATGGAAGCTGTGGAAGCAATGAAAAAAGTCAGATTAGGGAAAGCCCAAGGAATTCATGGAGTGTGTGGTGAAATGCTGATGCATGGGGGAGAGATAGTAGTAGTAGAATGGATGTGGAAGATCTGCAGAGTGGCATGGGAGGAAGGTAGAGTCCCGGGGGATTGGAAGTCAGGTATAAATATTCCACTGTACAAAAGAAAAGGGGAAAAAGAAGTGTGTGTAGTCATAAGGGCATTTGCCTTCTTAGTGTTATAAGAAAAGTGTATGGTAGGAAACTTATTAACTGAATTAGGGAAATAACAGAGGAATTAGTTGGAGAAAAACAGAGAGGTTTTAGGAAGAGAAGAGGTTGTGTAGATCAGATATTCATTCTTAGATCGTTAGTGGAAAAGTTTTTGGAGAAGGGAAAAAAGTTGTATGCGGCCATCATGGTGTTGAAGAAAACATATAACAGGGTGGATAGACAAGGATTGTGGAAAGTATTAAGAATATATGGAGCAGATGGGAAGTTGCTGAATGCCGTGAAGAGTATATATGAGGGTGCTAAGCTGCAGAGCGTGTGGATGGTGAGCTGAGTGAATTTTTCTATTTGAAGGTTGGATTGACATAGGTTGTGACATGTCTCCATGGTTGATCAATCTGTATATAGATGGGGTTATAAAAGAGATATATACAAGGTAGGACAGTGGATGTTGGAGCGGCCCTAATGAAAGAGAGCAGTGTTTGGAAACTCCCTGTACTGTTCCTTGCAGATGATACTGTGTTGTTAAATGAAGACGAAGGGGAGCTGCAAGGCTTGCTGGATGAGTTTGGAAGAGTGTGTAGGAAACTGAATCTAAAGGTGAATGTAAGGAAGAGTAAAGTTAAGATGTGAAGTCAGTGAATGCACAGTGAAGTTGGATGAAGAGGAAATGGAAAATGTGAGTGCATTGAAGTACCTGGGTAGTGTGACGGGTAAGGATGGAAGTTTGGAGGATGAAGTGCTTGAAAGGATACAACATGAAAGAAAGGTTGCTGGTTCCTTGAAAGCAGTGATAAGAAACATGGAAGTGACCATGGAAGTGAAAAAGTTACTGCATGACAGCATTGTGATACCAACTCTAACGTATGGAAGTGAAGCTTGGACCTTGTTGGAGGGACAGAAGTCAAGAGTGAAAGCAGTGGGAATGTTATTTGAGAGGCACATCTGGAGTCACATGGAGAGACAGACTGACATGAGGAAGTGAAGGAGCATTGTGGCGTGGATGTGAATGTGATAGGAAGCGTTACGAGAAACACATTGAGGTGTTTTGGTTATGTGGAGGGGATGGAGAGTTAGAGACTGACGAGGAGTGTATATGAGTGAGGTGGAAGGGGGAAGAGGGAGGTGGAGGCCAAGGATGAGATGGAGCGATGGACTGGAGAGGTATATGAGAGAGGAGGGTGTCAGCTGGGAGCAGGGCAGTGAAATGGAGTGGGACAGGGCGACATGGAGGCGATTTGTATGTGGTCACCCCTTACGGGATTAGGGCGCCTGGAAATATAGATATTTAGGCAACATGCATCCTTAATTTCTCCGGACGGTGACTGGATGGGGGATGAGGGAGAAACTTCAAAAATGGGGCCATCCATCTGACCTAGTTGACAGGGTTGTAAAAACGACATCGAACTGGACAGGATTTTGGAGACTGTTTCTAATTCACCTGAATTTGGTGGAGCTCGCTTGATTTTAATTAACTCGACTAGTAATCGGACGAAACACGTTGTTATACTCAAGCTTTCAGGGTGGGGCGCACATAATCCACTCACTCGATGTAGTGTGGCCTTCAGGTGACAACTGTGATTCACACACTATTATTATTATTTGTTTTAGTTTAGGAAACAATTTACTACAAACAAATGACATCTACTTGTGTACTGGGTCAAGAGATCCAACCTAACGAAGCCTGAAAACGTTTCTATATGATGTGTGGTTGGAGTTTCTTGTTCACATAATGCCACTTTAGAGCGAGTGAGGCTGCTCTCTCTCTCTCTCTCTCTCTCTCTCTCTCTCTCTCTCTCTCTCTCTTTCTTGCAGCCCGTAGTCACAGGTGGACGTACAGCAAAACTTAGATTCGTAAATGGCACTCGCTTCTTCAATTAGCTGATGAGATGTGGCTGGTGGCGTGCAATGGGGGTGAGGGAGAGGTGAGCGAGAAGGAAGAGTTGGAAGAGGTGAGGCAGGCAGAGGTGTGAGGGAGAACGATAGGGGAGGGAGAGGTAAGAGCGAGAGGATGGTAGTGTTTAGGAGAGGAATTGAGAGGCGTGGGGGGAGGGAGGTAGTGAAACGAAGTGAGGACGAGGGTAGGACGGAGATGGAGCAGAGAGGGAGGGAGAGAAAAGATCAGTGAGGGAGAGAATAGGAGGTGGTCAAGTGAGGGAGAGATGAGTGAGGTGATGGATTATCGGAGGATAGGAGGAACATGGTTAAGAACGGGGAGGTGAAGGATAGATGAAGGACGCGGTGAGGTGAAGGAGAGAAGAGAGAGGTGGTGAGATGAGGAAGGGAGGAGGAAAATGAAGTGGTCAGAGAGAGGGGTGGTGGTAACGCCAGGGAGGGAAAAGAATAGTAGGGAAAAAAACAAGAGCGGAGGGAGGGGAAAATAGTTACAGGCGTCCACAATTCTGAATCTCGAAAATGTTCGAGTCAGTAAACTTGCTAATGTTACAATTATTGGCTAAAGTAGAAATCCGTAGTTCCACTGCTCAGATTAATACTTTTTTTTTTTTTTTTTTTTTTTTTTTTAGGTATACGGTGGCGAAATTAGAGAATTCCCTGGAGTATCACCTATTAATTTTCTTATAGGCTTTCAACCGATACAAGCAGATCTGTTGTAGCTCTAATAGTTGCCAAGATACCTAAGTCATGGTGCTGTGGTCTACCAGAACAATGACACATACTACAATGTTGTCTCCTGCTCCCTTCGGTCTCTGGCTGGAACAGTTAGCGGCTGCTCTACATGAAAAATTTATACATTTTATTTTTATTTTTTCCTCTCTCTCTCTCTTTTTTTTTTTTTTTTTATGGCATCTTGTTCTCTAATGATCAAAAACAGTCTCCACTAGGCCTTTGAGAGTGTTAAAAAAATCTTAACTGTTAGGCGATTTTATGCAGCTTGTGAGTGGCTTACCGTCCTCGCAGGGCTAACAAAGGATGTCCGGAGGGGAGACGAGAAAGATAAAGGAAAGCTAAGTGGTGGATAAAAGTACGGGAGATATGGCGATAACAGAGGGCGGTAAGAATGAGAGAGAGAGAGAGAGAGAGAGAGAGAGAGAGAGAGAGAGAGAGAGAGAGAGAGAGAGAGAGAGAGAGTACCGTACCGGGATTGCAGTCCTGTTAGAATACTCTGAAATCTAGCCGAGGGACTTCAGTGAAGGGAGAGCAAGGTAAATCAAGGGAAGGGAGGGGAGGGGTAATCGGTGTAACGGTAGTGTGAAAGAGGGAGAGGGGAGAGTTGTGAGAGACATAAGTAATCGGAGAGAGAGAGAGAGAGAGAGAGAGAGAGAGAGAGAGAGAGAGAGAGAGAGAGAGAGAGAGACCGGTACAGTCTGATAGCAGTACTAAGGCTAC
This sequence comes from Coenobita brevimanus, assembly GCF_032717465.1. Taxonomy (NCBI): domain Eukaryota; kingdom Metazoa; phylum Arthropoda; class Malacostraca; order Decapoda; family Coenobitidae; genus Coenobita; species Coenobita brevimanus. The sequence continues at coordinate 14,345,434 of NC_137060.1, read as the reverse complement.
AAACAAACGACCAATTAGACAGACAGAGCCGTACATACATATAGGCACATACATATGCTCGCGGACAGACAGACAAGCATACATTATACTGAAACAAGATGACATACATAAATACGGATAGACAGACAGATACACTCACAGAGAGACAGACATTCAGATGCACAGAATAAAGAACAACCAGAGGCGGAGAGATGATGGGAGGGATAGATTATAAAGATGAGAGAATGAGAGAGGGAGGGAGGGAGAGAGGAATGTCATGGTGAAAATAAGGGAAAAAGAGTGAGTGGGAATGGATGTGAGTGGGAACAAGGAATATTAAGAAGTGAGAGGGAGAAGAGGAAAAGGTGTGAAGACTTAAGAGACTGAGGAAGAGAGAAATGGTGCAAGGAGACAAGGACAGGGCGGAAAAGGGGAAATGAGATAGACGTGGGAAGAAGGAATAATAAGGGAGAGAGTGGGGGACGAAAGGGAATAGAGATAGATGTGCGAGGGAGAAAGGAATAATAAAAGAGAGAGAGAGAGAGAGAGAGAGAGAGAGAGAGAGAGAGAGAGAGAGAGAGAGAGAGAGAGAGAGAGAGAGAGACAGCATGGGGGAAAGGCAGGGGCAAGATGGGAAGACAGGAAAAACAGTTGATCCTTTCCATACTAAACGGTGTTCAGAAGACGGATATATTTATTTGGTGACAGCAGGTCATAAATTATCTGGAAATTGTTTTCCTGATGTGAGGTGAAGTCGTCCTGGCCTGTACAAGGTGATGTAAACTACAAATTTGCTAAAATCACTATACGAGTACATGCAGTGACGCAGAGGACGCCGTTAACCTTAGCAGTGCTGAGGGGGTGCTAATCAGCTTACCACGCGGTGTGTGTGTGTGTGTGTGTGTGTGTGTGTGTGTGTGTGTGTGTGTGTGTGACGCACATCTCTACAGGGGTTACGGTATTTGCCCTCCCCCCATGTAATTTTTCGTTTTGAGCTAGCATATTCCTTATGACCTTAAACTGCGCTGCATCGTGGTGATCCGAGTAAGGAGGGTAAATTAATATGTGATAAAACAAAGCGAATATAAAAGTTTTGGTACTGGTTATAATGTAGCACCGTAATTCCTACCCTACATATGAGTCATGGTCCGTTCATGACGATTTAGGAGCGTACGGTACATTGCACCCACACTTTTTTTTTTTTTTTAGTTGCAGAAAGGTCCGTAATTACATATTAAAACATGAAACCTAAATGCATAAATATAGGCAATATAGAGCACTGAAACTTCTAAACAAAATCTACAGGGGAAGGGAAGGGAGCTAATTCGTGTGCTTCTGACAGATCAACTAATATGTGACCAATGAACTTATGGGGAGATGGAAAAAAAAAAATATCATAAGGCAGGCAAAAGGGAAGTTATGCCCAACTCATCCAGTGAAGAAAAGGACTTTTGTGAATACACACTTATCACAGGTTCAGAAGTCATGCCCAACCCATCCAATGAAGAAGAGGACTGTTGTGAATACACACTTATCACAAGTTCAGCAATGAATCAGACGGAAAGGGCATATTTGTATTGCCGCCTGTTGCAGAGGGAAGAGTAACTACGAGCAACAGAGCGAAAGGAATTATCTCAACACCTACCGCAGGAATCACCAAAAGATTTGCTAGCTTAATAATATCACTCGTTTTCAATTGAAAATGATTTAGGAAGATGATTTTCTCGCCTACTTTTTCCTGTCTTCCAAGAGATTAACATACGAGTAAAGGAAACACTTTAATCGACTTACAAGTCTAGGAGCTTGTTTAATATTATTAAGGTGGTGCCTCTGGGTCTGTATGGATGATCACCCACAATTGGAGTACACTGGTATTAGAGAGAGAGAGAGAGAGAGAGAGAGATTATACTGCGCATAACGTGCCTTTTTTTCCAGTTTTGCAAAAACTGCACCTACATCAACAGCCTGTCGTTCTAAAGTGGAAAAGTAACACGTTTCATTACCGATGTTGAATGTTTAATTCAAGCTTTTTTCAGATTTTCTGAAAATATTTTGCTTTCATCATTAATATGATCCAAGGCCTGGTTACTGGAGTTATTTGTCACATTCACAGCGATAGATCTGACCTGCGCTAAATATAAGCATATAAATGTAACAGATACTAAAATGTCTGTCGTTAGCTTAAACAAATTCGCCAGACGATAGCAGGCTTTGAATGAACAGCACATCATCGTGGTGACTGAATTATAAATTTCTATACATCGTTGAAGAGAAGGGTCTCATATCGCAAAAAGCCAGGAACACAAAGAGACTGGAAACTACGAACGAAATAATCACAACCATAGTTCTTCACTGGATCTTTAATTTCTCACTTCGAGGGAATAGTCTTTTATATTCTTATTAGTTCTGGACGATTTTACTTAACATGGAGAAGACCTTCCTTACTACAGGAGTTAATGAAGTCTATGTAACATGTTAAGTTCGATTTTCACTCTCAATATAATGGTAAGTATCTGGTTATAACAAGGATGAAGCACAAAATACGCCAAATTTTGGAAGGGGTATTTTTTACTGTTTGAGGGAGCCAGCTGAGCAAAAACACTTCATCAGATATAGTTGGGTGGTAGAACACAACACCAAAACTTATTTATCTCGGAAAGTCTTAGCTACATCAAACTTACGCACATCGTTGGAAAACTAAAAAAAAATAAATAAATAAAAATCGCTACCATATATTAAAAAAAAAGCTGAACATCATAAACGATTTTCTCAGATATTACGGCGGATCTACGCAAGTTATTGGTAACCTTAAGAATAATAAGAGATGTTAGGTAGCCCTTCTAAAAAGAATCGTCAGCATATCGCTGAAAATAATAATAATAATAATAATAATAATAATAATAACAAGAGGCACACAACTCAGCACCAAAACTGGGCTATCTTGAAAACTGTTAGAGCAACAGCAGCTCTCCAAATTTAATAATAATAATAATAATAATAATAATAATAATAATAATAATAATAATAATAAGAGGCACACAACTCAGCACCAAAACTGGGCTATCTTGAAAACTGTTAGAGCAACAGCAGATCTCCATACATCGTTGGAAAGCCTATGAAGTAATAAATGTTATTTAAGTGATTTTTCTCAAGATACCAGAGTGTGCATTACAATCAGGGAAGTCTAGTGGGACACTTCGTCTTTTAGCTAACATTAGGAAGCTTGCTTACTCGAACACATTCTTGTGCGATTTATAACTCTATCTAACTATCTGTTGCCAGTCACCGTAGTCCCGAAAGGGGCGGCCACAAACATATTGCCTCCATGTCGTCCTGTCCCCCGCCATTCCACTGCCCTGCTCCCAGCTCACACACCCCTTCCTCATATACCTCTCCACTCCATCCCTCCATCTCATCCTTGGAATTCCCCTCCCTCCCTTCCTTCACCTCACTCACACTCTTCTTGTCAGTCTGTCGCTCTTCATCCTCTCCACATGGCCAAACTAACACAGTGTGTTTCTCATAACGCTTCTTATCACATCCACATCCACACCACAACGCTCCTTCACTTCCTTATTTGTCAGTCTGTCTCTCCATGTGACTCTACATGCTCGTCTCAAATAATTCATTTCCACTGCTCTCACTCTTGACTTGTGTTCCTCCAACAAGGTCCAAGCTTCACTTCCATACGTTGGAGTTGGTATCACAATAATATCATGCAACAACTTTTTCACTTCCATGCTCACTTCCCTATTTCTTATCACTAGTTTCAAAGAACCAGCAACCTTTCTTCCTTGTTGTACCCTTTCAAGCACTTCGTCCTCTAAACTTCCATCTAACACATCATACTACCCAAGTACTTAAACGCACTCAAATTTTTCACTTCCTCCTTATCCACCCTCACTGTACATTCAGTGACTTCATTTCTCTCGAACACCATAACTTTCCTTTTCCCTATATTCATCTTTAAATAACGTTTCTTACACATTCTTCCAAACTCATTCACCAAGCCTTGCAGCTCCCCTTCGTCCTCACTTAACAACACAGTATCACCTGCAAACAACAGTACTGGGAGTTCCCACATACTACCCTCTCTCATTAGGGCCGCTCCAACATCTCATTTTCCTTTAATATATAAAGAGATTCCAAGGGTCACCTTTAACACCCTAGAGACCGTGTTTTATTTAATTTAGGATTCTGCACATTATGAAAACAAGATAGGTCACGTGCGCGATGAGGCAAAAATCTCTGGAGCAGGCTTGGAGTAATTACATTGGTTTGGGACAATTACAATTGCAGTTATGATTACATGTCCTGTTACTTAATTACTGTACAATTACAATTACAATTACACAGAAGAAAATGCTACTTACAATTACAATTACAATAACTTATTTTCAGTATCTGCAGATTACATTTACAGATACAGCAAAATTAGTGTTCAGTTACATATTTCGTTTACTTTTTTAATTGGAATAAAATGAACTAATCACTGATTATATATATATATATATATATATATATATATATATATATATATATATATATATATATATATATATATATATATATATATATATATATATATATATATATACACGAGTACTTAGAGTATTCTTCAGATCTCAGATACACAAGCACTACATGTGTCACGTCTTATGTAACATGTTTGAAGTAAAATTTCTCTCACTGTCTGTCTGTCTGTCTGTCTGTCTGTCTGTCTCTTCTCAGTACATCAAAGTAATATTTGTATGACGTAATTTTAATTATTGTGTTTCTAAACAGTCAGTTATAATTACAAATACAATTACTTTATCAATGTAAAGCTCAGTTACAAGTACAATTACTGGTAAATAAAAATGATTTATTGCAATTAAATTGCCCCCAAATGCGTAGTTAATTACATTTCAGTTAAATTACAATTATCCCAAGTCTGTCGGGAACGCTTCGTGGCGCGGATTGTCATGCTATTATTGAACCTGTGCCATCAGACGTAAAGACAACAATAAAAAAGACTGAGTTATTTAATGTACACATCGAAATCTGAATAGAAAGATAAACAGAAACCACTTTGACGAGTTTAAGTTAAAATTAGACAGTGGTAATTACTTCCAACCCTCACTATACTTGATGCACTAAAAATATATATAAATTAAAATAACAATATGAAGGGAAACATGAAGTCTCAAGGAGCCCAGTGCAACAAAAAGAAATTAAATAAACCTAATAGTCTCGGAGCTGAATGAACTTTAATAGAATTATTATTAATGTTGCTGGGTGAATGTTTATATGTGTATTCATAGTGTGGTTTAACCTGCAGGATGCTGAAAATTTTTAATTTTTTATTTCAGTGTCGCACAGTATCTGTCTTTGCAAAGAGAATAAAGCGAACCGGGTGTAGATGTCGTAATTAGAGCTAGAGTTGCAGAATTTTTAGTCACAGAGAATGGTTGATGAGACGTTTATTGCCTAGGACGCCCAGACAGTATGGTTCACTTCCAACCTTTTTTATACCGATGCCGACTGGTGTCTTTACTGATGTGGATGGAAAAGAGAAGTCTCTGAGAGACTAATGCAACAATCATAAATGGAGTAAAACCCAGTTATTCTGGAACTGAATGAATATCACGAGAAGTACCAAACATGCCTACAGGGTCGTTTACATTTATCGCTAATTTATTCATGGTAGGTATTAACCTACAAAACAATGAAGTGTTGATTTTTTTTTTTTTGCAGAATCTTACAATACCAGTCTTTACGAAGAGAAAAAAACAACATGGATATAGATATAATAAAATTTGAACCAGAGTAGGATATTTTTTTTACAGTCACTGAGGACGACGGATGATGCGTTTCTAGCTCAGCTCAGCAGTGTTTGGGGGAATTTTCAAGACGGTCTCACATATCCTACATAGATTTCATTGCTCTTATCCCGACATGTATATAAATATGTATCGTACTCAACACGGCAGCACTTACTGGTATTACAGTATAGCCGATGAGAGAGAGAAAAAAAAAAGTGAAAGTTTGAGAGGTGTGAACATGGGATTTTCATGTCTGATGTAGGTTGTGCTTTCAATTTTTTTTATTTTTTTATTAGTGACAATTGTTAAAATTCGGTACACTCTATAGACACCAACCTGTCATTGGCTGGGGTGCCTTGTATAGAAGTGAGATCATGTTGCACTGATTTAGTTGAATGTGCTCAAGGTCAGCTTTTAAATAAACACTCCAGGTAGCACTAAATAGCAGTTTTGCTTAGCAATATTTCTCCTGGGCACAAAATAATAATATATATTATTACAACTCGTACACAATCGCCCAAAATACATCAATATGTCTACCTGACACACACACACACACACACACACACACACACACACAAATGACACTAATGCTCCTCTTTGCAGGCTCCCTGGCAGCCATGTGAGATACATTCAACTTTCTGCATGATCAAATACCATTACTACACTCCATACATGCGAGGCAATATCGAAATAACTGAGAATGTGCTGGATACATCCCAAAAATGGGCACCTAAACGCGAAGAAAATGAATAACTTTATCATACGGCATGACATTCCATTCTTTCATCTTCGTGCTACAATGCTATACACCCACTCCCCTCCCCTCCCCCCCCCCCAAAAAAAAAGCAGTACAACTTCTATTCCACCGCGTGTTTCGAAGCGAGAAATTGCACTTTTATGGTTCTCTACAGCATAACCTTTTCCTCTCGGTTTCCTACACTCCCTGGCCAATACTTCACATATTTCATGGCACAGTTCTCTCCTATATCCATCAACCAAAGTCCGTTTTATAACGAAGTACAGGTCACAAGTCACACCTATGTATACTGAAATACAGTCAACTCCACATTTAAGTATACTGCCTGTGCTCCGGGGCATGAGTAAATCACCAGCAAGAAATCCATAATGCACAATTAGGCGAAATAAGGTAGCTACGACACATAACAAGACGAGTTAGAAGTAAATTTAGCCTGAAGGCAGAAAAGTGACTGGCTGCCTGGGCATGATGGATGAAGACAAGGTCAGATTCTGCCATAGCCTTATGACCTTGGCCTTTGACCTATTGTTCTAAATACGAAAGTAGGCTTATTCATTGACTGACTCTCAACATTTACGCACAGTTTGGTTAAAGTTAGATCAGACTGAGGTGTTTTAGTGAAGCACGCACACACACACACACACACACACACACACACACACACACACACACACACACACACACACACACACACACACACACACACACACACACACACACACACACACAGGCACGGGCTTGGGCATTCGGAACATAAAACCTGCTCTCCCTTCGCAAGCAAGATTGTAAACATCCTCATAATGAAGGGGTCAAGGGTAATTTTCCTAAAACCCTTTAGTACGACGGGTTTCCCTAGGATGATATTCTTTTCATTTCGATGATGGATTTTGTAATTTATTCCTGAGAGTTTCAAACAGATCAGTCGAACATCGGGGAGACTTTTTTTTTCTTTTTTCCAAAGTTGACTTTGATCGTCAGGGAGCAACAAAACCAAAGTATATAATTGTACTGTGTCCCTAAAGGAAAGGGGTAAATATTATCTGGTGGTAGTAGGAACAAAACAGTACATTACCCTTGCCCATCAACTTCTCTAAGGGTCGAATAATTGATTGTTCCATGTGAACTTGGCCAATGGCAGATTACCTTCAAAGTATAATTACTTCATTCTTCTCTAATTCATAGCCTTTCCACCAACTTGAGTTCAGTATTGATCAGAATATCTGAGTTATCTTCGGCTAGTGACCTAGACATTTGACCTGTCCTTGTGACCTTGACCTTCGAATGTTTTCAAAATCTAATCCCTTCATATTTTTCATAATCTGAATCATTCCACGAAGTTTAGCCTGCATCGGAAAAAAACACCAATTTGACCTTATTGTGTGACCTTGAACTTTGATTTATTGTTGTAAAAAACGATGTCAACCTTGTGGTTGATATTCAGCTCATCCATCAAGTTAGATCCAGATTAAATCAAAACTGTTTTGCTTATTTTTTCACATATAAACCCCTGGATCAAACTTTAATCTCGTCATGCGACTTACACCCTTGACTTATTTTTCTCAGAATTGATTTTTTTTTTAAATTTTTGCCTCACCGTTAATCCATCCACCACGTTCGATTCAAATTTTATAAAAAAAAATTCTTGAGTTTACCTTCCCTGAGTCCTTGTCCTTTGACTTTTCCTTGTGACTTTGACCTTAAACCGACTGGTGTCAAAGCTGAATCATTTTCTTTTTTCCTGATCTTAACAATTTCACAGTGCTTGGTATGAATTTAATATTTCTAGAACTAATTTTGTCCTGTGACCCTAACCTTCGATCAATTGTTCGAAAAAAACAGTTAATTTGCAGTATGGCTAGCCCTCAAACCTCACTCCAGGTTTGGCTAGAAACTGGTCAGAATTTTTAAAGTTTTTTTTATAAAAAAAAAAAAAAGTGCATGCAAGAGTCAAACTTTGACCTTGTGTTGTCACCATGGCCTTTGTCTGATTGTTCTAAAAAATTAATCACTTCGTTCTTACCTTACCCTCATCCCTTCTCTGCAAGTAATGTCTGAAGTGGACAATTAATAATTAGTTACATTTACAAGGCCAAACAATGAGTTTCCTTATTGGGTGACCCTCAGTCTTTTCAAGAAGTTTTGCTAAAATCGGATAAAGACTGTTTTTGAATAATTTTTGTTCACACACACACACACACACACACACACACACACACACACACACACACACACACACACACACACACACACACACACACACACACACATCTGTGTGATGCAATGAAGAAAATCGAAAGTATGAGTGACAAGCTACTGGATGTATAGGACATTTATCTTTATTTTCTGTTAATACATTCAACTTCAAGTGTTAACAATTGCTGTTCCTTGATTCTACCCAACCCATTTATAACCGTGGCAAATGTGTTGATATTGCTGCTGGTGATACTGCTGGGAATTATGAAGTCCCCCTCACCCCTAAAAAAAAAAAAAAAAAAAAAAAAAAAAACGCGACACACCCTGGTCCTGGCGTGTGGAAAGCGGAAGAGGAGAGGCGGTAGTGACTAGCATCATCCATATTCATCCTACTGCACTTGAGTTTGTGTTTTTCCTCGCCGTGTGTGTTTAGAGGATAGTGTGGGCAGTTGGGAGGATTATTGTGGATGGGACAGGAGAGAGGAGGAAGTGGGATGAAGAGAAGGGAAGAGATGATATAGAGTGAGAAGGGGATGAAAGTGATGGGTGAGGGAGAAGAGAAGGAAGTTGTGGAGAAGATGTAAAGAGAGAAAGGGTGAGAGGTGAGTGGAAAGGAAGGGTGATGATAGAGAAGGAGAGGTACATTCTGGAAAAGGGAGGGACATAGGAAGGTGGCAGGATGAGCGAGGAAGAAGAAAAGAGGTTGTGATAAGGGAGAGGGGATAGAGTGAAGAGAGTGGGCGGGAGGTGATGGAGAATGAAGATGGTATGAAGAGAAGCGGTAGGCTGGGGAAGAGGGGAGGAAGGTTGATGAGTGAGGGGAAGGGGAGGAGTGGAGGGTAGTGAGGGTGAGAAGGAGGTGATATATGATGGTAAAGAAAGGAAGGGAGGAGTTGGGGGTGATGAGGGAGAGGGAAGAGAGCTACAAAAGAGTACAAAGGAAAGCAAACAGCAACAGAAGTAATCTGGTCCTATCGACTCTATTAAAGGAAACACTATGTTATCATTTCTCTGAGTCACATCCAAGGATAGCACAGCACGAAAGCTACCTCCAATAACTAGTCATTATATTCCAGACAAGGAAATCGTGAGGATGAACCACCAAGCCCATTACAAGTGCCTTGGAAATTTCATTGGAAACAATGAAGAGAACATTAAGTTGGGTATCAGAGAAAAATGTAATATTAAGTGCATTAAAATCTATTGTGCTGTTGCTGTATCGTCTATGATCTGGATGAGAGAAACATGGTCAGAAAGTTTTCGTTTTCGTTTTTAAAGGCTCCAACATGCTTGCATGTGTCGGCCTTGGTCACCTAATGGCGGCTCTCCACGCTGCACGATCCATTGCAGCCTCCCTGTTCAGTCACTTAACCCTGAGGTCATACTTAATGACCTTATCCCATGTCTTTCTTGGTCTACCCCTCATAATCCCACCCCCAACATTAACACTTCTCACCTTCCTCACCCAATTGTCATCCCCCATCCTCTCCAGATGTCCAAACCATCTCAATCTACCTCTCCTCATCACAACACCAATACACTCCAGTCCCATCCTACCTCTCAACTCTTCCATCGTAAACTCAGCCCCTCCTGGCCTTGGACGCAGGGACGCACTGCACATCCACCTAATCATTTTCATTTCTGTATGTGGATTATTTATAGGTTAAGCACTTATTCAAGCAACTTTTGAATGAAGGGACTGTATCATAGCCTAATTAACTAAGTTAATTTAAGCTTACATCCTTCTTGAAAAGGATGTTTTTTTTGTTATATTAATTGGATGATTGTCGATAAATGTGTAACCATTACCTCTGGTATAATGCAACCAGTAATTTGTAAAGTAGTCATCTTCTATGTTATCATGTTCACTGAAAATTTTATATATCTGGATCAAATTCATTCGAAGTCTGCACTTCAAAATCCTGAACATTATTATTTTTTCTTTAAGCCACTTGTGTGATATATTTTCCACTCTGGGTAAAATTGTTGAGACAGTTAAATGAAATAACCTCAGTTAGCCTGATCTACTGTATATACTTTTTTCCCCTAACCCTTAGTAGGGACAGTACTTCAAGCACGGATGAATTATAAAGATGAGAATTAATTTATCCGTTTTAGAAACTGAATATTTACCTAGGGTCCAAACTAACATCCACGTTTTCTATGCCTCCGTGCACTGTCGGTTCGGTTTGAACTCGATTGTTATTATTATTACCAAATACTTGTTTTACGTTCTTGAGTTAAACGCTGTTATAAGTATAATTAACTTTTTTCTCTTTAGTTTTGTTGCCAACACTGAACCCCTGGCCTTTACCAGTATTATTATTCATTTGTTTTATCTAAGTTCACTCATCTAGATGAGTGGTTCTAAACCTTTTTAGGGTCTCACCCCGTATCGCAGTTGGTCCATATTCTCTGGCCCGCCACGGTTTTGACATCAGGCGACTTTGAATTTTTCTTCGTGAATCAAACAGGAGACGTAAACATTTTATATTTTTCACTTTGTAACTGACGCAAGGTGGACAGGTAACATACCAGTCCACAACATGTATGTTTTCTTTTCACTGGCTCTTTACTGCTGATCTTGACTACCAGGCCGTGTGACAGGATCCGTATCTCAACTATTTCATTTTTTTCTGCATTTGAGCTTAGCAATGACCAACGGGGAATATGCTGCCTCTGACCACCAAATGACAAAAACACCACCACATGGTCATTGTTATACTCGCAAACACCACTGCATGCCCATTAACATTACTGCATGTTATAAACATAATACTTTTATAAACACCACCTTATGGTAAAAAGCAACACTTTACAGTCATAAACACCTTCACATGATCATAATCACCACCACATGGTGAAAATCAGCACTGTATGGTCATGGTCGTAAACACAACCTATTTACCATGGCCATAAACATGACCAAAAAGTCATGTTTATGTACAAGATCGCTTGACAATAAATCCTATTAATCACCAGAGTTATCCAGACCCCCCTTCTCATCCAAGAGTGAGAAAACGCCATTTATTGGCAAAGAAATAAAAACCTTCATATGGTCGCAACACACTAACACGTGATCATGGTAATGAACACCACCACACGTCACTGATACCAATACATGATCATAAGTGTCGCCATATGGTCACAAATATTACCATATGGCCATAGTCATACACACAACCTCACAGTCAACATCAACACTTGGTCATGAACAGCACTTCTTGGTTATGGTCATAAACCTCATCACATGGTCTTAAGCAACACCACATGATCGTAAATACTATCACCTTGTTGTGGGCATAAACACTATCACACATTCAAGAATATTACCAGATGATCATAAACCACCACATCACTGAATGGTCATATACAGTACACCATTACATTGTCATAATCATAAATACCATCGCATGATCCTAGTCAGAGCTATCATTACCATTACCAAGTGGTCACTGATGGCATCACATTGTCATAGCTGTGCACACAGTCGCTTGTACACCATCACTGCATCATCATACCAGAAAGTGTAACTTATATTTCATTTATTACATGCAGATGTCGTCGGCCACTGTTATTTAAAGTTTACAAAATTAAATAAGTAGTGACAAAGGAAGGGCATATCTATGCAGGGATTGCGAACGGAAACCAGTATTTTGTTTATTTTCACTTACAGAGTTATGGACCGTCCTTCGAAATAGGACTCCTTTGGATCTCTGTCTTTCTCTCCAGACGGTCAAACGAAACAGAGAGGGAATGGGGAGATGGCCAGGCGACAAGGAATGAAGCTGTCATACAGATATACGAGACAGGTTTTCTTTGAATGTTGGAACGGAGACGAAATATGTAGAGGGAACAGTAATGAAAGGTTCATCGTTACACACACACACACACACACACACACACACACACACACACACACACACACACACACACACACGCACATACACATACACAGACGGGCACGGGAGTTTGCTCAGGTCATTCTATTTTTCTGTTGGATCTCTCCCTCTTAGAAATTGCTTACACTTCCTACGTTGAGAACTACTGATCAAGAACTCTTTTAAAATCAACTGTCGCTGCAGATGTGTCTGCTTTATCACTAACAGCCTTATCATAAAAAAAAAGGTATTTCATGACAAAGATATGTCAGGATCATTGGCCTAAATTACTGTACTTAAAGAACACAACCATGAATTGAGCTTTGTGGCACTCTACGTGTACAGTACAATTTTGCTTCTATATTGATGGTATTCCAGTACTAGCATCTTTTAGTCTACCTCTCGCAATCAAATTATCGATACACCTGGGCACATTGCAGGTGAAACTGGGAAATTCAAATCTATCTACACCTTATCTCACGGGAACTTTATCGAAGGCTTTCTGGAAATGAGGATAAACGATGCCGACTGATTTTGTTGATCGGAAGGCATGTGGCGGGTGTGAAAGGGGAGGGTGTGGTGGGGTGAGGGAGAGGAGCGTGAGGTGGAGAGGGGAGGGAGAAGGGAGGAAAGTGGTGGGGTGAGGGAGAGGGCAGGGAAGCTGTTGGGGTGAAGGAGAGGGGAAGGAGGTAGTGATGGTGTGGGAGAGGGAAGGATGTGGTGGGATGTGGGAGAGTGTAGGTGGTAATGGTGTGATCAAGGTAAGGAAGAGGTAAGGTGAGAAGGAAAATAGAAAAAATTGGTAGCATGAGGAAGGGGTAGAATTGTGATGATGTGAGGGTGAGAGAGGAAAGTGGAGGGGTGAGAGAGGACAGAGGCGATGTTAGTGACGAGGAAGGATGGAGGTCATGGTAAGTGAGAATGGAGGGAGAGGTAAAAGAGGGGAGGAAAATATTTGGGTGAAGGAGGAGGAGGGGGGGTGGGGCCTGATATGATGAGATTGGAGAAGGGATAGTAAGGTGATGGGATGAGGGGAAGAAAGTTATGGAGAACGAGGGTGTGTCATTATTTTCCTTTCTAGCGCACTCCTTTTGTCTTATCGTGCCCTTCTCCCGCCCATGCCTCTTTCCTTCTACGCTACCTTACTTTTCCTCTGTTTCTCTCCTTTCCATCTTTTTTTTGTACCAACCTATCATACTATCTCTCTCTCTCTCTCTCTCTCTCTCTCTCTTCTTACGAGGCGTTCAAGAAGAATGACCCAATAACAAATTTGTCAGAAGAGCACGATTTTTTGTCAGTTTATTAAATTGTGTGTGTGTGTGTGTGTGTGTAATTCACCGGGTCGGTCAGGATCACTTGATGGTCGTGATCGTCAGCTTTTACCCTCCCGGAAGGGAGCTGAGAGCTCATATAGTCCGATCTAAGGGCAAGGCTGTGACCTTCACACACCCACACACCCGTCCCCTTGCTCAAGGGGGACAGTAACCACCCACTTCGTCAGTTAAACTTTTCGCAACCTGAGCGAGGCGCGAACTCCCGTCCACCAGTTGGCAGGCGAGAGCGTTACCACTGCACCAGCGAGCGGTGTGTGTGTGTGTGTGTGTGTGTGTGTGTGTGTGTGTGTGTGTGTAAAGCTAAACACTCTTCCAGAGGAGAAAGATGAAATCGGAGGAAAAAAATTACAAGAACAAAAAAAAGCATGATTATGAATGAAGCTCCAAGGTTTATACTGATTTGAGAGAGAGAGAGAGAGAGAGAGAGAGAGAGAGAGAGAGAGAGAGAGAGAGAGAGAGAGAGAGAGAATGTCAGAAAATCAAATAAAACTGAGTGAAGGTGGACGCAAAAATTCAGGAACTAAATCTGGGGGGGAGGGAAATAGGATAAACGAGATAGCGAGGGAGAAAGATAAATGGATGACAGTGGGAGTTGGGGGAATGGGCATTGCAGTATATAATTGTGGAGGGAATTTAAAGTATGGAGAGATCAGAGGAGAAGAAAATGTATATGAGAAGTAGCTTAGGGAAAGGAGGAAAAGCGCAGGAGAAAAATTTCATTGGGAAAGCAGATACTAGAGATGGTGGGAAAGAAAGGATAAACGAGATAGAGGGAGGCGGGGAAAGAGTCGGTAGTAAGCAAAAGTTGTAGGATTCTCAGCTGTGGATATAACAGGAAAAATGAAAAATAAAAATAAAAGTGAAAAAGACGACTTAAGGATATGAGGTAAATTTCTGGCGAAGAGTCTGGGAATACTTTATGGTGGATAGGAGAGATAGCGAGCGAGAAAAGATAAATGGGATACAGAAGGAGGGTGAGGCGGTGAGGGTGTGGGCAGTATATAACAATGGGTGGAACTTTAGCTATCCATCTTAGACACGACGTTTGCTGGAGTGGGGGAGGGAGAGAATGGAGAAGACGGTGGAGGTAAATATATAATGTCCGAGTTTATTAAATTGGATGTTTCTCTTTAAATAAGATGACGTTTTATGCTTCATTTTTGTCACCGCTAAACAGTTTTATTTAACTCGTGGTGAAAAGGCTAGGGCTGAGAAGAATGGGATAAGATAAATAACTAAAAAAAATACTTATAAAATTATTGTTAAGTTGAAGGAATGGCAAAGTTGCACAGATAAGAGATGAAAAAAGTACAGAAACAAGACAGCATTCAGGATGGGAGGAGATTTGGAGACCTATACACGTTCATACAGTACAGTACATTCCACACTTTAGCCACAAACTTGTAGCTGGTGGAATGCAGTAATGGGTATAGGTTTCCAAATCTTCTCCCATTCTGAATGCTGTTTTGTTTCTGTGCTTTTTCAACTCTTCTCTGTGCAACTTTGCCATATCTACTTCTTGACAATCATTGTAAAAGGAAATTTTTGTTCTCTAGTTTATGATCTTTTTGTGAAAGTATAATTATGCATAAAGCAAATGTTAGACTTGGATTGTTACATGCATGGCATACTGAAAGACTAAAACCAGGGTGCCTGCCATGAAAAGAAGCATTTTGATACTTTCCTTAACCGTTAGGAGGCTGTAGCTAACTAATATTGCGCAAAATTGCATACCCATTGGTGACTGCGATGCTGTTTTCAGACCGTAACTCGCGAACGAACGCTTTCTAAACACGAATAGAAACATCTACACTTGAAAAGCAGCGTTATGGTATCTAGTCATCTCGTGTATGCCTTTTGGTTTTGGATTTATGAGTGACGGAGAAAGAAAGAAAGAAGAGAGAACAAAGTCGATATTATTGCGGTTCGATTTGGCAACTCCTACGAAGGTTAACATGTCCTTGAGAGTATTTTTGCATTTGAATGGCGAGGGTCTTTTAGTTCATAAACCTAGAACTGGGATTTGTGACCGTTTTTGCGCGAATGCTCCTATACCCTATGTAAAGGACGCCATTTTGAACTGTGCCATTCCTACTTGCGGGGTAGCTACCGCACTCCGTGATAATCTAGTAAATGAAAGTAGGCAACCCCTTCATTACGATATATATATATATATATATATATATATATATATATATATATATATATATATATATATATATATATATATATATATATATATATATATATATATACTGCCAGATGCTGTAATCCCGTAAGGGGTGGCCACAAACAGTTCGCCTCCATGTCGCCCTGTCCCCAGCCATTTTACTGCCCTGCTCCCAGCTCACACACCCCTCTCTCATATATATCTTCACTCCATCCCTCCATCTCATCCTTGGCCTACCCCTCCCTTTCGCCCCCTCCACCTCACTTACATACACTCTCCTTATCAGTCTCTCGCTTTTCATCCTCTCCACATGGCCAAACCACCTCAGTGTGTTCCTTCTAAAGCCCCTGTCACACACAAGTGACTCAAGGTCTGACTGTCGCATGACTCAAGGTCGTGTCTTAGATGGCTCTCATGCCTCCTGACTGGCCCTGAATCTGCTCTGCTCATGACTGCCTAATGACCGCATCGCGACTGCCTCACAACCAGTCGTGACGTCCTCAAGAACGTGACAAGTTCATAAGGTGACCGCGAGGCGATGAAGCTACAAGTCTTCAAATTTTAAATTCAATGAATTTTTCTAAGCCACGAGCGTGACACGACCGCCCACAAACGCAACACGACTGCGTGACGAATGCACCATAACCCCCCCTGACACCCCCACAACCTCTCGACGACTGACCCATGGAAGTATATATTGAATGCCAGGTGGGGTGGGGCATCACACCGGGATCGCCACTGACACGCAGCATGGGCCTCTCCTGTGTCCCACCCACTGTCAGAAACAAGAGACTGCTCACTCTGCTATGTCAGTTGAGGGTACAAATCCTTCACACCCAGACACTCCTTTTGGTGTATAAAAGGAAGCTTGAGGAGGAGGAGAGGAAGATGCAGAAGAAGTCGAGGTCCTGCTGGGTTCGACCCTGGATCAGCAGGAGACACCAGTTAGGACAATGGGAACACCTTAGTCAAAAGCTCCTTGTGGAAGACAAGAGTTCCTACCAAAATTTCCTGTGAATGGACGAGTCCCTTTTCAAGGGAGTATTGGTGAGAATCGAACACTGTATCAAGAAGCAGTACACCTGGTGGAGGGAACCAGTGGAGCCAGGACTTTGGCTAGATATAACCTTGCGATATCTAGCCACGGGTGACAGCTACAAAAGTCTCTCATATGCATTCCGAGTTGCCCAAAACACAATCTCATTGTTTATGAGACCTATGAGGCAATTATCGTGGAGTACATGGAGGAAGTCACTGATTTCCCAACGATGCCAGATGAATGGAAGAAGGCGGCCAAGGGGTTTGCTGATCGGTGGAACTTCCATAACACCATCGGCGCCGTCGATGGGAAGCACAGCTATGCGTGACCCTGGGAAGAGTGGGTGCTACTGCTACAGCTACAAGGGGTTCCACTCGATTGTCCTCCTGGCAATGGTCGACAGTGACTACAATTCATCTACGTAGATGTCGGTGCAAATGGGGCAATGAGTGATGCTGGCATATTCTTGAACACAGACCTGAGGAGCGACCTGAAGGACAACCACATTGGACTGCACCCTCGACATCCACTGCCAGGAGATGACCGCCCTGTCCCCTACTTCGTCGTAGGAGACGAAGCCTTCAGCCTGAAGGAGTGGCTGCAGAAACCCTACCCTCGCCGAAGTTTGACCAGAGAAGAGAGAGTCTTCAACTACAGACTCTCCAGGGCAAGATGACTGGTGGAGAATGCCTTTGGCATCCTCTCCAACAGGTGAGTTTAACATTATTTCAACACATTAACTTACCATATTCATGTTACAGTGTTTGACTTGGCTACACAACCTGAATATGTTCCAAAATCCACCAACAACATGTATGCAATTCTAACATGTATGCTATATCGTTTTTTCCCTAGATTCTGTTGCCTCCTGGCGACGATGGCTCTCAAGCCAACATGAGTTGAGTTTGCAGTCACTGCTGCCTCCACAATCTCCTGCATCTCCGGAATCCCTCTTTTCACAATCAAGCAGCAGATGTCGAGGACCCAGCGACGCATGAAATCACTGAGTGGCAGTGGAGACAGGGCACCCAACTGACGTCTTTGGACCACCTGCCGAGGGGCCCAGGCGTGACTGGCCCCAAGTTGATCAGGGACCACCTCAGGGAATACCGCAACTCCCCTCACGGTGCTGTGGAATGGCAGGACAGGATGGTCAAGTAGGTAAGTACCATTTTTTTTTTCTCTCACCATTATACCCTTCCCATGACAATAATACACAATTTTTTGGTGGAAAAAATATTTTATTTAACTGTAACCATACAGTACATAAATTGTACATTATTCACGCGGCTCAGCAGTGCTGGGAACGCTACTAATAAAATGTAGCGGCGCTCCCATTCCCGTTACTAGCTCGGAAAAGTAGTGGCGTTACTGGTTTCACTACTTGATACGAAATGTAGCGGCGCTCTCGCTAGTTTGGATAAGAAAACGGTAGACAAAGAAAAGGTTAACAAAATTCTGTGATATAGCAACACACTATATACTGTTTTGATAATATTAGTCAGTCTGAGTGGTTATGTTGTGTAGTAATGTCAGTATATGCTTAAAATGAAAGAAAAAAAACAAAACATCATATACATGTCGGTGTCACTTTAATGACGAAAAATAATACTTTCATCAATTCTGTCAGTTAATGATGTTTGTTCTACATTACATCAGTAGTTTATTAATTATCATTTATTAGTAATATGCAATAATTAGACACGGATTTGCCAGTTAATTATCGATCATTTAGATTAAGTAAAGATAAATAAGGATGTCAGCTAGATGTAGGCAACACACACATCCACACACACACACACACACACACACACACACACACACACACACACACACACACACACACACACACACACACACACACACACACACACCTAACTATCCCCGCTCTCTCCCCCACTCTTTCTTTCAGACTAATTCTTACTCACTATGTTATTATTTCGTAACAGTATGTTACTTTCAGTTTAAAATAATGGGAAAAAAAACATTGCTATTGTATAAATAGCCTTTAAAAGAAAGCCCCAGTTCATTTTTACTTCCGTTTTCGTACATATCTTAAATAGGTATCATTGAATATATAATAAATCTATATAATATGTATCAATGGTAGGCCAATTTTTTTTTCCTTTTATTTACGTATGTTACTTTCAGTAGGTATACTATGTAACAATGTAAAAGAACATTTGTTACATTATACAGTAAATAGCATTTTTCCTGTACCTTCGGCTCTAAGCTTCATTAACTTAATAAATACAACCAAACCGTCGGCATATCTGTATGTACTCACCGACTCCGGACCTGTATTCGTCACATGAGTAGCGAGGAGCACGGTAACGCGTGAGTACAGCCAAAAAGTAGCAGCACTCTCAGTTCTGGTACTGGCTAAAAAAAGTAATGGCATTACCACCATCGCTACTAATAGCGGAGCTATTCCCAGCTTTGCGGCTCAGGGGTCGATGACCTCGGAGTATTGAGATCAGTGTGGGTGGGTTGAATTCCCAGCAGAGAACTGCTGAATGACAAGTTCCCCAACCTGGGGATTTGTGAAGGGCCTGGGGTGGATGGTGGGTGGGCAGTCCTTATTTGCTACTGTTGGAGGAGCTGCTGGTGTTGTTGTTGCAGCTGCCAGATGTGATGTTCCAGCTGCTGGACATGGGAGTGTGTCGGTGTCAGTGCTGGTGCTGGTGCTTGAGTTGCAGGATGGGAGTGGCTAGGCGTGTGGGGGGGTGGCATGTTATGGGTGTGGTTTTCCAGCAAGTCAATGGCCAGGTTCGAGGTTTCCCTCTGGAAACTCCTGAACACCTGTGGCAATATCTGCCGGCAAAGGGTAGCCAGGTAGTTGGTGCATTGGACCACTACTGCTTCATGTTGGTCGAGAGGTTGCAGCAGTGATGCCACCTGGGTATGGAGGGTGGTCATTGCTTGGTACTGCTCTTGCAGCTGCAATTAGAAAATGAAAATCATTAGAAACATAACCTGTAAATAAATCTAAATAGTGGAATGTAAATTGTAACATAGTGAGCATTGTGTAAATAGTAACTGGTTTTTTGCTTTTTTTAAATGCTGAAGTTAATACCAATTTCTAATAAGTACATGTTTCATAGCAAGTTTGTTTGATTATTAAAGACACGCAAATTTATGATTGATATATTTTTTGAATGTAACTGTAGGTGTCATTAACCCCTTAGCCGCGGGGCATCACTTTTGTGATGCTCGGGTGCAATGGATCATACCGTGGGGCGTCACTTTCGTGATTCTGTGTTATTTTGAATTCTCCTGGGCTTACAAGTGGTGGCTTGTATCATCTATCAGTAATGCTAATGTCCAACAATAGTCAACACTCCTAATCTCATCTGTACTCCCATCCATTGTTGACAATTTACCCATTTTTCCCTGTTCTTTACTCACCTCCCTACTCCCCTCCATTACCCTCTCCTCTCGCCTGCCCGGCCACGCTGCGCTAAGCAAATCTTCCCCAAAATTTTCCATTGATTTCATCCATTGAAATAAGCCCTATGCCCTATTCTTATACAAAATAATACATACAAAAAAGAAATAAGGTAAGTGATAGTTGCATACACCTGTAATTGGCAAATTATCACATGACAACACCTCACGTGCACTCGTTCAGTAATTTCCCCCGGTAATTTCCCCTAGAAATATGCCATATAATCTATTCTCGTAATAAAATTATATATAAGAAAGGAAGGAAAAAGCCTAAGTGATATTTACATTCACTTGGAACTACCTATTTTTTTATGTATTGTCGAGATTTCCTACCAATCATTTCACAGCATGTAAATTAGCAGCTGTCACCCTATTGACATTGTCAACCCTTGCCTGCCCATATACGCCATGTCATTCAGTTCCTTGTCGTCCCCTGAGATGAAACCATGTCGCACTCGTGCACTGCCATTTCTGCCGCTTCTGCGCCCATTGCAAAGTGCCCTGTGACCTCTACCCCTAGAAAAACTCGTGTGGGAAGCAGTAAAGGACTAAGTGACTCAGCAGTGGAACATGAACTGGCAGAATTATCAATGATAATGATGGATAGTGACTTTGATCCTTCGGGTGAATCGTGTGATGAGCCTGGGGAGGAAATCGTGACAGAAACTCCTAGTACGAGTGCTTCAGTGTCCCAAGTTATCCCTAGCTCCAAAGGAAAGGAGCCGTTAGTGCAGCAAGGGAAGGAATTTGGGAAGGGAGTGAAAAGGCAGCGGGTTAGCCCCGGAACAATGGCCCCAAGTGACCCAGCCCGCCATGAGTCCCAAGGTGAATCACCTCCCCGCTCCCCCAGCCCCACTTCACTAATTTCTTCTTCATCTTCAGTGGAATTTTCTCCTGAGTCTTCGTCGTTGGAGTCTCCACCGGCACCTACAGTGAAGGCAGGCCATAGGGGAAGAGGTAAATCCCTCACTCATCGTAAAAGTAGAGTAGCAAGCAGAGTAAGGGCTGCTGGTGCTACACGGCAACCTAGGGTCAGCGAGAGTGACCTTGAAACAGTCCAGTCTGCCTCACAGCCACCCTCCACCCTCACCCACCCTACACCACCATGACAGGGAATTCTGGACGCCTTCGTATGGACTGAAGGTTCTGATTTCGTCCCTAAACATCTTCATTTCGATGAGAGTTCCTCAGGGACACAGCCTGCCTTCATTCTTGATGAGGATGCTGAGTGTGTGGATTTCCTTTTGGCCTTCCTTGATGATGAAGTCACACAGCACATATGTGATGAGACAAACTATGAATCACAACGTGCTGTAAGTGGTGCAGGTGCAGTGAAGGTGCAACAGTGGACTGTGCTTGGAGTGCAGGAGCTGTATGTGTTCTTCGCCCTCATGCTTCTCATGCCACATTCAAAGACAATGAGTTGGAAGAATACTGGTCCATGGACCCCTTAATACCCTCACCCACCTTCAATAAGTACATGGCCAGAGATAGCTTCCGGAACATCATGGGAAACCTGCACTTTGCCAACAACGATGTACCTTCCCAAACCGACCCGCTCTGGAAGATCCGGGAGATTCTGAGCAGAATGAAGGATAAGTTTGTCATTCTTCAACTCCTTTCAGAAGATTGTCATAGACGAATCCTTGGTTTTGTTCAGAGGACGTCTTAGGTTTGTACAGTACATTCCATGCAAACGCCATCGCTTTGGAATCAAGTTCTTTGTACTGTGCGACTGTAAGACGGGGTACTTCCTTGACTTCGTCATCTATTCAGCCAGCACTGTCGATCTGGACAAAACACCCCCCCTTGGCTTCTCAGGCTGTGTAGTGAAAGTGCTGCTTGAAAGGTATTTTGGTGGGAATCATGTGCTGTACACTGACAACTACTATACAGCACCGAAACTTGCTAAATACCTTTAGTCCCCTTATTCAAGAAAGGAAATAGACAAAATCCTCTCAACTACCGACCAGTATCACTGACCAGTGTTGTAAGCAAGGTATTAGAAAAACTTATAAGAAAAGCTTGGGTAAATCATCGAGAAGAACACAGTATGATAACAGAAAGACAGTTTGGTTTCAGAAAAGGAAAATCATGTGTTACTAATCTGTTGAGCTACTATGACAGAGTAACAAACACAATACAGGAAAGGGAAGGATGGGTGGACAGTATCTATTTAGATTTCAAGAAAGCTTTTGACACAGTACCACACCAAAGACTTTTATGGAAACTGTACCATTAAGGAGGAATTCAAGGCAAACTGTTTTGTTGGATGCAAGACTTTCTCATAAAAAGAGAAATGAGGACAGTACTAAGAGGAAACTACTCATCATGGAAAGAAGTGACTAGTGGAGTACCACAGGGTTCGGTGCTGGCACCAATCATGTTTTTAGTGTATATAAATGATATAAACAGTAACACTGGAAATGAGAGCTATCTGAATATGTTTGCAGATGATGCAAAAATACAAAGGAGAATTACTAGCACAGACTCTTGTAGGGAGCTACAAGATGAATTAAATAAACTTCATGAATGGAGCAGTACATAGCAAATGGAATTCAATGTGGACAAGTGTCATGTAATCAAGTTTGGTAAAAGTGGAAAAAGACCTGATTGGGATTATAAGTTAGGAAATAAAACCCTATACACATCAGAAAGAGAGAAAGACCTAGGTGTGATTATCAATAACAGACTATCTCCGGCTGACCACATCAGCGAGAAGGTACGGAACATGTATACACTGCTTGCAAATATGAGAATAGCATTCACATACATAAATGAAGACATGCTAAGAAGGATAATAACATCATTCATTAGACCAACCCTGGAATGTGCATCAGTAGTCTGGAGTCCTCATCTCAAAAAGCATATAGACAAGATTGAAAAAGTTCAAAGGGCCGCTACAAGATGGATACCAAGCTTAAGGGACCTAAGCTACGAAGAAAGACTAAATAAACTGAATCTACCAACACTACAGGAGAGAAGGAAAAGAGGTGACATGATAATGCTATAGAAGTGCATATCAGGAAAGGAGAAAATAGACATAAATGATTACTTAACATATGGAGAAGCATCAGCAAGAGGACACTGCAAAAAACTGCATAAGAAGAGAGGTGATAAAGACGTAAGGAAATTCAGTTTCCCAAACAGAGCAATTGATCAATGGAATGCACTACCGAATGAAATTAGTGTGTGCCAAAACAATTCACAAATTTAAGGATATGTACGATAAATATGGTTTAAGACACGGGACAGTACGAGCTTGACTCATTCCTGTAAAGATACAATTAGGTAAGAACAATTAGGTAAGGTAAGAACACACACACACACACACACACACACACACACACACACACACACACACACACACACACACACACACACAAGGGTTGGGTAAAGGGTATACGGGTGTAATGACAGAGATAAAAGGAGGAAACGTGTTGGTGAATAGGTAATATATGGAGGAGGAATGAAAAAAGGTCTGCCTGAAGATTAGTGAAACATTTTGGCAGAAGAGAGTTGGTCTGTAGTCCTAACGGACCCGGGTTCAAATCCCGCTGGGGCAGGGAACAGTTTCAGGATTTGAATTTCATAAATATCAGACTTTACTGATCTACCAGATGACCCGCCGACATGTCGTGAAAATACCCCCACTAATACCAATACACCAGTCCTGTATGAGACAGCCCTAGCATGTATTCAGTATGGACGGTGGGTGTTAGAGCTGAAGTGGTGACATGTAGAGGTGTGCGGTACATAGGAGGACTACTGGGCCATGAAAGCAGGCTGTGAAGCCTATGTCCAGAGTCGGTCACATTAAAAAAGAAAGAAAGAAAAAAAAAGCATGATGAAGAAATAATTATCCATTGGAAACTTTCAAAGGAATGTAGGGTGGTCTCCATTAGGCAACAGTGCACAGACGCACTTACGTGGAAATGGCTATGATAGTTCACAAAATACCGGTAGCAGTATTATTGGATCCAGAAATTTGTGCTTATGGCTTCACCTTTAACCCCACAAGACCTTTTAAAGGCCGAAAGTAAACTAACAAGAAAAGAGGAAAAAATTATATCAGGGAGACTGGAAAGTGTCTGATAGAAAAATGGTAGAAAAACAAACACACTGAAAGTTCAACAGATCCCCATCATATTGTGGAGAAGTAAATAAGTGTCACCGTACAGAAATGATTATTCCTTCTAGTACTGTGCAATGACATTTATATATATATATATATATATATATATATATATATATATATATATATATATATATATATATATATATATATATATATATATATATTTTTTTTTGCCAACCGTCAGATGATTTTATTCAGCTCAGGAGGTAACTCCCTGTAGTAAAGGAAGAAGTGAAGGCTGTTTTTAACACTCATTAAAAAAAAAAAAAAAAAAAAAAACTCTTAAGCTACGTAAAATCGTATGGTGGTAGCAGGAAAAAGGTAAAAAACGCCAGTA
Organism: Coenobita brevimanus; assembly: GCF_032717465.1. Taxonomy (NCBI): domain Eukaryota; kingdom Metazoa; phylum Arthropoda; class Malacostraca; order Decapoda; family Coenobitidae; genus Coenobita; species Coenobita brevimanus. The sequence continues at coordinate 14,320,352 of NC_137060.1, read as the reverse complement.
CGGTGAAACAGTTAGTGTGGAGCTTCCCGTCTAGCTCTGGAGAGAACGACACGTGGTAGCACAGTATATGGCACGAATGATGATGACCGGTTACAAAGAAGAAAACATATATGCTTGGAGTCAGTGACATTGACGCTTTGCTGTATGAGTATATCTGGTCCTTCATGCCTCATCCCAGAGGAGAAAGTATAGATCAGATCAGACATATTTACAAAAAGAGAGAAGCAAAGTATTCTCAGACAGATAGTACAGTAGGTTATTGTGAATGCACTGTTCAGACAAACAACCACCTCCGACCTGAAAGAGAGTACACTGAATTTTACTTTTTCATAAGGGAAGAACGTTCCTATCATTATTCCCAAGTCTTTCTTAATGCACATTCATATACCACAGTTTCTACTCGCCTTCTACCCTCAGGACTTTTACACCAAACAAAGGCTTGACCAAAGTGAAGAGCAAACTATACTTGAGTGTCTGAGCATCAGTGTCATCGTGAACTTTCACTCTTGCGGTCTTACACAGCACCAAACTGTAACCACCACGGAAGATAACAGATCTTCATTCAGTGTGAAGTCTTGGCTATGATTTCTCTCCAGCCAGTGGCTGTGGTAGGGGGTGAGTAGACCAGGGTTGCCAAGGTCGCGGTTTTCCCGCCAAATTGGGCTCGTTTTGAAGCTCTTCCGCGGGCAGATTTTACCGGTCGCGGGTTGCGGTTTTTTGGGCTGGTTTGAAAACTGTCGCGGTTGTTTAGGCTAGTATGGAGTTAAACCACATCACGACAATATACTGAGAGAGAGAGAGAGAGAGAGTTTAAATATATGGCGGAGAGAGACCCCCTAATACTCCCACAGGGACCAGTGGATGCAGCCAGTGCGGAGACTCCGGAGAGAGTTTTGTTTTATCCCAATTATCGTTGCCAGCAAGCACTGCTGCAGTAGAGAGGATTTTCTCTCAGTATAATTTAGTGAAAAGTAAATGAAGAAACAGACAGCAACATGAAACAGTTGAAAACACTCTTCATGTTAGAGCAATATGTGGACATAAAATCTGTTGTAATGATTTCACAAACAAAATTATGTTAGCAAATTTCACATATGACGTACACAGCAACGAAACACAGTGATGATGATCGTATAGATTTTTGAATAATATAAGTGTGATGGAAAGTTGACTCAGAGGGAGAGAAAATACCTTCACTTGCATGTTGTATTACCTAGTGTAATGATAAGTATATTTCAACAGAATCATTGTTGTTTTATGGGCAATAGTGTTTTTATGGGAAATAGGGAAAGTTTAAGTGAATCAAGTGATCATTTCAGGCATTAATAGGGACCTATATATGAATTATTAATATAAAACACTAATTTCGCATAAATAGAGGATTTTTAAAATAATTATTGGTGTTGGGCTACTTTTGGGCTGGTTTTCAGTTGGGTTTCCGCGGGCAGAGCAGGGTGCGACTTGGCAACCCTGGAGTAGACACATATTCATGAGTATACTCGTTACCTAATCATTCTTGTCTTCATCTCCTTATTTTTCCATTAACTGTGCTCAGACAGAAGCATTTTAGTGTTCATGCAGTCCATTTGTCCAGAGCAACTTGGAAACAGCCTCCTACCTACTATTTTTTTTTTTTTTTTTTTTTGTTATACGCCTGCTTCTATTCCGCATGGTCCGTACGGTCTTTTATTTCTCTGTCTACTTCTTCAAACACCCCCAAAGTCACTCATGTAATTTACCTTTGGCACTGTCAGCCAAGAATTTTGTCCGCCTTATACAGTTCACGCATTTCTTCTTCATGTTAGCACCATGGCATCACATTGTATGTGCTTATTACCTTCATATTCACCTTACTGTCCATTAGTAACACTGCCGTATCTGGAACCTCTGCCTTGATTACATATTTTTCTTGACAGCCTTGATTAATAGAAATGACTGACACATCATTACCGAATCATTTAGTCGTTCAAAACACTTGACATCACTGCCTTTCTCTAGTATCTTGATTCTACTCTTTCTATAATATTCTTTCCCAAGTATAGGCTAAGTATCTCTCTCTAACATCTTTACTCTTCCTGTATTAAATCTAACACACACTTCCAGAGACATTGACCTGCACTGTAGCTTTTTCTATTCCATACCAAGCAGCATCAGATGAACAGGGCAATACTCCCTAAGCGGATGGTAAATTGGTGATAGGCAGAGGCCTGCAGACCCTTTACAGACGTGTCATTTGTGGTATTATGTCGCTGCGGATGGGGAGGCTCTCATGCAGTGCCTCGTTGACTCTCCTTGGAATGATTATTGCTTCCTTGCCAGAGAGCCTTCTCAGTAAGCTCTTCACATTCCTGGGGTTATTGTTTCTGGAATCTTTCATTTCGACACAATTTCCCAAATAAGTTGTCCTTTATTTTCGACAGCATGCAACTCAATTCGACATAATTATGTCAATATAGAGTGTATCTGTTTTTCACATAATAAATCTTGAACTAAATCACATTACATTTCTTGCAATATCATCACTACAGAGGGCACGTGTCCTAAGCCGACCTCATGACTCTTAACTCCGCCCATTTGCTTATTTTATTCAGATGCTTTATTCGCCCTACGTAGAGAATAACTCTACTGTGGGGAGGAGTAGGTGCTAATCGCAATTAGTACTTTAAGACCTTACGAGCCAAAGACTTTTCGCCTCATCATCTTGCATTCTTAAGTCTCTCTCTCTCTCTCTCTCTCTCTCTCTCTCTCTCTTTGCCGTAGTGTTGCATCTGTATCTTCTGTCGCTGCTGTTCGGGCAACTTCATTTCTGAACTCTCTGATTGCATCCTTTTCCCTCTAATGCAAGTAGGCAGCCTTCATTTAGCAACACGTTATTATTTTTCAAAAAGCTTTTGTACTGTTTACCGTGTATTTTCGCTATAAATAATGAATCAGCTTGAGAACTGCCTTCAACAGCCCATCTTTTCTGCCTCTGATCTCAGAACGTTTTTATGCAATGTGCCTTGGTATCTGGAAGTGGGCATATCTTGATTTTCATGAATGGGACAGGTTTTACAGGCACTCATCATTTGGTTCGTTCTTGTTTGCCTTAAAAAGAAGAAAAAGAGAACATAGTTAACTCAAATTTTCCCTCCTTCATTTTTCAACTAGCACCCTTTCCCAGTGTCCTCACCATGACCTCACTAACTACTCCATCCGTACATGCATATACCGAACAGCCATGGACTCACTTCATTTAGACCCACTCTCTGATCGACTTCGTCACTCACTTTCCACTTCATTCTTGCAGTTTTGCCCATACATCCTGTTTTGCTGTCACCAGCTTGTATCACACGCAAAATTTCCTTGCACTTTTTCAGTATGCGTGTTTTTGCTACCTTTACAAGCCTATCATTGTTATTTAATAGAAAGCACTCCAATACCACATACATTCGTCAACGCCAATAGAGTTTATAATTTATTCCTCCATCGAGACCCAGATCTACCTCAACATCTGACCAGATGAATATACTGTATACACGGTCTTACAGAGACGTTTTATTCTATGGTCTTTGTCTTCCATGTTAAAAAATCTCAGAAGAGGTAAGTGTCCGTCCACGTCAATAAAATGTATTCTTCTTCTTGCACCCAGCTCTAGATCCACTTCAGACTTTAACTATCGCTTTCTTGACCCACTGCCCACCAATCCACCACATTTAATTGAAATTCGATACCAGCATTTTAAAACATCTTGCACACAAACAAACGAACAAACAAACAAACTGACAGAGAGACAAAGAGGCAGACAGACAGGGATGAATGTTTAACATCCCCAAACTTCGTTGCAGGAGGTAATAAATAGGGATTAAATGTTTCATACTGTTACGATGTCGTTTTTTTGCTATCTACCGACCAATGTATTTAGTTTGGAGATACTTTTAGCAAAGGAACATTATTACTCCTTTTACTTTCACACGCTTTTTATTCAATTTTAGGATGGAAATTTGAACCGGCGGACTTTGATACAACCTTTATCATTCCCTTCCACTTGAGAGGCTTAAGCTTAATAAAATCTCCCTTTCATTTGAGAGGCTTATCTTAAGTTGAATAAAATCTCCTGAAGGTAGCAAGAATAATATAAAAAAAAACATTATCCTTACCGGTAAATCTCTTATTACTAGATCGGAATAAACTTACTGAGGATAATCATCTGGTAACAGCGTGGAAAAAAAAAATGAAGAAAACGTCTTTAAGGCGAAGAGCTATTACCCTCTAAGTAAAGCTCACCCACTTTTCTTAAAAAGTATCTAATCCACGTATTTTCTGCCCTTATTAAACTCTTCCTGTTTTCCGTTCTTTCCTAATTAACCGCCCCAGAATCTCCCTCCTCCCAATTAACTGCTAAAGACAGCCGTGCTATAACCATCCAGCTGCTTGAAATGGTTCCCTGGCGCAAGAGGAGGGAGAGGCACAACAAAAGAGAGAGCTATTATATCTCCACCCCTGCTAGGCTAAAAGAAAGGATATTTTGTGGATGGTGTCGCATACATGTCAAGAGGGGAAAAATATAAAAATGCTGATTACATGTCTTGCGTATATTATCACAATTTTTATGAAAGACTAGGTTTTACACATATCAAACTGGAAATGTATGTACGTGCAGCATGTATTCTAGCGGCCGGCTTCCAAATATCTGACACGGGTGGTCTGTCCTATTACTTGTTCAAGCGATATTTTACGGGTCCTGAAGTGCAGTTGATAAGTAGGACCGAGGATCACCACTTTCTGTCACTATAACTACAGTAGACATATGTAATACCCAGACAATTATCGCAGCTGACTCCACATCGTTGTTTGCGTTGGCTGGCGAGGCTGGTCTGGTATTACTCAAGGCAAGATGGTCATTACTGGCCAAGCAGTACCAGTGAACGACCAGCATCTTGTTGGAAACTCGCACTTCATGGAGCAATTTAGGCTCGTGTGTGAGGCCATTCCCCTCAATTACGCACTTTATTTCTTCCTCCTTCTCACACTAGCACCTTCTTTTCCCCACCTCTTTTCCTTTCTCTGGTTGCTTTCTCTTTCTCCTGCTGCGGCGGTCGCAGTCATAGACAGAAATGTCTTCCATTTAATCTCTCCCCAGCATCCTCTGAGGGGCGGTCTCGACTAGATGACCTTCAGAATTTTCTGTCTTTACTCCATAACGACCCTAGTCCATGGACACACCATCCATTCGTATTAATTTTACTCTTCCAATATAGCTTTCTGTTTTGCATTAGGTCGTTCACTCATTTTCCTCCCAGCCACTCAACTCTCATCCACTCTCCAGGTCAGCCACAATTTTCCATGAATCGCTGAGTCTCCTTAGAATAACTGTTACCAGTATATCATTTTACCAATAATATTAACCTCTTCTCCACATTCTTCACAAACCCTTGTGTTCCTCCATCCATCTCTCCATGTCACCCCAACAGGGACTTTTAAGGCGACCTTCTTCAGTAGCTCCAGCTTTTTAATTACCATACTCTTCTTAACCTCCCCCCCCATCCCGACGTTTTCTGGGCAGTGGTACGCCCCAGTCCCGACATTTTTGGACTTTTTTTTTTTTTGGCTCAAACATCCGCTTTTGGTGAGAAACATCGAAAATTCATAGAGAAATCGCTCACCTGAGGTTTAAAATACTCGATCCAGGTAGGAGTACCTCCTTACCATACAGGGTTTTCTATCAGGCTGGCTGCAAAGAAAACGAGTTCTATGGGAGGATAACTATTCCACACCACTCATAAACGGTATTTATTTATCTATTTGGTACGAATTTATATGTAGTACAAGAGTATATTGTTTTCAAACGGTAATATAGGCATTAGAAGCATTGTTTCACTAACTAACTCATCACCATTCCTGACCTTTTTGTGCCACATTTCCTGATCATCATTTCTGACTGTTTCTTCCTCTAATGCTTGTCCTCCACATTGTCATCGATTGGGGAATCACTCTGGCCCTGAATTTCGTACCGTGGCATGACATGCCTTTACTGGCCAGGTCACTGATAACAGATGAATTGTTGAGAAAAGGTCATGCAGGGGGGGGGAGGAGGTCATGCTGGGTAAGGCATTGTCCCTGCCTGGCATCTTGTAGAGGAAGGTGTCCCATGTATATGTGCCAAAAATCACTCGCAAAAATTGAAAGTTGTGCAAATTAGGGACCTTGCAATGTTGCCGCATTAATTTACGTCTCTGGGATATGAGTGCATATCATGTGAGGACGTGAATTCACGTCTCCGGGACGGGGCGGGTTAAACACTGCCCATGCTTCACAATGTTAGTGTTGTAACTACTATACCGTCATTTCTCTAACTATCTACACCAAACTACATGCACAGTACACACTACACTTCCTATTCAAAATTAAATAAACTGGCGTCTCTTCACCATGCCTCGGAGTCCCTGGGGGGGGGGACCATAAATGCCCCCACCATCCGCCCCTCTCCCGGTGATGACTCGAGGTGCCTGGAACCACTGTCTGACTCTCTTCTTCATTTCTGCAACATTCGTGGCCTTCTCGGCTTTCCTGTCATTCTCTGACTAAATATATCTGTGCTGTTTACTTATCCCCTAATTCTACTGACTATCAAAAATTCTTCGACTGGAGAGAAACTGTGAATGAATAATTGATGACGCAGCCCTGAGGGGATATTCTCCCGCATTTGGTTTGATCAGCTGATCAGGTCAGGTGCAGGTAAGGGGATGGGTCTATTATGATGTGGCAGAGATAAACCAGCTCTGCTGTCGGACCCTGCTGTGGATGTCACTGATTGCACTGTGCAATTGACCCTCGGGCGGTGTGGTACGGTGAGGATCTGTCCCTTCTCCCCTTTGTGGCTAACATGCGAATGAATGTGTTTGAGTGGATGAGTAAATTGGGAGTGTCGTCCTGTCTCGGCTACCTCCCTTTCCTTGGGGGAAGCAGTCTAGGTATATATATATATATATATATATATATATATATTATGTAGTTGAATTTCGTAGTTGTATTTTTTTTTTTTATTCTGGAATTATTATGAAGGCCGATTACCAGAAATCCAGCACTTCGATACCAACACACTGTCCAAGGGTTGGGAACTCCTGATGTAGGTCGAGGTAAAATCTTGAATAGGAGTACCCTGTTTCACTGACCCACGTTTCTGGGATAACTTCTTCTCTGCCACCTGAGTCATGTCTGGCACTGGGAAACAGAATATCCAGAACGTGGTTTAATCAAGTGGAGTGTTCTTCTTCCACTTTTTACCCCGATCTACATGACTGGACAAGGTGTGTCAGAATATTTCAGATTTTGGCCTCAGTTTAACGAGGCTCCTCATCCATCGTTACTGGCAAGCTATTGACTTACAATTAGATGGAAAGCTTTCGGTAAACATAGAGAAATTATAAAAATAGCTTGCCAGTTTGTATGAAACGAAAAATTTATTACGAATATATAATTCCGTCTATGACGTATGGTTCTGAGACCTGGAAACTGACAAAATCGATGGAAAATACATTAGTCAGTTCTCAGAGAGCAAAAGAAATTAGTCGACTCACAGAGAGCAATGGAAAGGTCATTTTTAGGAATATCTTTATGAGACAGGAAAAGATCAGCTTGGGTTATAGAGCAGACTAAAATCAAAGATATTATAGAAGTTATAAAAGAACGGAAATGAAGGTGGGCAGGCCATGTAGCAAGAATATGGAATAACCGATAAAGCAAGAGGCTGACTGACTGGACACCAAGAGATTGTAAGCGTAGCAGAAAAAGGAAAGACAGAAGGTGGAGAGATGAGATAGAAAAATTTGCAAGGAAAACGTGGCAAAGATTGGCTCAGACAAGGAATTAGTGGAGAAGGTTGGTGGAGGCCTTTGTTCAGCAGTGGACTTGTAGTGGCTGCTGCTGCTGCTGATGATGATGATGATGATGATATATACTTGGCAAGCCAGCACATGGTGTTGTTCCTCATGCCTGTGTTATCAATTTTTAAAATAGTTTGCAATTAGTTGTTAGAAGTTTACATTCTGCAGGTGTCGCCGAGTTGATTGCATCAGATGAATGTTGCGTGAGGTTGGTTAGAAAGATGCTTGTAGAATGTAATGCACTAAACCTTGTTGTGAGAGAGCAAGATGAATGTGAGGCGTGGCTTTATTACGAAGCATACATTCATTTATATAGGTTAGGAATACTGTTATTGAGTCCCTTTGTGGAAGGGTCTGCTGAGTTTAATTTCATTTCAGTATTGTCATGGTTGTTCCGTATTTCCATAAGGAAGTCAGTGGGAGTAACAGGAGTACTGCAAGTATCAGGGCCGCTTGCAGTCCTATTATCATTAAGAAAGTTGTTAATAAGAAAAATGAGTCACGTTGTAGCAAGTAGGAAGTAATGCTAACCATTCAGCATTTGATACGGCTGCTCATTTCACGTCGTTCTTAGTCTCCTGCCAAGAATGAGTTATAAAAATGATAAACTAACATGAACCCAATTGAAGTACTCGTATTCTCAAAGGCTATAAAACACGAGTATCTCGCTTTTTCGGCGAACCTCATTCCACGTACAAAGTTTCTGTAACCAGTTATAGACCTTTTCACACTTCATAGTACCTCATTCCTCATATCTCTGGCGGAGATACTCTCCTTATCTATTCAGTTGGACCCACTGCACCAGCCCTGCGATTGCTGACCAAAAGAAGAGTGATGACGCTCGGAAGACTGCCTCATACTAAACAATGAGGAAGAAAAGTGTGATAAACAAATTCCCTCTGTCCCACGCCTAACCACATCAAACACAAGTTTTCTTAAGTAATATAAAATTGTGATCCCCCAAACTAAGCAAGGGAATGGCCTCACTTTATCTATATGTAAGCACTCATTCCTACTCCACGTAATTTGAGTACAGGCCATTGTACCCCATGCATAAACTTTTCACTACCGAACAACGAAAAATACTACTTCCTTCTTCTCTATCGAATTCGCACAGGGTTTCGCTTCCTGATGTAAAACAATGATACATCGATATCACAGTGTTCGGTATTTCATCACAGTGCATGAATCATACACATGACTGAGATTTTATAATTAATATTATTAACAATAGATGCAGTATTGATTTTGATTTTTTGCCAGTTTGGTACCTGGTTTGATGGACAAATCTCAACAGTCCCGGCCAGACCTTAGTGAAGTTTTACTCTGCGACACACAGGATCCTCGGCGAAATTACTTCTCGTTTCTTAGGCACGCATAATTGACGCATTAATGTCTAGCCCTTTAACCCATGATGTTATGGGCGCATTTTGAAACTAGTGGCTACAGCTGATGATACAAATCATTGTGTTTTACTTCAGTTTTACCTTTGTACTTCTTACTGCATGGCAATTTGACTTAGATAAAAGGAGACATTTTACAGTTAAAGTGTTAAAGAACGATACACAAAATCTCACCAATTCTGTAAGTGATTCTTAAGCTTAATAAATTGCCTAGAGATAGGAAGATTCAAAAGAAAAAGACGTCAGTGTACAGACGAGGTTAAAGCAAATGCGGGCAGTCAAAAGCGGAACATTTGTTGATAACGTTTCCGCCGCCATGGATGCACTCGGGTGTATCATTTAATACATCATCATCTAGATTACTTATTCCGCAGACGGAAATCATGGCAGAAAAGTGTTAAGGCAGACGGCGCAGGGAGAGAGGACGAATGCAATGTATCTTGTAAATGAATGATGATAGTAAATAAAAGTAAAGGAAACAAACAAGAGAAAGAGGAAGAGGAGCAGCAGGGTAAAGGAGAAGCCAAGAACTATCTCTCTGTCTGTCTGTCTGTCTGTCTGTCTCTCTCTCTCTCTATGTATATATATATATATATATATATATATATAAACAAAGTCAACAATGAATCTTTTTCTAAGTATCAGGTTATTTCGTTTGAAGTTATTCCCTGTATGTCTGTCTGTCTATCTTTCTGTCTCTCTGTTTCTCTCTCTCTCTCTCTCTCTCTCTCTCTCTCTCTCTCTCTCGTCAAGCGACAGGCTGGGAAGAAAACCGCCACAAAAAGATAAAAGAGCGGAGCCATAAATCGCCCGTGTTGTGTGTTATGATCCTCGCGGTGATATACTGCTTCAGGAACTCAAGGCAGAATAATCAAGACGGAAAGAAGGACATTTGCCCAGTGAGGACAATGTTGCAGGGAGGCAAAAAGGAGTGAGAAAATGCAGAAACTAATGTGAGGCGGGTTGATGAAAGGCACTTCAGATTTTCGTTAGTAAAGTGTGAGGCAAATTACAATATACGCTATGAATCTAGGTTAGGTAAACTACTTTATAAAAAGGTGCCTAATTTTTACTACCAATTGACGTTATCTCACACCTCTTGTAAATCCTTAATGATATCACATTCTGAGTCAGCATATTTACCCTTCTTATGATACCAAATTTTTGATATGTTATGAAACACGGCCAGAACATTTAAAACCTTTAATTGAAGAAGGGTCATATATGAGCAGCGTGTCAGACCAAATACATATCTTAGTGGCAAACCAGCAGCAGACATTTTTTCTTATAATTACTGTTGCTTTCAAATTGGTTTACATTGGTAGGCAGGCACGGTTATGCACCAACACTATTGTATTCGCATGCATGCAGATTGTGCTGGGTAGTTAATTCATTTAAAAAATTGACATAATGAAAATCTGTGTATCTGAACACACACTTATTTTTTTTTATTGCTGAGAATTTTTTATTGCTGAACCAAATTCACAAGGAATTCTAATGTTCTAATAATTGCTTGTTCACCCGGTTTAGAGGTGGAAAAGTATTTTAGCTTCTCTTGCATTCAAAGTACCTTCTAGAATATTACTATATTAAACTGAAACCAAATGTGCCTAAATTTTTCAAACAGTAACGACTTTGCTGGAAGTATATTATGGTATAATACAGTTCCTAATGTATGTTAGAAACTACTCACCAAGAAATATAATTATATCATTATGAGTCCAGAAAATACTCGCCAATACTCTAGAAAGGAAAAAAAAAAAAAAGACCTCTGCTTCGTGCAAAAACAAAAAATAATACTGTGGATACATTTCATAACATACTTCTTCTTTTAAAATAGCTGTCTACACCCGTTTGTTCATCTACAAACAAAATTTCCGAAAACATTCCTTGGAAAACGCAGGAAGTGTACAAAATATGCAGCTTCATCTATTTTCATGTTCCAATATAAAATATTGTCTTTGTGTGTGTGTGTGTGTGTGTGTGTGTGTGTGTGTGTGTGTGTGTGTGTGTGTGTGTGCACTCCCCTTCAAAATGTTGTACAAAGTAAAATATGTGTGAAAAAAGAACTGAGAGCAATAACAGACAAAGAGCAGTTAAGGCCAAGATTTAATTAAAGCAGCATCTGCAAAGAGTATGGCTCAGAGGGCCATCAGTCTTGAGTGAGGCGCTGAGATGATCCTAAGCTTGACCATTTGCTTCACAAATTACATTTCTGGTGTGAGTTATGACCGAGTGGGATTGCGGCGGGAGGCAGTAAAGTCAAGAGGAGCTGGAGGCTGCTTATCTTACATTAATGCGAAGAGAATGTAAACACCAATCAAACACGGCCGGTGTTCATTAAAGCGGGTGGATATCTGATGGTAAGGAGAACGTACCATAAACAATGACAGCAGCTAATTAAGAGATTCATGCTTATCGACTACAGAAAAGCCACGATAGCAATGAACATTATGGATTTAAAATTCAATGAGGGAAAGTTGTGAGACTTGTATCTGCTTGCGAACACCCACATATGTGACCATTATTCTTTATGTGATTTTCTGCTGCCGGTTGCATACAAATGTGTGGGGGGGGGGTCAGAAATGTGGAATTGCTGTTTCTCAGGGAGCGGACTGTGAATCATACGCCTAGTTCCTAACCCAAAAAATAAAAGTAAAATGTTTGCCTTCCGTCCAAAACAACTGTTCCTTTTTCATTTACACAACACCTAACACCGTCTCGGTATAGTGTAGTTTTATAACGTATACAAAAATGGAGCTCATTAAGTTTAATAAAAAATGAGGAGTTTGGAACAAAAACATCCCCTACAATGGTATATTATCTGGTGATGGCCACTTACGCTGTGTCCAGGAATCCTGATTCACTTTCCATTAGTCTTTGCCACAGATATGGTTTTTTCTGCCGTTTCATATTTGTTGCTTGGAACTCTTCTCAGATCCACACTATTTACTCATCGTAATTAACCTCAGTATGACAAGGAAGTATGCTGTAACCTTTGACCAACACCCTCATTTAGTGTTTCAGTAACAAGGGGAGTAGGGCAGCATGTTCCCTTACATATTTTCCTCTAATTGTCTACACTATGCTACCTGCACCTTACACACAACTTATTCTACTCGTGCATCGAAGTTGTGAAAATAATGACTAGACACCAAACATTAGAGTTGGGGTGAATAAATGGACCCGCCATCCACCCATCTTCCGTTGACGACTAAGCAAGATGGAGGGGACCATTGTCTGACACTTTCTCTTCATTTTTGAAACACTCATGGTCTTTCCCCCAATTTCTTCTCTTATGAAGACCACCGCTCTTCCCATAAAACTTCACTTTCTATAGCTTTTTGAGGATCAGGTATCAGAAACACTTCTCTGTATCCTCCAACATAATCTACACATATTTCGAAGGCAATGGTGGGTGTTGTGTGTATGTGCGTAAAAATTTTTCTTATTCACGTTTTCCTTGAACTAGAATCCTCTGAATTCTCTACATTCTGACTTCGTTTATCCTATCGTGCTCTAACTGAATATGTCTGTGCTGTTTACTTTTCCTCTAATTCAACTGACTGCATAAGTCTTTGATGATCTAACTTTAAAATGGAACACACTTTTTCCCATTCTTCTTTTTCTGAAATTTCCATCCTTAGTGATATAGTGATTTCATTGTTTAATACCACTTTGGTTTTCCTCTTAATTCATTGATTCACCTGGAGAACTAGACATCTGTCATTAATAACCTAGAGCAACTAGTACAGCGCCCTGACCGTATTCCTGACCACCATGGAGAGAGTTTCAATATACTTGACCTCTTACTTGCAGTTTGACCTTCCGCTTATTCTCTTGATCTTCTGTCTCTGTTGAACTCCTCTGATTACAGCCTTTTCACCTTAAGCTGTCTTTTTCGATAAGACCTGGGGATCCATCCATGATGTAACGGCTGTGGCGCTATAGAGCTGCAGACTGGGAGGCCGTCAGTAATTTCTTTCATTTTCAATGGAATTAAGATTATTCTCATGGTCGAGAGCCATCTGAATGTCTATCGATCTTTCTGTCCTCTGCCAGACCCCTTAATCCCATAAGGGGTGGCCACAAACAAATCGCCTCCTCATAGCTCTGTTCTTTGTCATTTGGTTTCTCTTCCTTCAGCTCACAACCCCTTTCCTCATTTATCTCTCCATTCCATCCCTCAGTCTCTTCCTTGGTCTCCCAATCTCTATCCTTTCCACATGGTCAAGCCAGTTCAAAGAATTTCTTTTAACATCAGTTATATCCATATTAAAACTACAACGCATCTTTAGTCTCTCATTTGTCTACCTTTCTCTCCATGTGACTCCGCATATTCCTCTCATGTAACTCTTTTCGACTTCTAAATTTGCATATGCTTCATGCATTGCAGAGGTTATTCTCTCGGGCATGAAAAGATACATTCCCTTCTCTTACTGTCTGTCCAATGCAAAAACGCCTTGGTTTAATCACACCTTTTCTAATGTTCTCTACGACCTACAAAAGGTATTGATTCCAACCTATCCCTGAATCCCCGCTGCTTTATGTTTCTGCCCACAGGCTTGCATAATAAATAATGTTCTTCACTTTTCCAAGAATAATTTCATTTGTGCTAAATGCTATGAATTCTCCTACTCAGATTCTTCATGTTTCTTCTGGCACCTTACGAAAACCTTTGTAACAACTTTGCCTCATTTCTGACTGTGTAATTGTTTCTTCAACGTAAAAAAGACCTCATCACCCATTCTCTCTCCCAGTTCCATTCCAGACGATTCTGATGCTGTTCTTCCATATCCTCCCTCCCCCCCCAGAATTCCTCATAATTGATCAAGCTTTCTTTAAGTTATGTACTTTTTCCCTTATTGTCCTCAATATTAGTAAGTCGTATGGGCTTGATGAGGTCCCTACCTTCCTTCTCAAAAAGTGTATCGTTCTTGGTTGACACTCTGCCAAGGTAAACTCTTTTGCTCATGCCTGTCTAACTGTACGTTTCCATCTTGCAGGAATTTTGCTTTCATTCTGCCTGTCCTGAAGAAGGGCCACCATTCCCCACCCTATATCGCCCAATTTCTATAGTGTCCTGTGTGTTAAATGTAATCAAATTTTTCCTAACACACACAAAAAATCCTATCATAGTTTTCTTTCCCTCAGTCATCCGTATGGGTTCCGTAAGGGATACTCAGCTGGTGATCTCATCTTCCTTTCAGACTCCTGGCCCTCTTTCCTTGGGGACTTGGTTGAAAGCTCTGCTGTTGCATTTGACATCTATAAGGCTTTCGTCCCAGTCAGGCTTATCTCTAGTATTTTCAAACTACACGCTTGTGATTTCTGTGATTTTATTTATACCCTCCTCTCAAGCCTCTTTCCTGGTTACTCTATTGCTGCAGTAGTAGACAGCCACTAACCTTAAGAGCTATTAGTTGTGAGTGTTCCTCAAGGTTCTTTCTTGTCACTCAGTCTCTTCCTTTTTTTCGTCAGTGATCTTAGCTGCACATCTAACCTAATCCACTTACTTGTTGATGACTCCATCCTTCACCTCTCCATCCATTTCTCATAGCTTCCATTACAGCAGTTGTTTTAGCAGTCACTGGATGAGTCAGTGGCTCTTCTTATATCTTTCGTGACTCATACTTCTGTTTGAAGTAATTAAAAAAATATGTATATCAAAAAATCAGTTCCCACACCTTTCAACGTGCTGATATCTAATGCAGGAGTATTATTTAATAATCAACAATATACAACTTAGTTCTTGTTTTATTCTCTGTGGACTTGTTATGAAAAGATTACCTCATTTGAAAAATCTACTTCCAATAAATAAGATGTGTTAAGTCAGCTCTGTGTCATCTTTATCCCGACACAGGTTTGACTTTGTACAGTGGTCTGTTCGCCCCTGCATGGAGTAGAACTCGAATGTCTGGGGATGGGGGTTGCGGGGTGATGCTTCCTACACACCGCCCTTTTAAACAGAATGGATTCAAAGGCCTCTTATCTCATACTCTTCCTCCTCTTCCTGGATCCCTTCAACCTCTTTCCCTCTGCACCACATTGTTGCATGTTCATCTCCCTAATGTCGCCAGTTCAGTGGTTACTGTTCTTCTGAACTGTCTGCTTGTATCCCTCCACATCTCTCGTCCATATCAACGGTTGCGTAGCACCCGTACGGTAGCGCATGCCGAGCTCTTTTCTGTCCAACTCTCTAAAGGAAGAGTGAACCAGTATCTTCGTCATTTACCTATGTAACAGGTGAACTATGTAACTGTCTTCCATAGTCAGTATTTCCCATCTTCTATGGTCTCCAGTATTTTAAACGTAACGTGCCCAGGCATCTCAAAATAAAGAATATCTTGAACTTGCTACTCTCTCTCTCTCTCTCTCCTTGGAAAGAACAGCATTGCTAGTTTCAAGCCTTTCTTTCCTTCTTCATTACATTAATAGGAAAAGTGATGGAACTTTGCTGTCCAACATCTAGACCTCAGCAACATCTGTCCCACCTACGGCACTTCTCCCTCATATAGGCTACTGTAGATCTCTTAATTATAGTTACATCCTCAATCGCGGAGCTGAAGCCGATGTTAACTCCTGAGGCGTGCGCTTGTGTGTGTGTGTGTGTGTGTGTGTGTGTGTGTGTGTGTGCGCGCGCGCTCTATGTACTTATGTTTTAAGAGTATTTGGTTAGGTCAAAGCCACAAGGCAAAGGCATATACTTGGCTGTTAATTAGATCTGTTGGTACTCGTAAGTCACAGGTGTTGCGCTCTGTGGTTGCTCGTTCTTGTTCTCTGTTGGTATAATATTGCCAAGACACGAAGATACTGTTTCCGCTGATATTTACTGAACATTAACTCCTACCTTATACTGTTAATTAATCTTTTCTTCTGCCTGTCTTTCTGTCCACGCAATTCACAAACAGTTCTATATCCGAATCTTCTCTGACACGAATTTTACAGCGTACTACTGACGTCACCTTGTTCTTCATATGGTATTACCAGATCTTCAGCAAAGGCTTTTATTTTCTCAATCAGCAATCCTTCCCAAATACACTCAATAATTGTAGCCCTTCCTTTGGTTCCCGAGTTCACCCTTTCGTAATACAGGGTTACAATGATGCTTTCTTTTCAGTTTTTGAATCCTTATTTTAATGTGCGCCAGTCTATATATACGAGTATACCATACATTTTAAGCTCTAGAGACTTTCTTGTTTGGATTATTATTTTTCATTCCCAAGTAAGGTTTCTTTTTACTGATTTCTCTTTCTTTCACATTTCTTTCCAATAAATGGCCTGGCCATCATCATCTCGGCTATTGCAACATTCATTTCGGTAACTGGATGTAATATTGTCTTTAACTCTCCAGTGCCTCACTCCTTTCCATCAGCATTCTAGCCGATTTTCTTCATTTCTCCAGCACTGTAACTACTTCCTCCTCAAACTTTGCTGCCTTTCAAAGCATCTTATTGTCCATTCCTTCTTTAATAAAATTGCTTCCACACTCATCGCCTACTTTCTCCGATTATTCTTAAGCACTCTTCTTTTACTCGTACGAACAGTCCTCTTGTACCTCAACACCTCCACTTTATTTTTCATCCACAACCATTTAATTAATTATTTTTTTTTCAGTTCCTCTGCCCCCTCTCAATTCTCTTCGAGTCGGACCCTTTTTTTTCATGCTTTACACTTTGCATATAATGAATATATAAATATTCACGTTTTTCTATTTGACTTACTTCAGTTTTGCGAGCTTAGTCATTAACCATCGTTTCATCCACCTTCTCTAGTCACAGAACTTCCTCATACTGATATCAGTTTGCTTGGTGTAGTTTCTCTCTCTCTCTCTCTCTCTCTCTCTCTCTCTCTCTTAAAAACTACATGGTGATCTGATCTCCCATAATCATTTCCCTAACTGGTTTTGTATATTACACCTTTCTCTCTAGTCATTCATCCACACACAAAATCAGATACTGTCGCCTGCTATACCACTCGTCACTGCCTTCTCCTTTCGACCGTCTACGCTCTAAATACCTACGTCTCAATAACAGTTTATAAATATTATTTGAATACACAACCCTCTGCCAGCAAGAATGTTCACCAAAGCTGTTGCATTTTAATACATTCTTGAAATTCCAGTTTCTCACCACACCGTCCATTGCCTTTAAGTTAGTAGTTAGTATCACTCAGTCACTAGAGTTGTGTATACTGAAACAACCACACTTGCATATACTGTACAGAAGTATTGCAATCCAAACATTTCTAAGTTCCATCCTCCTAGTACAGTAATCCGTTTATAATTTTTTAGTTTCTAACAGCTCGTATACGCATTCTTTCGCTTGCCTTCCATTTTCTGTTGTACTTCTGACCATATTTTTTCCCATATCCCCATTGTTAAGAAGTACTAACCATATTTGCTGTATCCAGTGAACATAAACCCAGTCGTGCATATCCAGTCTCATTCGTTACTTTATTATTTAATGTTTAACGATAATATCCGTCCCACTCCTCTTGAGACATTTTTTTTTCTTTTTATTTACGACTAGTTTGCTAACGTGAAAGGCTACCTTTCAGTTTTCAAATTCTCATTCTAAGTGAACTATTCGTCTAACACCGAAACAGCCAAAATCCTCTAGCGCAGTAATTTGACTCTAAAAGTTAGAGGGCAAAGAATGCAAGAAATATGTGCAGGTGTTGAATTACGGACTGTGGCCAAATATTCTAGAAGTTCTAGGCGAGGTTTATTACTTGTGATCTTGTCTGAGTTTGTTGCCGGAATCCACTCACATGGTTATGCCTCTCAGCAGCAACGACAGTCAACCAGCCTCCTACATTCTACTCAGTTTCGTTACAGTAAATTTTTGGCTGTTATGTGCAGAAGCATGATGACATATTTTGCTCGTTTTCCTGTGAGTGATTCTTCAGATTTTTCCATTCAGTTACTGTACTTACTTTGTTGGTTCTGGAGTAGTTATGACTGATATTTGTTCCATCGATTTCTATTAATGATCCTAATTTCTTTAACATCCCCATTTCTGAACTTCTAAAGTGAAATAAAAAATATTCCACTTCATTTCTTACCGACTGCGTCATATGGGGCTGAAACATGGAATATGGGTGTAGTAGAGAGGAAAAGTTTGAATGTAAAGGAGATGAGGTGTCTGAGGAGTATGTGTGGAGTGACGCTTATGGATCGAGTGAGAAATTAAGTGCGAAGGAGAACTGGAGTTATTCGGGAGATGGCTGATCGAGTTGAGCAGAGGGTGTTGCGATGGTTTGGGCATATGGAGAGAATGGTTAATGAGCGACTGGTGAAAAAGATAACTAGATCTGATGTGAGAGGCTGAGAGGAAGACCAAGAATAGGATGGATGGACAGTGTGAAGAGAGAGCTGGATGCGAGAGGGCTGTCTGTTGAGCAAGGAAGAGTGGTTGTCCGTGACAGAAATAAATGGAGAGAAATTGTGAATGAATAAATGATGACGCAGCCCTGAGGGGATATTCTCCTGCATTTGGTCAGATCAACTGATCAGGTCAAGTGCGGGTAAGGCGATGGGTCTATTATGATGTGGCAGGGGTAAACCAGCTCTGCTGTAGGGCCCTGCTGCGGATGTCACTGATTGCACTGCGCAGTTGACCCTCGTGCGGTGTGGTGCGGTGAGGATCTATCCCTTCTCCCCTTTGTGGCTAACATGCGAATGAATGTGTTTGAGTGGATGAGTAAATTGGGATTGTGTCGTCCTGTCTCGGCTACCTCCCTTTCCTTGGGGGAAGCAGCCTAGGTATATACTGTAGATAGATAGATTTCTTACATATTGTAACTTTAGATATGTTGATAATTTTCCTTACTTTTCGCTTTCCTCTACTTTCATTTATCTACCTAACAAATAAAACTTTGGCTATTCATTTTCAGTGACCTAGAACTTCTCAACACTTTTCCTGTACACTAGTTAAAATATTTTAGCTCATGTGTGGGAAGGAGAAAGTATTTTATTAACGTGATTTACATGGGGATAACAGAAAGACATCAACATACCTTCGTGCTTTTAATAATATAGACTTGTAATGTTAGTAGATGTAGTTTGCTATTTTCATCGTTGTGGTTGTAGTGTGTTGTGGTGGTAATGTCTGTGATGTTATCCAGAACGGATTGAAAATGTTCATGGTACTTCCTAAAATTGCTTTTCTGGCTCCTCTCCTATCATCCTATGGTTCCTCGCTGACGTATGCAAGAATAATTGAGAATATAAAATAAATAAACTTTTAAATTTAAAGATTCTATGTAGGCCGTTGATTATGGTTTAACAAGATATAACTGATATTGTTTCTAGCTTAGACTTCTTATTGATATCAGGGTAAATGATGTGGAAGTTAGATAATACTTTAAATAATACAATGAGCAGCAAGAAAATTTTCGTATAAGCTTGTTGAAAATGATACATAGATCCAGTTACATAGGATCTGTATAATTGCATGATATATTCTGCAGTAACCTGAGGAAAAGTGTTATTTGTATATTATGGTAGTAAACATGAAAAACAAAAGTAAACCTGCTCTGGTTGGATAATCAGAGATCAACACAGTAACTTCACGTTTTCACATAGCCTATTTCAGCTACATTGTAATATAATAGAATATATAACACTGTCATCAATAATCTCAGCCAACAAAAAGATCATCTTGTTTGGCCGACTCATGAGTGAACTGTTGATTTGTAGCACATAAAGGAAAGTTTGGAGAGAACTCAAATGTGTCATTTCTCTCGTGATTTAATGTCGTCCAGTGATGTCTATTGCAAAACCTGGTGCTTTTACCGCATCAGAAACAAATTCTCTATCTGTTTGCCCACCAAAAGCTTACTCATGAATTTTTCTCAGCTTCACAGCCCAATCCTTCATACTCTATCAGAATTTACAATGTATTTTTCCCGCTGATTTATAAAAATGATCACACACTTCATGTTGCTAAGGCACGTGTGCTAAAGCAGTTCTTGGCTGTCTTTTACCCCCATTCAGTTGCGTTGCTGATTTTTACATTTGACTCACCTCACTTTGTGTCCAGTACAAGTTTTTATGTGTGTATGTATGTTTGTGGAGAGGTTGGGGTCCCACACACAACTTTTTAAAGCAGGATGTAACAACACTATTTCATATCATCAGCTTCCTTTCTCTCACTCTCTCCTCTTAGCTTCATTATTCTCTTGAATATTGTTATTGTACTGATAACTGTTCTTCCATTATCTCTGCCAGCATATTTTCCGGTTATGGAGATACACAGCATACAAGTATCCTGTACTTCCAAGATGGATGGAGATGTGAGGATATGGAGAACTGGAGCTCTTGTTTCACTAGCCTCCAGGACTATCTCCTGAGCTTCCTCCATTCCTGATGTTTTTCAGTGATTCAATAACATGGAGAGGAGACTAATATCCTCTCCTAAACATTTTTCTGTCTGCGCTAAATTACATGCATATTAAACATCGTACTTACTGCTTCAAACTTAATAAAAAATGCATATAAAAAGCCTGCACAGGAATCCCCTAGGAGGGAGTAGGGAATAAATGCCTCCATCATCCACCACTCTCCTGTTAACGACCAAAGAGATGCCCAGGGCCTTCATCTGACATTGTTTCTTTCGATTAATTTCTGTAAATTTTGCAGCCCTTAGTAACTCCTTCTCATGCAAACAACATTTCTCATCCTCAAAAGCCTACCTTATTCATACTGAGAATCAGCTCTGTGATGGAAGTACAAGCAATCCTTTTATCTTCCTACTTTCGTACACTCATTTCAAAGCAAAGGTAGCAGTAGTGTATATATACCTAACAACTGAACATGATCTCGTGTTCCTGAACTTGAATCTTTAGAATTCTTTTTAATCTGGCTTGAACTCCCCCTGTCATTGTTTGACTATACGGTATATATATATATATATATATATATATATATATATATATATCAGCCATTATAAGTCCACTGCTGAACAAAGGCCTCTCCCAACCTTCTCCACGAATTCCTTGGCTGAGCCAATCTTTGCCACGTTTTCCTTGCAAATTTCTCTATCTCATCTCTCCACCTCCTTGTCTGGCCTTTTTCTGCTACGCTTACCATCTCTTGGTGTCCAGTCAGTCAACTTCTTGCTCCATCGATTATCCCTTGTTCTTGCTACATGGGCTGCCCACCTCCATTTCTGTTCTTTTATAACTTCTATAATATCTTTGACTTTAGTCTGCTGTCTCACCCAAGTTGATCTTTTCCTGTCTCTTAAAGATATTCCCAACATTGACCTTTCCATTGCTCTCTGAGAACGAATTAATTTATTTTCCATCGATTTTGTCAGTTTCCAAGTCTCACAACCATACGTCATAGCTGGAATTATACATTCGTTATATACTTTTCGTTTCATACAAACTGGCAAGCTACTTTTCATAATGTCTCTATGTTTACCGAAAGCTTTCCATCCAATTGTAATGCGTCTTTTTATTTCGCTATCATTATCTTTCATTAATTTTAGTATTGTCCCAGGTAATTGTACTCCTCAATTTCTTCAAGAATTTCTCCACTTATTCTTATGACGCTCTTTGGTGTTTGAGGATTAAACATTAGTTTTACTCTGGTTCATCTTTAGCCCTACTTTGAGACTTTCTCTGTTCAGGTCATTTAACATTTCTTGCAATGTCTCTGCTTTTTCTGAGATTAGGACAATGTCATCTGCAAATCTTAAATGGTTTAGCTTTTCTCCATCTATGTTTACTCCTTTGTTTTCCCAGTCTAGCTTTATGAAAATACTTTCTATGCATGCTGTAAATAACTTTGGTGAAATTGTATCTCCCTGACGCACGCCCTTCTCAATCTTGATTTTCTCTGAGTCCTTATGTAATTTAACTGTAGCAGTTCCCTCTTTATATATATTTTCGAGCAGTTTTACAATGTTCTCATTCACTGCTTGTTCTCGCATTGAATTTATAATTGCTATGTGCTCCACTGAGTCGAAAGCCTTTTCATAATCAACAAAACCTAAGCACAGTGGTTTATTATATTCTGTAGTTTTCTCAGTTAGCTGATTCATTGTGTGCAGATGATTAGTGGTCGAATACCCTCATCGGAACCCTACCTGTTCACGAGGTTGGTTTTCCTCCAAATTTGTAGCTATTCTGTTTGTAAGGACTTTAGTGAAAAGTTTGTAAATGACTGATAGTAAGCTAATGGGTCGATAGTTACTAAGGTCTTTTGAGTCGCCTTTTTAATTAAATAGAATAACAATTGCATTACACCATGTTTTGGGATTTTTTTTTTCTGTTTTATACATTGGGTAAATAAGTGAGCAAGCCTATTTTGTCCCTCTGCTCCTGCATCCAACAGTAAATCTGCTACTATTCCATCTTCTCCCGGAGCCTTCCCTCTTTTCATATTTTTAAGAGAAATATTTACTTCGTCTGGCGTTATCTCAAGTATTTCACTTGTGTCAACAGAAAAGTTAGCTATTGGTACTACTGTCTTTGATGCATATAGTTCTTCGTAAAATTCTTCAACTCGCTTCAGCATCATATCTCTGCATTTAATGGTTTCAGCGTTTTTGTCTTTTAGTGATGTAATTTGTTGCTTTCCAAGTGCCATTTTATTTTGGACTTGTTTCAGACTTTTTCCTTTTTTGATGGTTTCTTTGATTTGATCCATGTTTCTCTTTTTTCTTCTCTTTGTCTTTTGTTGATAAGCTTATTTAATGCCGCTCGTTCTATTTCATCTTTCTTCCTTTTTACTTTCATTACCTTTCTTTTTTTTCATAAGCTCAAGTGTCTTCTCTGAATACTTCCCGGCTTTGGTTGTATTAGGTTTTCCTACTACCTCCGCTGATTCTTTTAGGACTTTTGTTAGTCTGTCACATTCAGTATAACTGAGAGCCTGAAATCTGTTCCTTATTTCCAACTGGAAAGCTGCTTTGTTTTCGCTGACTTTTATTGGGCATATCTTTTTGTCTTTAATCATTTTCTTTCTTTCACTTTTGAAATTGAATCTTGCTGTGCAACCCACCATTCTATGGTCACTTCCAATATTTACTTTTTTGATAACTGTGACGTTTGTGATTGTGTTATTCTTATTTGCTATAATGAAGTCGATTTCATTCTTTGTTTTTCCATTCGGGCTTCTCCAGGTCCACTTTCTCCCTGTTCTTTTGTGAAAGAATGTGTTCATTTTTCTCATGTTAAACATTTCTGCAAAGTTTACCAACATTTCTTCTCTTTCATTCCTTTCTCCCACTCTAAATTTTCCCATACATGCTTCTCCATTTTTTGATTTTCCAACTTTTGCATTGAAGTCTCCTATGAGTACAGTATAGGTGGTCTTTTCTTCTTCCATAATCTGGGAGATGTCATCATAGAATGTTTCAATTTCTTCATCTGAGCTCTGAGAAGTTGGTGCATATACTTGTATCACTTCCAGGGTATATTTTTTGCACAGTCTAATTACAACCACTGCTGCTCTGTCAGATGCACTGCGAATTTAATAATGTTGTCTGCAAGATTTCTGTTGTTAAAAATCCTACACCACTAACTCTTTCATTTTCCCTTCCTCTGTGGTAAAATAGGTGGCCACTGTCATTTAGCTGAATTACTTTTTCTCCTTTTCTGTGGGTCTCACTCAAACCTACAATATCCCAACTAATGTTTTCCAGTTCAGTCATTAAGTTATCAAGTTTGTACTCTTCAGCGAGGCTTCTTACATTGTATGCATAGATCTTCATTGATTTAAGAGTGTTTAATATTCCAGTCTCTCTCTCTCTCTCTCTCTCTCTCTCTCTATGACTATATATATATATATATATATATATATATATATATATATATATATATATATATATATATATATATATATATATATATTCTCTCTCTCTCTCTCTCTCTCTCTCTCTCTCTCTCTCTCTCTATATATATATATATATATATATATATATGTGTGTGTGTGTGTGTGTGTGTGTGTGTGTGTGTGTGTGTGTGTGCTCTTCCTTACCTCCTATTTCTGCTGACTGTACAAATATTTTTGACCACTACTTCTTAGGTGGAGCATATTCTTTCCAGTTCTTCCTTCTCCAAAATTTTCATACTACGTTATTTCAGTGTTCATCACCACTTTTAAAGCTCTCAGCTCATCGATGCACCTTGTGAACAAGCACTGACCTTTTGTATTCTCAATGACCCCATGAAGTTTGTTCATTTCCGTGCCTGTATCACTGACCACCGTGAGAGAGTTCTAATTTACGTAACTTATTCTTACCACTGTTCTGTTTGCTCTCGTTTTTTTAATCTTTTTTTGTCAGTAATGCTCCCCTGATCACAATCATATTTTTGGTAACTTGACCTACCACTCCAGGAATACCCGTGGACCTTCCCAATGAGTTGCGTCTGTGGCATTTTGGTGCTGAGGATTGGGAGTTCCCAAGGCAAAGCTTCTTTTGATTTTCCCCTGGAATGAATATAGCATCCATGCCTGAAAACCTTCTGAATGAGCTTTGTACATTACAGAGATTATCCTTTCGGTCATAGAGCTATGCGTTCCTGTCTATCATTTTCTGACCAATGCAAAAAATAGCCTTGGTTTAATCACAATTGTTCTAGTGCTGCCCAAATGAAGCAGGTCGCTTACAGAAGGTACCAGCGCCAACTGACCACTGAATCACGGCCAGGAATCTTGCTAAATCTGTTCTTCATCTTGCTAAAAACAATATGACAGTCATTCGGTGGCTCTTTATCTCCAAGAGCAATGATGCAACTGATTATGGTGACAGGCAATTTGATCAGTGGAAAGGAGTGAAAAAACTTGTTAGGTAAAAACAAGCATATGTGGAAAATGAATCTTGGGAGATGCCTATTGTTTTTTTTTTTTAATGAAGAAATCTGATATGAAATATCATTAATCTTAGGGAAGCCAGATGTCCCGAATCCTCTTAGAATTCATGGGTGTGTGATCAGGTTTTTGCCGATCTCGTGCCCTTGTATATATATCAAACTCTCATCCTTTAGTCAACCCTTTAATCCGTTTCCCATGCTCAGTTCCCAGTATACTTCCTGTTTGGCCAGTTTTCTCTTTGCACTGCCTCTGAATTCTTGGTTACCTCCTCTCAAGCTCCTGAGGAGACAGTATATCTCTAACTCTTAGAACCTGACAGACATGTCCTATCAAGTCCAAGAGTCATCCATGCGCTTACTCTTATCCGTACAGCTACTTGTATAGCTGCGTTGTTAATCCAAAGATGGTAAAATAGGTTTTCAGTGGCGCTTCAGAGTGTTGTCATTCACACCATGTAGCCTCCAGGCTTCACAATGACACCACACCTTATGGAATACCTGTTCATGTTAACACTTTCTGATCATCACACCCATTTCTTGTCTTGTTTGCTTCACTAATTTGAAATCCTTATTTAATTCCATTCTATATTCTGAATTTTGTGAATTGTTTCTTTCGCTCTTACTCCACCCAGATCTTCCCTTTTCCTAACCACCACTAGCATTATGTGCAAAATTATAAATGTCACTTGGATGCATGTGATTCATAGGAATGAAGGAAGAAAAAGAAAAGAATTAGCACCAAGCCGTAATATGTCTATGTGGCATTGTAGAAGTAGATTGATAATAAAGGCCGGAAGAAACACGGAAGCATCAAGATGTGAGGTAGGACAGAAGAGCAGAAGATGACAGTAAGGTGAGAACGACTGGAAACTAAAAAGCCCCTTTCAAGCATGGATACTGAGGAAGTATTTTCTTCCATTTCCCAAGGGGGGAATATGTGATTCATATATTTGCTGATCACCATAGAGAAAACTTCAAATTCCCTAAATTCATGGTATCTTACGTTTTTGGTCCTTAATCAGTGACTTGGAGTACTCAAAAGCAAAGGGAACACAGTAAAGGTCAGGCTACAAAAAAAAAGTACAGGATGTGGAGCATGGAATTTGCCATGCTAGTTAATTATCTGGATTCACGTGATCACTTCGATGCTCTTCATCACGAAAAATTCTAAGTATTTAATACACTTGATAGACACTTTTTTTTTTTTTTTTTTTCATGTAGGAGAGCTCCAGACAGTTATTGCTATGTTTGCGTAATATTTTCATAACCATATTTTAGCTTATTCTTTATGTGGGAAAGCTAGTTTTCTGAACGCGTGGTGCTCCTCGAATAGCCCTCACACAGTTGGCCTTACTTTTTTTTTTTTTTTTTTTTGACTGTTGTACCGTTCTACGCTTGTAGGAAGAATCTGATGTTTTATACCTGTAGTTGGGACCTTCCCCTCAATTTCCAACCTCTGACAGAAATTAACATCATTAATTCAGCATTTCGATTGACCATTCATGGATAGCGATGGCAAGCGTCACGTTTATGATATTTGTGTAAATTATGCCGTGCTTTCCCTGACTTTCACTCTCATTGTAGGGGTACGTGGCAATGTCATCCACCAGGACAAACTAACAGCACAGTATGGCTAAACCGATCCTTCATGAGAAATGGCAATTAACGAATGTAGAAGTATGATATAAAAACTTACCCTTACATGTGATAAACTTTCTGATTGCATTAACATTCCAAGCAAAAGAAAATAACCAGGGAAAGCAGATGTCATACAGCTGGAACGGGTAATTATAAATATTCACAGTGTGCAAGACGAACAAGTTGTATAGTCTTCTAACCTGACTGGAACAAAAGGGAAACTTAACGAGTCGAGGAATCTGAAAACAAAATGGCAAAATTGCAATTTAAATCCTACTGATGATATAATTAATCGTAACAGAAAATCGCTACGAAACAGAAATGAGGTGATCAAAATACCAAAGAAGATCATGTGCAAAATTATAAAGCAATATTTATCATGATCGAATAGGCCTAATAGGCAGAATATGGTGAAAGGAGGTGGATGAAGATACACGAATATTCTTAAGTGGAATTTGTAGAACTAGAGCAAGGAAGTTAGAAAAGCTATTTACAGTCTGTCTTGGAGATAAAGAACTATAAAAGCAAATGACAAAGCATCTATTACCAGGTATATTACTGTAAAAACAGTTTCCAGTGTGGATACGATTGGGTGAGAGGGAAAAAACAGGAAAGATCTGATGTTCTTTTTTCCCAAACGTTTCGGGCTACACGGAGCCTAAACGAAGCACACCCTTCCTCAAAGAGACCAATTAACAGTACTCACCATTCCATCCAGGATTAATGAACTTGTGATTTTAACATAAAGCCTCGCCTCATATTCACCTTGCTCCCTCACAACGTGGGTTTAGAGCACTACACTCTAATATCTTACTAACTAACCTCACACAACATGCATCTGACAGGAGGAAGGAAGGAAGGAAGAAAAATGAAGGAAGGAAGGAACAGGCTAATGATGAAAATGCACTAAGCCTTAATATGGCTATATGGCATCGTAGGAGTCGAGAGAAAACAAAAGCCAGAAGGAATATAAAAATATCAAGCAAAGGGATAGGACAAAACAGAACAAGAGCGCGGTAAGGAGAGAAAGAGTGGAGACAAAATGGCCATTTTTAGTCTCCTCTTAAAACAGGCAGGGATACTAGGGAAAGTAATCTTCCACTAACAACAGGCAAGGATACAGGGGAAGTATTCCTCCTCCCAGGGCTCCCCAGGGAGAAGGAAAAATCAAACAGTATCGTTAACAGTATTTACATGCTAATTAGCAGTAGGAGTTCCTATCTGCGGGCTACCTAAACATATTGGAAAGTCATGTGATAATCCAGCATGACCTAACCTATCGTAACCTAATCGTAATCAAACCAACCTAATCAAATCTTACCCAATCCAACATAACCCAAATAAAGCTAAACTAAGTAGGCCACCTGAAACCAAACTAACTTAACCAGACCCAACAAAACCTAGTCTAACATTGTTGCACCCAGCTCAGCCTAACTCAACCCAGCCTAACCATACCTTTTCTAACCTCCTCACAGTTCCCCCTCACACAGTCTCGTCCTCTGGTTCTGTAGCGGGTGCCGACGGTGCTATAGTGGAGCTGATATGCCATGTGTGGGGAAATCCGTCCCCTGAGGCTTTCTGGCGACGCATCGACCCCCCCACCCGTTGAGTTATCTGTAGGACAGATGGCGCAGGAGGAGGGAATCAGGTGCTACGGCTCCACAATTTGGCCAGAGAGGATCTAGGAGTGTATAACTGTCAGGCTGGGAATCTCATGGGCTCTGTGGCTGCCAATTTCACCCTCACCGTCAATTGGTAGTTTTTTCATTCATTCATTGCCAGACGCCATGTATCACAGACTGGGTGGCCAAGGGCTTAGAGTTAATTGTTTTTACAGGGAGGGGCACTAATCCTCCACCAACCCCACTTGACACGTAGGGATGCCAACAGCATCTGGTGTTCTCAGGCGGTCACCCATCCAAGTACTAACCAGACCCAAAGTTGCTTAACTTCGCTGATCGGACGGGAAGCGGTGCCAAAATTTATTTTTTTGTTTATATTTTTTTACATTTATCAAGTGTTTTCTATTGACTTGGTGACTTCTAGTAGCTTCTGCCTAGTTAATCTCTCTCTCTCTCTCTCTCTCTCTCTCTTTATATCTCAAGAAAATCCATGCATACAGCCATAAGCAATATTTCGCGGACGCTTCTCTGAGTTATGGTAGTTTCAATTGCTACGAACTGTTTTCATATGATAGGAATATGAAGCTCACAGCAGAACAGTGTGTCAAAAAAAATAAAAGGAGATAATCTGATTTAGAGGGGAATGAGAAGTATGGATAAGATGTCGCGGTGCTGAATTAACTGTAAAAGAAATAGTATACTAAACACCGAAAACGAAGAACTACTGTAGCTCCAAGCAATAATATGGTTATATTATACTAAAGCTTGCACTCAAAAGGTCTTGGTGTGATGACGGTGAAAAGAAGAAAAAGTCATCGTCAGTGGGAAGTTATAAAACTTTTCATTTCATGAAACCTAATGGCTAACATGGTATGAGAAGTGAAAGAAAAAAAAAGGAATAATCCAGTGAATATGAAGAAGAGATGTGGGACAAAAGGGAAGTAGAGGACAATAAGGAGAGAATGATGCGAGACAAAAAAGACCCTAATTAGTCGGCTCTTACGACAAGCAGGAATATTCGGGAAGTATTCTTTCCCTCCCTTCCCATGGGGCATGCATCTGCCGGAATCAACTCGGTGGCATCTGCACAACGTAATCTTCTGCCAAACAATTCCAAAGATCTACAACACAGACTTTGAGAATACCACCTGGCTCTGGATTGTCAAATATGTGTATTTAATATTCCATAATCTTTGTGTGTGTGTGTGTGTGTGTGTGTGTGTGTGTGTGTGTGTGTGTGTGTGTGTGTGTGTGTGTGTGTGTGTGTGTGTGTGTGTGTGTGTGTGTGTGTGTGTGTGTTTGTGTCTGTGTGTGTGTGTGGACGCATTTCCTAGCCACCCAAGAGGTAGCGTCGTGGCTCGTTTTTTTTACAGTGGTGTCCCCGCCACTACCCTCCAGAAGAGTAGTCGGGCAGGCCTAGTCCACCGAGCCAGAGGGGCTGTGTTTGCATGTGTGTGTGTGTGTGTGTGTGTGTGTGTGTGTGTGTGTGTGTGTGTGTGTGTGTGTGTGTGTGTGTGTGTGTGTGTGTGTGTGTGTGTGTGTGTGTGTGTGTGAATAAGTAAGGTCAACAGACATGTTCTCGATCTGATCTCGACCAGTAAGTCACCTGGACGTTCACTGACTTGATATCAGCCAACAGGTCACCAAGATCAACACTGAACTGATATCAGCCATCAGGTCATCAGGATCGACCTTGTACTCATATCAGCCAAAAGGTCACTAGAACCGACATTCTACCATTATCAGCCAACAGGTCTCC
This sequence comes from Coenobita brevimanus, assembly GCF_032717465.1. Lineage (NCBI taxonomy): Eukaryota > Metazoa > Arthropoda > Malacostraca > Decapoda > Coenobitidae > Coenobita > Coenobita brevimanus. The sequence goes on along the minus strand of NC_137060.1, from coordinate 14,290,237 downwards.
TGGATCAGTCTTGGGCTGATACCAGCCAACAGGTCACTAGGACCAACCTTGTACTGATTTCAACCAACAGGTCATTAGGACCAACCTTGTACTGATATCAGCCAACAGGTCAGTGGGACCGACCTTCAACTGATCTCAGCCAACAGGTCACTAGGACCGACCTTGAGCTGATCTCAGCCAACAGGTCACTAGGACCGATCTTCAACTGATCTCAGCCAACTGATCACTGGGACCGAATTTGAACTGATTTCAGGCAGCAGGTCACCAGGATCGACATTGAATTGATATCAGCCAACAGGTCCCCTGGACCATCCTCTATCTGAACTTAGCCAACAGTTCCCCTCAATCCTCGATCTCATCTCAGCCAACAAGTCACCTAGGCCTTTTTCGATCTGATTTCAGCCAGCATATTACCTGTGCTGACCTCAGTCTGATCTCGTCCATTAGGCATCCTGAGCCGTTTTTGATCATCCATCAGGTTCCCTGGGCTGTCTTTGATCTGATCTAAGCCAACAAGTTACCTGGGCCGTCTACAATCTGATCTTGTCCAATAGGTTTCCTGGGCTGTCTTCAATCTGATCTTAGGCAACATGTCAACTGGGCCACCGCTCCTTGATCAGATCTCAGGCACCAGTTGATAATCAACAAGGTCTCCTCCATCTGAGCTCAAGCACCTCAATAATTGAGGGAATTGGCGTAAGTGCTTTAGCATTCCGCCAAGCGGCACCCTGAGGGACAAAGGTCGGATACAGAGTGGTCATCAGGACACCGCCGAGAGGCCCATTGATGTCCTACTCCCTTGTCCCTCTTCCCAGACCCCTTATTCAGTACCTCATGTGTATTTGTGTGCCCTCTGTTGCTACTAAGCCTACCTTTTTGCACGGTACACCTTGCATTGATTATAGGCATGCTGGAATCACAATGTCAGCTGTTTGTTAGCTGTGGTTTTAAATAATATTCCGTTTACCCCAATATAACATTATTCTTTCTAAACTAAATATGGTCGCCTGACAGCAATTTAAAAACTAACGTAGATTAGACTTGTCACATTTTTGACGAATTAATTATTATTTATGGCGGTGGTAGCCTATCAATGATAGTTGGGGCAGTGATGATAATGGTAGTGGTTGTTATAGTGCTGATGACTATGATTATTGTCGTACTTGTATTATGCTCATTATGAGAGATAGTTGTGTCAATGATGCTTATGATAGTTGTTGTAATTATAATGATGTCTAGAAGGATGGTGGTAATAACAGTAGTATTGATTGCATGATAATTAAGGTGATGATAATGTTAGTTACGTTAGCTATGATTACCAAGGCAGTTGTACTTGTGGTAGTTTTAATTATGGAATATAATTATGATGATACATGCGTTTGTAGTAAAGATGACTATGACGTTTTGTGGAAGTTGTGGTAGTGATATGTATGACGGCGGTAGCCTATGAGCGGTAGTTGTGGTAGTGACAATTTTCCTAGTGGTGGATATAGTGTTGATGACTATGATTATTAACATAATTGTAGCATGTTCATTATAACAAGTAGTTGTGTCAGTGATGCCTATGATTGTTGTAGCAATTGTAGTGGAATCCTGGTATGTTTTAAAACTTATATTTTGTATTTGTTCAGTTCTCCTCTAGATTAGGTGAATCACATAAGGATTCACATGTACGACAAGGAGTTTCTTTTTACCGCTCCACGGCTATGACGATGTTTTTTTTTTTTTTTTTCTATTTCTGTTTACTTCTTGTGCAGGGAGGGATTTGGTGATAGCCAATACCCTGTTCAGGCACAAAATGATCCACAGGTATACTTGGCGGGTGATGAGAAGCGTGGGTGGTGAACTGAATGAAAGGAAGGCAATGATTGATTATGTGTTCGTGGACGACAGGACGCGAGGGTGTTATGGATGCAAGAGCATATAGAGGTTTGGGGAATGGACTTTCCGACCACCACTTGATGGTGGTCAGAATCAAGATCCAAGTAAAATGGCGATGCATGGACCCCCCCTGCGAGTTACATGAAGTGCGGATTGCGCCCGGGGAGGGAATCATGCGGTACGGCTCCACCATCTGGCCAGAGAGGATTGAGGAGTGTATAACTGTCTGGCTGAGAGTCCCATGAGCTCTGTGGCTGCTAATTTCACCCTCACTGTCCATTAGTAGAACTGGAGAAAACTTATTCCTACCTTACCTAGACTTTGATATGTTTTTTTTTTCCTTTATCAAGTGTTTTCTTTTTCCTTGGTGACTTCTAGTAGCTTCTGCCTATGTAATCTCTCTCTCTCTCTCTCTCTCTCTCTCTCTCTCAAGTAAATCCATGCGAACAGCCATAAGTAAAACTTCGTGAACACTTCTCTGATAGTTATGGTAGTTTCAACTACTACGAACTGTTTTCATAACATAGCAGTATGAAGCTCACAATAGAATAGTGTGTCAAGAAACATAAAAGATAATCTTATTTAGGGGAAAATGAGAAATATGGATAAGTTGACACCGTACTGTAAGAGAAGTAGTAAACTAAACACCCAAAACGAAGAATTACTGTACCTACAAGCAATAATATGGTTATATTATACTAAAGCTTGCACTCAAAAGGTCTTGGTGTGATGACGGTGAAAAGAAGAAAAAGTCATCGTCAGTGGGAAGTTATAAAACTTTTCATTTCATGAAACCTAATGGCTAACATGGTATGAGAAGTGAAAGAAAAAAAAAAGGAATAATCCAGTGAATATGAAGAAGAGATGTGGGACAAAAGGGAAGTAGAGGACAATAAGGAGAGAATGATGCGAGACAAAAAAGACCCTAATTAGTCGGCTCTTACGACAAGCAGGAATATTCGGGAAGTATTCTTTCCCTCCCTTCCCATGGGGCATCCATCTGCCGGAATCAACTCGGTGGCATCTGCACAACGTAATCTTCTGCCAAACAATTCCAAAGATCTACAACACAGACTTTGAGAATACCATCTGGCTCTGGATTGTCAAGTATGTGTATCTAAAATTCCATAATCTTTGTGTGTGTGTGTGTGTGTGTGTGTGTGTGTGTGTGTGTGTGTGTGTGTGTGTGTGTGTGTGTGTGTGTGTGTGTGTGTGTATGTGTGTGTGTGTGTTTGTGTCTGTGTGTATGTGTGGACGCATTTCCTAGCCACCCAAGAGGTAGCGTCGTGGCTCGTTTTTTTTACAGTGGTGTCCCCGCCACTACCCTCCAGAAGAGTAGTCGGGCAGGCCTAGTCCACCGAGCCAGAGGGGCTGTGTTTGCATGGGTGCGCGTGTGTGTGTGTGTGTGTGTGTGTGTGTGTGTGTGTGTGTGTGTGTGTGTGTGTGTGTGTGTGTGTGTGTGTGTGTGTGTGTGTGTGAATAAGTAAGGTCAACAGACATGTTCTCGATCTGATCTCGACCAGTAAGTCACCTGGACGTTCACTGACTTGATATCAGCCAACAGGTCACCAAGATCAACACTGAACTGATATCAGCCATCAGGTCATCAGGATCGACCTTGTACTCATATCAGCCAAAAGGTCACTAGAACCGACATTCTACCATTATCAGCCAACAGGTCTCCTGGATCAGTCTTGGGCTGATACCAGCCAACAGGTCACTAGGACCAACCTTGTACTGATTTCAACCAACAGGTCATTAGGACCAACCTTGTACTGATATCAGCCAACAGGTCAGTGGGACCGACCTTCAACTGATCTCAGCCAACAGGTCACTAGGACCGACCTTGAGCTGATCTCAGCCAACAGGTCACTAGGACCGATCTTCAACTGATCTCAGCCAACTGATCACTGGGACCGAATTTGAACTGATTTCAGGCAGCAGGTCACCAGGATCGACATTGAATTGATATCAGCCAACAGGTCCCCTGGACCATCCTCTATCTGAACTTAGCCAACAGTTCCCCTCAATCCTCGATCTCATCTCAGCCAACAAGTCACCTAGGCCTTTTTCGATCTGATTTCAGCCAGCATATTACCTGTGCTGACCTCAGTCTGATCTCGTCCATTAGGCATCCTGAGCCGTTTTTGATCATCCATCAGGTTCCCTGGGCTGTCTTTGATCTGATCTAAGCCAACAAGTTACCTGGGCCGTCTACAATCTGATCTTGTCCAATAGGTTTCCTGGGCTGTCTTCAATCTGATCTTAGGCAACATGTCAACTGGGCCACCGCTCCTTGATCAGATCTCAGGCACCAGTTGATAATCAACAAGGTCTCCTCCATCTGAGCTCAAGCACCTCAATAATTGAGGGAATTGGCGTAAGTGCTTTAGCATTCCGCCAAGCGGCACCCTGAGGGACAAAGGTCGGATACAGAGTGGTCATCAGGACACCGCCGAGAGGCCCATTGATGTCCTACTCCCTTGTCCCTCTTCCCAGACCCCTTATTCAGTACCTCATGTGTATTTGTGTGCCCTCTGTTGCTACTAAGCCTACCTTTTTGCACGGTACACCTTGCATTGATTATAGGCATGCTGGAATCACAATGTCAGCTGTTTGTTAGCTGTGGTTTTAAATAATATTCCGTTTACCCCAATATAACATTATTCTTTCTAAACTAAATATGGTCGCCTGACAGCAATTTAAAAACTAACGTAGATTAGACTTGTCACATTTTTGACGAATTAATTATTATTTATGGCGGTGGTAGCCTATCAATGATAGTTGGGGCAGTGATGATAATGGTAGTGGTTGTTATAGTGCTGATGACTATGATTATTGTCGTACTTGTATTATGCTCATTATGAGAGATAGTTGTGTCAATGATGCTTATGATAGTTGTTGTAATTATAATGATGTCTAGAAGGATGGTGGTAATAACAGTAGTATTGATTGCATGATAATTAAGGTGTTGATAATGTTAGTTACGTTAGCTATGATTACCAAGGCAGTTGTACTTGTGGTAGTTTTAATTATGGAATATAATTATGATGATACATGCGTTTGTAGTAAAGATGACTATGACGTTTTGTGGAAGTTGTGGTAGTGATATGTATGACGGCGGTAGCCTATGAGCGGTAGTTGTGGTAGTGACAATTTTCCTAGTGGTGGATATAGTGTTGATGACTATGATTATTAACATAATTGTAGCATGTTCATTATAACAAGTAGTTGTGTCAGTGATGCCTATGATTGTTGTAGCAATTGTAGTGGAATCCTGGTATGTTTTAAAACTTATATTTTGTATTTGTTCAGTTCTCCTCTAGATTAGGTGAATCACATAAGGATTCACATGTACGACAAGGAGTTTCTTTTTACCGCTCCACGGCTATGACGATGTTCTTCTTTTCTATTTCTGTTTACTTCTTGTGCAGGGAGGGATTTGGTGATAGCCAATACCCTGTTCAGGCACAAAATGATCCACAGGTATACTTGGCGGGTGATGAGAAGCGTGGGTGGTGAACTGAATGAAAGGAAGGCAATGATTGATTATGTGTTCGTGGACGACAGGACGCGAGGGTGTGTTATGGATGCAAGAGCATATAGAGGTTTGGGGAATGGACTTTCCGACCACCACTTGATGGTGGTCAGAATCAAGATCCAAGTAAAATGGCGATGCATGGACCCCCCCTGCGAGTTACATGAAGTGCGGATTACGCCCTTGGAGGGAATCATGCGGTACGGCTCCACAATCTGGCCAGAGAGGATTGAGGAGTGTATAACTGTCTGGCTGAGAGTCCCATGAGCTCTGTGGCTGCTAATTTCACCCTCACTGTCCATTAGTAGAACTGGAGAAAACTTATTCCTACCTTACCTAGACTTTGATATGTTTTTTTTTTCCTTTATCAAGTGTTTTCTTTTTCCTTGGTGACTTCTAGTAGCTTCTGCCTATGTAATCTCTCTCTCTCTCTCTCTCTCTCTCTCTCTCTCTCTCTCTCTCTCAAGTAAATCCATGCGAACAGCCATAAGTAAAACTTCGTGAACACTTCTCTGATAGTTATGGTAGTTTCAACTACTACGAACTGTTTTCATAACATAGCAGTATGAAGCTCACAATAGAATAGTGTGTCAAGAAACATAAAAGATAATCTTATTTAGGGGAAAATGAGAAATATGGATAAGTTGACACCGTACTGTAAGAGAAGTAGTAAACTAAACACCCAAAACGAAGAATTACTGTACCTACAAGCAATAATATGGTTATATTATACTAAAGCTTGCACTCAAAAGGTCTTGGTGTGATGACGGTGAAAAGAAGAAAAAGTCATCGTCAGTGGGAAGTTATAAAACTTTTCATTTCATGAAACCTAATGGCTAACATGGTATGAGAAGTGAAAAAAAAAAAGGAATAATCCAGTGAATATGAAGAAGAGATGTGGGACAAAAGGGAAGTAGAGGACAATAAGGAGAGAATGATACGAGACAAAAAAGACCCTAATTAGTCGGCTCTTACGACAAGCAGGAATATTCGGGAAGTATTCTTTCCCTCCCTTCCCATGGGGCATCCATCTGCCGGAATCAACTCGGTGGCATCTGCACAACGTAATCTTCTGCCAAACAATTCCAAAGATCTACAACACAGACTTTGAGAATACCATCTGGCTCTGGATTGTCAAGTATGTGTATCTAAAATTCCATAATCTTTGTGTGTGTGTGTGTGTGTGTGTGTGTGTGTGTGTGTGTGTGTGTTTGTGTGTGTGTGTGTGTGTGTGTGTGTGTGTGTGTGTATGTGTGTGTGTGTGTTTGTGTCTGTGTGTATGTGTGGACGCATTTCCTAGCCACCCAAGAGGTAGCGTCGTGGCTCGTTTTTTTTACAGTGGTGTCCCCGCCACTACCCTCCAGAAGAGTAGTCGGGCAGGCCTAGTCCACCGAGCCAGAGGGGCTGTGTTTGCATGGGTGCGCGTGTGTGTGTGTGTGTGTGTGTGTGTGTGTGTGTGTGTGTGTGTGTGTGTGTGTGTGTGTGTGTGTGTGTGAATAAGTAAGGTCAACAGACATGTTCTCGATCTGATCTCGACCAGTAAGTCACCTGGACGTTCACTGACTTGATATCAGCCAACAGGTCACCAAGATCAACACTGAACTGATATCAGCCATCAGGTCATCAGGATCGACCTTGTACTCATATCAGCCAAAAGGTCACTAGAACCGACATTCTACCATTATCAGCCAACAGGTCTCCTGGATCAGTCTTGGGCTGATACCAGCCAACAGGTCACTAGGACCAACCTTGTACTGATTTCAACCAACAGGTCATTAGGACCAACCTTGTACTGATATCAGCCAACAGGTCAGTGGGACCGACCTTCAACTGATCTCAGCCAACAGGTCACTAGGACCGACCTTGAGCTGATCTCAGCCAACAGGTCACTAGGACCGATCTTCAACTGATCTCAGCCAACTGATCACTGGGACCGAATTTGAACTGATTTCAGGCAGCAGGTCACCAGGATCGACATTGAATTGATATCAGCCAACAGGTCCCCTGGACCATCCTCTATCTGAACTTAGCCAACAGTTCCCCTCAATCCTCGATCTCATCTCAGCCAACAAGTCACCTAGGCCTTTTTCGATCTGATTTCAGCCAGCATATTACCTGTGCTGACCTCAGTCTGATCTCGTCCATTAGGCATCCTGAGCCGTTTTTGATCATCCATCAGGTTCCCTGGGCTGTCTTTGATCTGATCTAAGCCAACAAGTTACCTGGGCCGTCTACAATCTGATCTTGTCCAATAGGTTTCCTGGGCTGTCTTCAATCTGATCTTAGGCAACATGTCAACTGGGCCACCGCTCCTTGATCAGATCTCAGGCACCAGTTGATAATCAACAAGGTCTCCTCCATCTGAGCTCAAGCACCTCAATAATTGAGGGAATTGGCGTAAGTGCTTTAGCATTCCGCCAAGCGGCACCCTGAGGGACAAAGGTCGGATACAGAGTGGTCATCAGGACACCGCCGAGAGGCCCATTGATGTCCTACTCCCTTGTCCCTCTTCCCAGACCCCTTATTCAGTACCTCATGTGTATTTGTGTGCCCTCTGTTGCTACTAAGCCTACCTTTTTGCACGGTACACCTTGCATTGATTATAGGCATGCTGGAATCACAATGTCAGCTGTTTGTTAGCTGTGGTTTTAAATAATATTCCGTTTACCCCAATATAACATTATTCTTTCTAAACTAAATATGGTCGCCTGACAGCAATTTAAAAACTAACGTAGATTAGACTTGTCACATTTTTGACGAATTAATTATTATTTATGGCGGTGGTAGCCTATCAATGATAGTTGGGGCAGTGATGATAATGGTAGTGGTTGTTATAGTGCTGATGACTATGATTATTGTCGTACTTGTATTATGCTCATTATGAGAGATAGTTGTGTCAATGATGCTTATGATAGTTGTTGTAATTATAATGATGTCTAGAAGGATGGTGGTAATAACAGTAGTATTGATTGCATGATAATTAAGGTGTTGATAATGTTAGTTACGTTAGCTATGATTACCAAGGCAGTTGTACTTGTGGTAGTTTTAATTATGGAATATAATTATGATGATACATGCGTTTGTAGTAAAGATGACTATGACGTTTTGTGGAAGTTGTGGTAGTGATATGTATGACGGCGGTAGCCTATGAGCGGTAGTTGTGGTAGTGACAATTTTCCTAGTGGTGGATATAGTGTTGATGACTATGATTATTAACATAATTGTAGCATGTTCATTATAACAAGTAGTTGTGTCAGTGATGCCTATGATTGTTGTAGCAATTGTAGTGGAATCCTGGTATGTTTTAAAACTTATATTTTGTATTTGTTCAGTTCTCCTCTAGATTAGGTGAATCACATAAGGATTCACATGTACGACAAGGAGTTTCTTTTTACCGCTCCACGGCTATGAAGATGTTTTTTTTTTTTTTCTATTTCTGTTTACTTCTTGTGCAGGGAGGGATTTGGTGATAGCCAATACCCTGTTCAGGCACAAAATGATCCACAGGTATACTTGGCGGGTGATGAGAAGCGTGGGTGGTGAACTGAATGAAAGGAAGGCAATGATTGATTATGTGTTCGTGGACGACAGGACGCGAGGGTGTGTTATGGATGCAAGAGCATATAGAGGTTTGGGGAATGGACTTTCCGACCACCACTTGATGGTGGTCAGAATCAAGATCCAAGTAAAATGGCGATGCATGGACCCCCCCTGCGTGTTGCATGAAGTGCGGATTACGCCCTGGGAGGGAATCATGCGGTACGGCTCCACCATCTGGCCAGAGAGGATTGAGGAGTGTATAACTGTCTGGCTGAGAGTCCCATGAGCTCTGTGGCTGCTAATTTCACCCTCACTGTCCATTAGTAGAACTGGAGAAAACTTATTCCTACCTTACCTAGACTTTGATATGTTTTTTTTTTCCTTTATCAAGTGTTTTCTTTTTCCTTGGTGACTTCTAGTAGCTTCTGCCTATGTAATCTCTCTCTCTCTCTCTCTCTCTCTCTCTCTCTCTCTCTCTCTCTCTCTCTCTCAAGTAAATCCATGCGAACAGCCATAAGTAAAACTTCGTGAACACTTCTCTGATAGTTATGGTAGTTTCAACTACTACGAACTGTTTTCATAACATAGCAGTATGAAGCTCACAATAGAATAGTGTGTCAAGAAACATAAAAGATAATCTTATTTAGGGGAAAATGAGAAATATGGATAAGTTGACACCGTACTGTAAGAGAAGTAGTAAACTAAACACCCAAAACGAAGAATTACTGTACCTACAAGCAATAATATGGTTATATTATACTAAAGCTTGCACTCAAAAGGTCTTGGTGTGATGACGGTGAAAAGAAGAAAAAGTCATCGTCAGTGGGAAGTTATAAAACTTTTCATTTCATGAAACCTAATGGCTAACATGGTATGAGAAGTGAAAGAAAAAAAAAAAGGAATAATCCAGTGAATATGAAGAAGAGATGTGGGACAAAAGGGAAGTAGAGGACAATAAGGAGAGAATGATACGAGACAAAAAAGACCCTAATTAGTCGGCTCTTACGACAAGCAGGAATATTCGGGAAGTATTCTTTCCCTCCCTTCCCATGGGGCATCCATCTGCCGGAATCAACTCGGTGGCATCTGCACAACGTAATCTTCTGCCAAACAATTCCAAAGATCTACAACACAGACTTTGAGAATACCATATGGCTCTGGATTGTCAAGTATGTGTATCTAAAATTCCATAATCTTTGTGTGTGTGTGTGTGTATGTGTGTGTGTGTGTGTGTGTGTGTTTGTGTATGTGTGTGTGTGTGTGTGTGTGTGTGTGTGTGTATGTGTGTGTGTGTGTTTGTGTCTGTGTGTATGTGTGGACGCATTTCCTAGCCACCCAAGAGGTAGCGTCGTGGCTCGTTTTTTTTACAGTGGTGTCCCCGCCACTACCCTCCAGAAGAGTAGTCGGGCAGGCCTAGTCCACCGAGCCAGAGGGGCTGTGTTTGCATGGGTGCGCGTGTGTGTGTGTGTGTGTGTGTGTGTGTGTGTGTGTGTGTGTGTGTGTGTGTGTGTGTGTGTGTGTGTGTGTGTGTGAATAAGTAAGGTCAACAGACATGTTCTCGATCTGATCTCGACCAGTAAGTCACCTGGACGTTCACTGACTTGATATCAGCCAACAGGTCACCAAGATCAACACTGAACTGATATCAGCCATCAGGTCATCAGGATCGACCTTGTACTCATATCAGCCAAAAGGTCACTAGAACCGACATTCTACCATTATCAGCCAACAGGTCTCCTGGATCAGTCTTGGGCTGATACCAGCCAACAGGTCACTAGGACCAACCTTGTACTGATTTCAACCAACAGGTCATTAGGACCAACCTTGTACTGATATCAGCCAACAGGTCAGTGGGACCGACCTTCAACTGATCTCAGCCAACAGGTCACTAGGACCGACCTTGAGCTGATCTCAGCCAACAGGTCACTAGGACCGATCTTCAACTGATCTCAGCCAACTGATCACTGGGACCGAATTTGAACTGATTTCAGGCAGCAGGTCACCAGGATCGACATTGAATTGATATCAGCCAACAGGTCCCCTGGACCATCCTCTATCTGAACTTAGCCAACAGTTCCCCTCAATCCTCGATCTCATCTCAGCCAACAAGTCACCTAGGCCTTTTTCGATCTGATTTCAGCCAGCATATTACCTGTGCTGACCTCAGTCTGATCTCGTCCATTAGGCATCCTGAGCCGTTTTTGATCATCCATCAGGTTCCCTGGGCTGTCTTTGATCTGATCTAAGCCAACAAGTTACCTGGGCCGTCTACAATCTGATCTTGTCCAATAGGTTTCCTGGGCTGTCTTCAATCTGATCTTAGGCAACATGTCAACTGGGCCACCGCTCCTTGATCAGATCTCAGGCACCAGTTGATAATCAACAAGGTCTCCTCCATCTGAGCTCAAGCACCTCAATAATTGAGGGAATTGGCGTAAGTGCTTTAGCATTCCGCCAAGCGGCACCCTGAGGGACAAAGGTCGGATACAGAGTGGTCATCAGGACACCGCCGAGAGGCCCATTGATGTCCTACTCCCTTGTCCCTCTTCCCAGACCCCTTATTCAGTACCTCATGTGTATTTGTGTGCCCTCTGTTGCTACTAAGCCTACCTTTTTGCACGGTACACCTTGCATTGATTATAGGCATGCTGGAATCACAATGTCAGCTGTTTGTTAGCTGTGGTTTTAAATAATATTCCGTTTACCCCAATATAACATTATTCTTTCTAAACTAAATATGGTCGCCTGACAGCAATTTAAAAACTAACGTAGATTAGACTTGTCACATTTTTGACGAATTAATTATTATTTATGGCGGTGGTAGCCTATCAATGATAGTTGGGGCAGTGATGATAATGGTAGTGGTTGTTATAGTGCTGATGACTATGATTATTGTCGTACTTGTATTATGCTCATTATGAGAGATAGTTGTGTCAATGATGCTTATGATAGTTGTTGTAATTATAATGATGTCTAGAAGGATGGTGGTAATAACAGTAGTATTGATTGCATGATAATTAAGGTGATGATAATGTTAGTTACGTTAGCTATGATTACCAAGGCAGTTGTACTTGTGGTAGTTTTAATTATGGAATATAATTATGATGATACATGCGTTTGTAGTAAAGATGACTATGACGTTTTGTGGAAGTTGTGGTAGTGATATGTATGACGGCGGTAGCCTATGAGCGGTAGTTGTGGTAGTGACAATTTTCCTAGTGGTGGATATAGTGTTGATGACTATGATTATTAACATAATTGTAGCATGTTCATTATAACAAGTAGTTGTGTCAGTGATGCCTATGATTGTTGTAGCAATTGTAGTGGAATCCTGGTATGTTTTAAAACTTATATTTTGTATTTGTTCAGTTCTCCTCTAGATTAGGTGAATCACATAAGGATTCACATGTACGACAAGGAGTTTCTTTTTACCGCTCCACGGCTATGACGATGTTTTTTTTTTTTTTTCTATTTCTGTTTACTTCTTGTGCAGGGAGGGATTTGGTGATAGCCAATACCCTGTTCAGGCACAAAATGATCCACAGGTATACTTGGCGGGTGATGAGAAGCGTGGGTGGTGAACTGAATGAAAGGAAGGCAATGATTGATTATGTGTTCGTGGACGACAGGACGCGAGGGTGTGTTATGGATGCAAGAGCATATAGAGGTTTGGGGAATGGACTTTCCGACCACCACTTGATGGTGGTCAGAATCAAGATCCAAGTAAAATGGCGATGCATGGACCCCCCCTGCGTGTTACATGAAGTGCGGATTACGCCCTGGGAGGGAATCATGCGGTACGGCTCCACAATCTGGCCAGAGAGGATTGAGGAGTGTATAACTGTCTGGCTGAGAGTCCCATGAGCTCTGTGGCTGCTAATTTCACCCTCACTGTCCATTAGTAGAACTGGAGAAAACTTATTCCTACCTTACCTAGACTTTGATATGTTTTTTTTTTTCCTTTATCAAGTGTTTTCTTTTTCCTTGGTGACTTCTAGTAGCTTCTGCCTATGTAATCTCTCTCTCTCTCTCTCTCTCTCTCTCTCTCTCTCTCTCTCTCAAGTAAATCCATGCGAACAGCCATAAGTAAAACTTCGTGAACACTTCTCTGATAGTTATGGTAGTTTCAACTACTACGAACTGTTTTCATAACATAGCAGTATGAAGCTCACAATAGAATAGTGTGTCAAGAAACATAAAAGATAATCTTATTTAGGGGAAAATGAGAAATATGGATAAGTTGACACCGTACTGTAAGAGAAGTAGTAAACTAAACACCCAAAACGAAGAATTACTGTACCTACAAGCAATAATATGGTTATATTATACTAAAGCTTGCACTCAAAAGGTCTTGGTGTGATGACGGTGAAAAGAAGAAAAAGTCATCGTCAGTGGGAAGTTATAAAACTTTTCATTTCATGAAACCTAATGGCTAACATGGTATGAGAAGTGAAAGAAAAAAAAAAGGAATAATCCAGTGAATATGAAGAAGAGATGTGGGACAAAAGGGAAGTAGAGGACAATGAGGAGAGAATGATACGAGACAAAAAAGACCCTAATTAGTCGGCTCTTACGACAAGCAGGAATATTCGGGAAGTATTCTTTCCCTCCCTTCCCATGGGGCATCCATCTGCCGGAATCAACTCGGTGGCATCTGCACAACGTAATCTTCTGCCAAACAATTCCAAAGATCTACAACACAGACTTTGAGAATACCATCTGGCTCTGGATTGTCAAGTATGTGTATCTAAAATTCCATAATCTTTGTGTGTGTGTGTGTGTGTGTGTGTGTGTGTGTGTGTGTGTGTGTGTGTGTGTGTGTGTGTGTGTGTGTGTGTGTATGTGTGTGTGTGTGTTTGTGTCTGTGTGTATGTGTGGACGCATTTCCTAGCCACCCAAGAGGTAGCGTCGTGGCTCGTTTTTTTTACAGTGGTGTCCCCGCCACTACCCTCCAGAAGAGTAGTCGGGCAGGCCTAGTCCACCGAGCCAGAGGGGCTGTGTTTGCATGGGTGCGCGCGTGTGTGTGTGTGTGTGTGTGTGTGTGTGTGTGTGTGTGTGTGTGTGTGTGTGTGTGTGTGTGTGTGTGTGAATAAGTAAGGTCAACAGACATGTTCTCGATCTGATCTCGACCAGTAAGTCACCTGGACGTTCACTGACTTGATATCAGCCAACAGGTCACCAAGATCAACACTGAACTGATATCAGCCATCAGGTCATCAGGATCGACCTTGTACTCATATCAGCCAAAAGGTCACTAGAACCGACATTCTACCATTATCAGCCAACAGGTCTCCTGGATCAGTCTTGGGCTGATACCAGCCAACAGGTCACTAGGACCAACCTTGTACTGATTTCAACCAACAGGTCATTAGGACCAACCTTGTACTGATATCAGCCAACAGGTCAGTGGGACCGACCTTCAACTGATCTCAGCCAACAGGTCACTAGGACCGACCTTGAGCTGATCTCAGCCAACAGGTCACTAGGACCGATCTTCAACTGATCTCAGCCAACTGATCACTGGGACCGAATTTGAACTGATTTCAGGCAGCAGGTCACCAGGATCGACATTGAATTGATATCAGCCAACAGGTCCCCTGGACCATCCTCTATCTGAACTTAGCCAACAGTTCCCCTCAATCCTCGATCTCATCTCAGCCAACAAGTCACCTAGGCCTTTTTCGATCTGATTTCAGCCAGCATATTACCTGTGCTGACCTCAGTCTGATCTCGTCCATTAGGCATCCTGAGCCGTTTTTGATCATCCATCAGGTTCCCTGGGCTGTCTTTGATCTGATCTAAGCCAACAAGTTACCTGGGCCGTCTACAATCTGATCTTGTCCAATAGGTTTCCTGGGCTGTCTTCAATCTGATCTTAGGCAACATGTCAACTGGGCCACCGCTCCTTGATCAGATCTCAGGCACCAGTTGATAATCAACAAGGTCTCCTCCATCTGAGCTCAAGCACCTCAATAATTGAGGGAATTGGCGTAAGTGCTTTAGCATTCCGCCAAGCGGCACCCTGAGGGACAAAGGTCGGATACAGAGTGGTCATCAGGACACCGCCGAGAGGCCCATTGATGTCCTACTCCCTTGTCCCTCTTCCCAGACCCCTTATTCAGTACCTCATGTGTATTTGTGTGCCCTCTGTTGCTACTAAGCCTACCTTTTTGCACGGTACACCTTGCATTGATTATAGGCATGCTGGAATCACAATGTCAGCTGTTTGTTAGCTGTGGTTTTAAATAATATTCCGTTTACCCCAATATAACATTATTCTTTCTAAACTAAATATGGTCGCCTGACAGCAATTTAAAAACTAACGTAGATTAGACTTGTCACATTTTTGACGAATTAATTATTATTTATGGCGGTGGTAGCCTATCAATGATAGTTGGGGCAGTGATGATAATGGTAGTGGTTGTTATAGTGCTGATGACTATGATTATTGTCGTACTTGTATTATGCTCATTATGAGAGATAGTTGTGTCAATGATGCTTATGATAGTTGTTGTAATTATAATGATGTCTAGAAGGATGGTGGTAATAACAGTAGTATTGATTGCATGATAATTAAGGTGATGATAATGTTAGTTACGTTAGCTATGATTACCAAGGCAGTTGTACTTGTGGTAGTTTTAATTATGGAATATAATTATGATGATACATGCGTTTGTAGTAAAGATGACTATGACGTTTTGTGGAAGTTGTGGTAGTGATATGTATGACGGCGGTAGCCTATGAGCGGTAGTTGTGGTAGTGACAATTTTCCTAGTGGTGGATATAGTGTTGATGACTATGATTATTAACATAATTGTAGCATGTTCATTATAACAAGTAGTTGTGTCAGTGATGCCTATGATTGTTGTAGCAATTGTAGTGGAATCCTGGTATGTTTTAAAACTTATATTTTGTATTTGTTCAGTTCTCCTCTAGATTAGGTGAATCACATAAGGATTCACATGTACGACAAGGAGTTTCTTTTTACCGCTCCACGGCTATGACGATGTTTTTTTTTTTTTTTTCTATTTCTGTTTACTTCTTGTGCAGGGAGGGATTTGGTGATAGCCAATACCCTGTTCAGGCACAAAATGATCCACAGGTATACTTGGCGGGTGATGAGAAGCGTGGGTGGTGAACTGAATGAAAGGAAGGCAATGATTGATTATGTGTTCGTGGACGACAGGACGCGAGGGTGTGTTATGGATGCAAGAGCATATAGAGGTTTGGGGAATGGACTTTCCGACCACCACTTGATGGTGGTCAGAATCAAGATCCAAGTAAAATGGCGATGCATGGACCCCCCCTGCGAGTTACATGAAGTGCGGATTGCGCCCGGGGAGGGAATCATGCGGTACGGCTCCACCATCTGGCCAGAGAGGATTGAGGAGTGTATAACTGTCTGGCTGAGAGTCCCATGAGCTCTGTGGCTGCTAATTTCACCCTCACTGTCCATTAGTAGAACTGGAGAAAACTTATTCCTACCTTACCTAGACTTTGATATGTTTTTTTTTCCTTTATCAAGTGTTTTCTTTTTCCTTGGTGACTTCTAGTAGCTTCTGCCTATGTAATCTCTCTCTCTCTCTCTCTCTCTCTCTCTCTCTCTCTCTCTCTCTCTCTCAAGTAAATCCATGCGAACAGCCATAAGTAAAACTTCGTGAACACTTCTCTGATAGTTATGGTAGTTTCAACTACTACGAACTGTTTTCATAACATAGCAGTATGAAGCTCACAATAGAATAGTGTGTCAAGAAACATAAAAGATAATCTTATTTAGGGGAAAATGAGAAATATGGATAAGTTGACACCGTACTGTAAGAGAAGTAGTAAACTAAACACCCAAAACGAAGAATTACTGTACCTACAAGCAATAATATGGTTATATTATACTAAAGCTTGCACTCAAAAGGTCTTGGTGTGATGACGGTGAAAAGAAGAAAAAGTCATCGTCAGTGGGAAGTTATAAAACTTTTCATTTCATGAAACCTAATGGCTAACATGGTATGAGAAGTGAAAGAAAAAAAAAAGGAATAATCCAGTGAATATGAAGAAGAGATGTGGGACAAAAGGGAAGTAGAGGACAATGAGGAGAGAATGATACGAGACAAAAAAGACCCTAATTAGTCGGCTCTTACGACAAGCAGGAATATTCGGGAAGTATTCTTTCCCTCCCTTCCCATGGGGCATGCATCTGCCGGAATCAACTCGGTGGCATCTGCACAACGTAATTTTCTGCCAAACAATTCCAAAGATCTACAACACAGACTTTGAGAATACCATCTGGCTCTGGATTGTCAAGTATGTGTATCTAAAATTCCATAATCTTTGTGTGTGTGTGTGTGTGTGTGTGTGTGTGTGTGTGTGTGTGTGTGTGTTTGTGTGTGTGTGTGTGTGTGTGTGTGTGTGTGTAAGTGTGTGTGTGTGTTTGTGTCTGTGTGTATGTGTGGACGCATTTCCTAGCCACCCAAGAGGTAGCGTCGTGGCTCGTTTTTTTTACAGTGGTGTCCCCGCCACTACCCTCCAGAAGAGTAGTCGGGCAGGCCTAGTCCACCGAGCCAGAGGGGCTGTGTTTGCATGGGTGCGCGTGTGTGTGTGTGTGTGTGTGTGTGTGTGTGTGTGTGTGTGTGTGTGTGTGTGTGTGTGTGTGTGTGTGTGTGAATAAGTAAGGTCAACAGACATGTTCTCGATCTGATCTCGACCAGTAAGTCACCTGGACGTTCACTGACTTGATATCAGCCAACAGGTCACCAAGATCAACACTGAACTGATATCAGCCATCAGGTCATCAGGATCGACCTTGTACTCATATCAGCCAAAAGGTCACTAGAACCGACATTCTACCATTATCAGCCAACAGGTCTCCTGGATCAGTCTTGGGCTGATACCAGCCAACAGGTCACTAGGACCAACCTTGTACTGATTTCAACCAACAGGTCATTAGGACCAACCTTGTACTGATATCAGCCAACAGGTCAGTGGGACCGACCTTCAACTGATCTCAGCCAACAGGTCACTAGGACCGACCTTGAGCTGATCTCAGCCAACAGGTCACTAGGACCGATCTTCAACTGATCTCAGCCAACTGATCACTGGGACCGAATTTGAACTGATTTCAGGCAGCAGGTCACCAGGATCGACATTGAATTGATATCAGCCAACAGGTCCCCTGGACCATCCTCTATCTGAACTTAGCCAACAGTTCCCCTCAATCCTCGATCTCATCTCAGCCAACAAGTCACCTAGGCCTTTTTCGATCTGATTTCAGCCAGCATATTACCTGTGCTGACCTCAGTCTGATCTCGTCCATTAGGCATCCTGAGCCGTTTTTGATCATCCATCAGGTTCCCTGGGCTGTCTTTGATCTGATCTAAGCCAACAAGTTACCTGGGCCGTCTACAATCTGATCTTGTCCAATAGGTTTCCTGGGCTGTCTTCAATCTGATCTTAGGCAACATGTCAACTGGGCCACCGCTCCTTGATCAGATCTCAGGCACCAGTTGATAATCAACAAGGTCTCCTCCATCTGAGCTCAAGCACCTCAATAATTGAGGGAATTGGCGTAAGTGCTTTAGCATTCCGCCAAGCGGCACCCTGAGGGACAAAGGTCGGATACAGAGTGGTCATCAGGACACCGCCGAGAGGCCCATTGATGTCCTACTCCCTTGTCCCTCTTCCCAGACCCCTTATTCAGTACCTCATGTGTATTTGTGTGCCCTCTGTTGCTACTAAGCCTACCTTTTTGCACGGTACACCTTGCATTGATTATAGGCATGCTGGAATCACAATGTCAGCTGTTTGTTAGCTGTGGTTTTAAATAATATTCCGTTTACCCCAATATAACATTATTCTTTCTAAACTAAATATGGTCGCCTGACAGCAATTTAAAAACTAACGTAGATTAGACTTGTCACATTTTTGACGAATTAATTATTATTTATGGCGGTGGTAGCCTATCAATGATAGTTGGGGCAGTGATGATAATGGTAGTGGTTGTTATAGTGCTGATGACTATGATTATTGTCGTACTTGTATTATGCTCATTATGAGAGATAGTTGTGTCAATGATGCTTATGATAGTTGTTGTAATTATAATGATGTCTAGAAGGATGGTGGTAATAACAGTAGTATTGATTGCATGATAATTAAGGTGATGATAATGTTAGTTACGTTAGCTATGATTACCAAGGCAGTTGTACTTGTGGTAGTTTTAATTATGGAATATAATTATGATGATACATGCGTTTATAGTAAAGATGACTATGACGTTTTGTGGAAGTTGTGGTAGTGATATGTATGACGGCGGTAGCCTATGAGCGGTAGTTGTGGTAGTGACAATTTTCCTAGTGGTGGATATAGTGTTGATGACTATGATTATTAACATAATTGTAGCATGTTCATTATAACAAGTAGTTGTGTCAGTGATGCCTATGATTGTTGTAGCAATTGTAGTGGAATCCTGGTATGTTTTAAAACTTATATTTTGTATTTGTTCAGTTCTCCTCTAGATTAGGTGAATCACATAAGGATTCACATGTACGACAAGGAGTTTCTTTTTACCGCTCCACGGCTATGACGATGTTTTTTTTTTTTTCTATTTCTGTTTACTTCTTGTGCAGGGAGGGATTTGGTGATAGCCAATACCCTGTTCAGGCACAAAATGATCCACAGGTATACTTGGCGGGTGATGAGAAGCGTGGGTGGTGAACTGAATGAAAGGAAGGCAATGATTGATTATGTGTTCGTGGACGACAGGACGCGAGGGTGTGTTATGGATGCAAGAGCATATAGAGGTTTGGGGAATGGACTTTCCGACCACCACTTGATGGTGGTCAGAATCAAGATCCAAGTAAAATGGCGATGCATGGACCCCCCCTGCGAGTTACATGAAGTGCGGATTGCGCCCGGGGAGGGAATCATGCGGTACGGCTCCACCATCTGGCCAGAGAGGATTGAGGAGTGTATAACTGTCTGGCTGAGAGTCCCATGAGCTCTGTGGCTGCTAATTTCACCCTCACTGTCCATTAGTAGAACTGGAGAAAACTTATTCCTACCTTACCTAGACTTTGATATGTTTTTTTTTTTTCCTTTATCAAGTGTTTTCTTTTTCCTTGGTGACTTCTAGTAGCTTCTGCCTATGTAATCTCTCTCTCTCTCTCTCTCTCTCTCTCTCTCTCTCTCTCTCTCTCTCTCTCTCTCTCAAGTAAATCCATGCGAACAGCCATAAGTAAAACTTCGTGAACACTTCTCTGATAGTTATGGTAGTTTCAACTACTACGAACTGTTTTCATAACATAGCAGTATGAAGCTCACAATAGAATAGTGTGTCAAGAAACATAAAAGATAATCTTATTTAGGGGAAAATGAGAAATATGGATAAGTTGACACCGTACTGTAAGAGAAGTAGTAAACTAAACACCCAAAACGAAGAATTACTGTACCTACAAGCAATAATATGGTTATATTATACTAAAGCTTGCACTCAAAAGGTCTTGGTGTGATGACGGTGAAAAGAAGAAAAAGTCATCGTCAGTGGGAAGTTATAAAACTTTTCATTTCATGAAACCTAATGGCTAACATGGTATGAGAAGTGAAAGAAAAAAAAAAAAGGAATAATCCAGTGAATATGAAGAAGAGATGTGGGACAAAAGGGAAGTAGAGGACAATAAGGAGAGAATGATGCGAGACAAAAAAGACCCTAATTAGTCGGCTCTTCCGACAAGCAGGAATATTCGGGAAGTATTCTTTCCCTCCCTTCCCATGGGGCATCCATCTGCCGGAATCAACTCGGTGGCATCTGCACAACGTAATCTTCTGCCAAACAATTCCAAAGATCTACAACACAGACTTTGAGAATACCATATGGCTCTGGATTGTCAAGTATGTGTATCTAAAATTCCATAATCTTTGTGTGTGTGTGTGTGTATGTGTGTGTGTGTGTGTGTGTGTGTGTGTGTTTGTGTATGTGTGTGTGTGTGTGTGTGTGTGTGTGTGTGTGTGTATGTGTGTGTGTGTGTTTGTGTCTGTGTGTGTGGACGCATTTCCTAGCCACCCAAGAGGTAGCGTCGTGGCTCGTTTTTTTTACAGTGGTGTCCCCGCCACTACCCTCCAGAAGAGTAGTCGGGCAGGCCTAGTCCACCGAGCCAGAGGGGCTGTGTTTGCATGGGTGCGCGCGCGTGTGTGTGTGTGTGTGTGTGTGTGTGTGTGTGTGTGTGTGTGTTTGTGTGTGTGTGTGTGTGTGTGTGTGTGTGTGTGTGAATAAGTAAGGTCAACAGACATGTTCTCGATCTGATCTCGACCAGTAAGTCACCTGGACGTTCACTGACTTGATATCAGCCAACAGGTCACCAAGATCAACACTGAACTGATATCAGCCATCAGGTCATCAGGATCGACCTTGTACTCATATCAGCCAAAAGGTCACTAGAACCGACATTCTACCATTATCAGCCAACAGGTCTCCTGGATCAGTCTTGGGCTGATACCAGCCAACAGGTCACTAGGACCAACCTTGTACTGATTTCAACCAACAGGTCATTAGGACCAACCTTGTACTGATATCAGCCAACAGGTCAGTGGGACCGACCTTCAACTGATCTCAGCCAACAGGTCACTAGGACCGACCTTGAGCTGATCTCAGCCAACAGGTCACTAGGACCGATCTTCAACTGATCTCAGCCAACTGATCACTGGGACCGAATTTGAACTGATTTCAGGCAGCAGGTCACCAGGATCGACATTGAATTGATATCAGCCAACAGGTCCCCTGGACCATCCTCTATCTGAACTTAGCCAACAGTTCCCCTCAATCCTCGATCTCATCTCAGCCAACAAGTCACCTAGGCCTTTTTCGATCTGATTTCAGCCAGCATATTTCCTGTGCTGACCTCAGTCTGATCTCGTCCATTAGGCATCCTGAGCCGTTTTTGATCATCCATCAGGTTCCCTGGGCTGTCTTTGATCTGATCTAAGCCAACAAGTTACCTGGGCCGTCTACAATCTGATCTTGTCCAATAGGTTTCCTGGGCTGTCTTCAATCTGATCTTAGGCAACATGTCAACTGGGCCACCGCTCCTTGATCAGATCTCAGGCACCAGTTGATAATCAACAAGGTCTCCTCCATCTGAGCTCAAGCACCTCAATAATTGAGGGAATTGGCGTAAGTGCTTTAGCATTCCGCCAAGCGGCACCCTGAGGGACAAAGGTCGGATACAGAGTGGTCATCAGGACACCGCCGAGAGGCCCATTGATGTCCTACTCCCTTGTCCCTCTTCCCAGACCCCTTATTCAGTACCTCATGTGTATTTGTGTGCCCTCTGTTGCTACTAAGCCTACCTTTTTGCACGGTACACCTTGCATTGATTATAGGCATGCTGGAATCACAATGTCAGCTGTTTGTTAGCTGTGGTTTTAAATAATATTCCGTTTACCCCAATATAACATTATTCTTTCTAAACTAAATATGGTCGCCTGACAGCAATTTAAAAACTAACGTAGATTAGACTTGTCACATTTTTGACGAATTAATTATTATTTATGGCGGTGGTAGCCTATCAATGATAGTTGGGGCAGTGATGATAATGGTAGTGGTTGTTATAGTGCTGATGACTATGATTATTGTCGTACTTGTATTATGCTCATTATGAGAGATAGTTGTGTCAATGATGCTTATGATAGTTGTTGTAATTATAATGATGTCTAGAAGGATGGTGGTAATAACAGTAGTATTGATTGCATGATAATTAAGGTGATGATAATGTTAGTTACGTTAGCTATGATTACCAAGGCAGTTGTACTTGTGGTAGTTTTAATTATGGAATATAATTATGATGATACATGCGTTTATAGTAAAGATGACTATGACGTTTTGTGGAAGTTGTGGTAGTGATATGTATGACGGCGGTAGCCTATGAGCGGTAGTTGTGGTAGTGACAATTTTCCTAGTGGTGGATATAGTGTTGATGACTATGATTATTAACATAATTGTAGCATGTTCATTATAACAAGTAGTTGTGTCAGTGATGCCTATGATTGTTGTAGCAATTGTAGTGGAATCCTGGTATGTTTTAAAACTTATATTTTGTATTTGTTCAGTTCTCCTCTAGATTAGGTGAATCACATAAGGATTCACATGTACGACAAGGAGTTTCTTTTTACCGCTCCACGGCTATGACGATTTTTTTTTTTTTTCTATTTCTGTTTACTTCTTGTGCAGGGAGGGATTTGGTGATAGTCAATACCCTGTTCAGGCACAAAATGATCCACAGGTATACTTGGCGGGTGATGAGAAGCGTGGGTGGTGAACTGAATGAAAGGAAGGCAATGATTGATTATGTGTTCGTGGACGACAGGACGCGAGGGTGTTATGGATGCAAGAGCATATAGAGGTTTGGGGAATGGACTTTCCGACCACCACTTGATGGTGGTCAGAATCAAGATCCAAGTAAAATGGCGATGCATGGACCCCCCCTGCGAGTTACATGAAGTGCGGATTGCGCCCGGGGAGGGAATCATGCGGTACGGCTCCACCATCTGGCCAGAGAGGATTGAGGAGTGTATAACTGTCTGGCTGAGAGTCCCATGAGCTCTGTGGCTGCTAATTTCACCCTCACTGTCCATTAGTAGAACTGGAGAAAACTTATTCCTACCTTACCTAGACTTTGATATGTTTTTTTTTTTCCTTTATCAAGTGTTTTCGTTTTCCTTGGTGACTTCTAGTAGCTTCTGCCTATGTAATCTCTCTCTCTCTCTCTCTCTCTCTCTCTCTCTCTCTCTCTCTCTCTCTCAAGTAAATCCATGCGAACAGCCATAAGTAAAACTTCGTGAACACTTCTCTGATAGTTATGGTAGTTTCAACTACTACGAACTGTTTTCATAACATAGCAGTATGAAGCTCACAATAGAATAGTGTGTCAAGAAACATAAAAGATAATCTTATTTAGGGGAAAATGAGAAATATGGATAAGTTGACACCGTACTGTAAGAGAAGTAGTAAACTAAACACCCAAAACGAAGAATTACTGTACCTACAAGCAATAATATGGTTATATTATACTAAAGCTTGCACTCAAAAGGTCTTGGTGTGATGACGGTGAAAAGAAGAAAAAGTCATCGTCAGTGGGAAGTTATAAAACTTTTCATTTCATGAAACCTAATGGCTAACATGGTATGAGAAGTGAAAGAAAAAAAAAAGGAATAATCCAGTGAATATGAAGAAGAGATGTGGGACAAAAGGGAAGTAGAGGACAATGAGGAGAGAATGATACGAGACAAAAAAGACCCTAATTAGTCGGCTCTTACGACAAGCAGGAATATTCGGGAAGTATTCTTTCCCTCCCTTCCCATGGGGCATGCATCTGCCGGAATCAACTCGGTGGCATCTGCACAACGTAATCTTCTGCCAAACAATTCCAAAAATCTACAACACAGACTTTGAGAATACCATCTGGCTCTGGATTGTCAAGTATGTGTATCTAAAATTCCATAATCTTTGTGTGTGTGTGTGTGTGTGTGTGTGTGTGTGTGTGTGTGTGTGTGTGTGTGTGTGTGTGTGTGTGTGTGTGTGTGTGTGTATGTGTGTGTGTGTGTGTTTGTGTCTGTGTGTATGTGTGGACGCATTTCCTAGCCACCCAAGAGGTAGCGTCGTGGCTCGTTTTTTTTACAGTGGTGTCCCCGCCACTACCCTCCAGAAGAGTAGCCGGGCAGGCCTAGTCCACCGAGCCAGAGGGGCTGTGTTTGCATGGGTGCGCGCGCGCGCGTGTGTGTGTGTGTGTGTGTGTGTGTGTGTGTGTGTGTGTGTGTGTGTGTGTGTGTGTGTGTGTGTGTGTGTGTGTGTGTGTGTGTGTGTGAATAAGTAAGGTCAACAGACATGTTCTCGATCTGATCTCGACCAGTAAGTCACCTGGACGTTCACTGACTTGATATCAGCCAACAGGTCACCAAGATCAACACTGAACTGATATCAGCCATCAGGTCATCAGGATCGACCTTGTACTCATATCAGCCAAAAGGTCACTAGAACCTACATTCTACCATTATCAGCCAACAGGTCTCCTGGATCAGTCTTGGGCTGATACCAGCCAACAGGTCACTAGGACCAACCTTGTACTGATTTCAACCAACAGGTCATTAGGACCAACCTTGTACTGATATCAGCCAACAGGTCAGTGGGACCGACCTTCAACTGATCTCAGCCAACAGGTCACTAGGACCGACCTTGAGCTGATCTCAGCCAACAGGTCACTAGGACTGATCTTCAACTGATCTCAGCCAACTGATCACTGGGACCGAATTTGAACTGATTTCAGGCAGCAGGTCACCAGGATCGACATTGAATTGATATCAGCCAACAGGTCCCCTGGACCATCCTCTATCTGAACTTAGCCAACAGTTCCCCTCAATCCTCGATCTCATCTCAGCCAACAAGTCACCTAGGCCTTTTTCGATCTGATTTCAGCCAGTATATTACCTGTGCTGACCTCAGTCTGATCTCGTCCATTAGGCATCCTGAGCCGTTTTTGATCATCCATCAGGTTCCCTGGGCTGTCTTTGATCTGATCTAAGCCAACAAGTTACCTGGGCCGTCTACAATCTGATCTTGTCCAATAGGTTTCCTGGGCTGTCTTCAATCTGATCTTAGGCAACATGTCAACTGGGCCACCGCTCCTTGATCAGATCTCAGGCACCAGTTGATAATCAACAAGGTCTCCTCCATCTGAGCTCAAGCACCTCAATAATTGAGGGAATTGGCGTAAGTGCTTTAGCATTCCGCCAAGCGGCACCCTGAGGGACAAAGGTCGGATACAGAGTGGTCATCAGGACACCGCCGAGAGGCCCATTGATGTCCTACTCCCTTGTCCCTCTTCCCAGACCCCTTATTCAGTACCTCATGTGTATTTGTGTGCCCTCTGTTGCTATTAAGCCTACCTTTTTGCACGGTACACCTTGCATTGATTATAGGCATGCTGGAATCACAATGTCAGCTGTTTGTTAGCTGTGGTTTTAAATAATATTCCGTTTACCCCAATATAACATTATTCTTTCTAAACTAAATATGGTCGCCTGACAGCAATTTAAAAACTAACGTAGATTAGACTTGTCACATTTTTGACGAATTAATTATTATTTATGGCGGTGGTAGCCTATCAATGATAGTTGGGGCAGTGATGATAATGGTAGTGGTTGTTATAGTGCTGATGACTATGATTATTGTCGTACTTGTATTATGCTCATTATGAGAGATAGTTGTGTCAATGATGCTTATGATAGTTGTTGTAATTATAATGATGTCTAGAAGGATGGTGGTAATAACAGTAGTATTGATTGCATGATAATTAAGGTGATGATAATGTTAGTTACGTTAGCTATGATTACCAAGGCAGTTGTACTTGTGGTAGTTTTAATTATGGAATATAATTATGATGATACATGCGTTTATAGTAAAGATGACTATGACGTTTTGTGGAAGTTGTGGTAGTGATATGTATGACGGCGGTAGCCTATGAGCGGTAGTTGTGGTAGTGACAATTTTCCTAGTGGTGGATATAGTGTTGATGACTATGATTATTAACATAATTGTAGCATGTTCATTATAACAAGTAGTTGTGTCAGTGATGCCTATGATTGTTGTAGCAATTGTAGTGGAATCCTGGTATGTTTTAAAACTTATATTTTGTATTTGTTCAGTTCTCCTCTAGATTAGGTGAATCACATAAGGATTCACATGTACGACAAGGAGTTTCTTTTTACCGCTCCACGGCTATGACGATTTTTTTTTTTTTTTCTATTTCTGTTTACTTCTTGTGCAGGGAGGGATTTGGTGATAGTCAATACCCTGTTCAGGCACAAAATGATCCACAGGTATACTTGGCGGGTGATGAGAAGCGTGGGTGGTGAACTGAATGAAAGGAAGGCAATGATTGATTATGTGTTCGTGGACGACAGGACGCGAGGGTGTTATGGATGCAAGAGCATATAGAGGTTTGGGGAATGGACTTTCCGACCACCACTTGATGGTGGTCAGAATCAAGATCCAAGTAAAATGGCGATGCATGGACCCCCCCTGCGAGTTACATGAAGTGCGGATTGCGCCCGGGGAGGGAATCATGCGGTACGGCTCCACCATCTGGCCAGAGAGGATTGAGGAGTGTATAACTGTCTGGCTGAGAGTCCCATGAGCTCTGTGGCTGCTAATTTCACCCTCACTGTCCATTAGTAGAACTGGAGAAAACTTATTCCTACCTTACCTAGACTTTGATATGTTTTTTTTTTTTCCTTTATCAAGTGTTTTCTTTTTCCTTGGTGACTTCTAGTAGCTTCTGCCTATGTAATCTCTCTCTCTCTCTCTCTCTCTCTCTCTCTCTCTCTCTCTCTCTCTCTCAAGTAAATCCATGCGAACAGCCATAAGTAAAACTTCGTGAACACTTCTCTGATAGTTATGGTAGTTTCAACTACTACGAACTGTTTTCATAACATAGCAGTATGAAGCTCACAATAGAATAGTGTGTCAAGAAACATAAAAGATAATCTTATTTAGGGGAAAATGAGAAATATGGATAAGTTGACACCGTACTGTAAGAGAAGTAGTAAACTAAACACCCAAAACGAAGAATTACTGTACCTACAAGCAATAATATGGTTATATTATACTAAAGCTTGCACTCAAAAGGTCTTGGTGTGATGACGGTGAAAAGAAGAAAAAGTCATCGTCAGTGGGAAGTTATAAAACTTTTCATTTCATGAAACCTAATGGCTAACATGGTATGAGAAGTGAAAAAAAAAAGGAATAATCCAGTGAATATGAAGAAGAGATGTGGGACAAAAGGGAAGTAGAGGACAATAAGGAGAGAATGATGCGAGACAAAAAAGACCCTAATTAGTCGGCTCTTCCGACAAGCAGGAATATTCGGGAAGTATTCTTTCCCTCCCTTCCCATGGGGCATCCATCTGCCGGAATCAACTCGGTGGCATCTGCACAACGTAATCTTCTGCCAAACAATTCCAAAGATCTACAAGACAGACTTTGAGAATACCATCTGGCTCTGGATTGTCAAGTATGTGTATCTAAAATTCCATAATCTTTGTGTGTGTGTGTGTGTGTATGTGTGTGTGTGTGTGTGTGTGTGTGTGTGTGTGTGTGTGTGTGTGTGTGTGTGTGTGTGTGTGTGTATGTGTGTGTGTGTGTTTGTGTCTGTGTGTGTGTGGACGCATTTCCTAGCCACCCAAGAGGTAGCGTCGTGGCTCGTTTTTTTTACAGTGGTGTCCCCGCCACTACCCTCCAGAAGAGTAGCCGGGCAGGCCTAGTCCACCGAGCCAGAGGGGCTGTGTTTGCATGGGTGCGTGTGTGTGTGTGTGTGTGTGTGTGTGTGTGTGTGTGTGTGTGTGTGTGTGTGTGTGTTTGTGTGTGTGTGTGTGTGTGTGTGTGTGTGTGAATAAGTAAGGTCAACAGACATGTTCTCGATCTGATCTCGAGCAGTAAGTCACCTGGACGTTCACTGACTTGATATCAGCCAACAGGTCACCAAGATCAACACTGAACTGATATCAGCCATCAGGTCATCAGGATCGACCTTGTACTCATATCAGCCAAAAGGTCACTAGAACCGACATTCTACCATTATCAGCCAACAGGTCTCCTGGATCAGTCTTGGGCTGATACCAGCCAACAGGTCACTAGGACCAACCTTGTACTGATTTCAACCAACAGGTCATTAGGACCAACCTTGTACTGATATCAGCCAACAGGTCAGTGGGACCGACCTTCAACTGATCTCAGCCAACAGGTCACTAGGACCGACCTTGAGCTGATCTCAGCCAACAGGTCACTAGGACCGATCTTCAACTGATCTCAGCCAACTGGTCACTGGGACCGACTTTGAACTGATTTCAGGCAGCAGGTCACCAGGATCGACATTGAATTGATATCAGCCAACAGGTCCCCTGGACCATCCTCTATCTGAACTTAGCCAACAGTTCCCCTCAATCCTCGATCTCATCTCAGCCAACAAGTCACCTAGGCCTTTTTCGATCTGATTTCAGCCAGCATATTACCTGTGCTGACCTCAGTCTGATCTCGTCCATTAGGCATCCTGAGCCGTTTTTGATCATCCATCAGGTTCCCTGGGCTGTCTTTGATCTGATCTAAGCCAACAAGTTACCTGGGCCGTCTACAATCTGATCTTGTCCAATAGGTTTCCTGGGCTGTCTTCAATCTGATCTTAGGCAACATGTCAACTGGGCCACCGCTCCTTGATCAGATCTCAGGCACCAGTTGATAATCAACAAGGTCTCCTCCATCTGAGCTCAGGCACCTCAATAATTGAGGGAATTGGCGTAAGTGCTTTAGCATTCCGCCAAGCGGCACCCTGAGGGACAAAGGTCGGATACAGAGTGGTCATCAGGACACCGCCGAGAGGCCCATTGATGTCCTACTCCCTTGTCCCTCTTCCCAGACCCCTTATTCAGTACCTCATGTGTATTTGTGTGCCCTCTTTTGCTACTAAGCCTACCTTTTTGCACGGTACACCTTGCATTGATTATAGGCATGCTGGAATCACAATGTCAGCTGTTTGTTAGCTGTGGTTTTAAATAATATTCCGTTTACCCCAATATAACATTATTCTTTCTAATCTAAATATGGTCGCCTGACAGCAATTTAAAAACTAACGTAGATTAGACTTGTCACATTTTTGACGAATTAATTATTATTTATGGCGGTGGTAGCCTATCAATGATAGTTGGGGCAGTGATGATAATGGTAGTGGTTGTTATAGTGCTGATGACTATGATTATTGTCGTACTTGTATTATGCTCATTATGAGAGATAGTTGTGTCAATGATGCTTATGATAGTTGTTGTAATTATAATGATGTCTAGAAGGATGGTGGTAATAACAGTAGTATTGATTGCATGATAATTAAGGTGATGATAATGTTAGTTACGTTAGCTATGATTACCAAGGCAGTTGTACTTGTGGTAGTTTTAATTATGGAATATAATTATGATGATACATGCGTTTATAGTAAAGATGACTATGACGTTTTGTGGAAGTTGTGGTAGTGATATGTATGACGGCGGTAGCCTATGAGCGGTAGTTGTGGTAGTGACAATTTTCCTAGTGGTGGATATAGTGTTGATGACTATGATTATTAACATAATTGTAGCATGTTCATTATAACAAGTAGTTGTGTCAGTGATGCCTATGATTGTTGTAGCAATTGTAGTGGAATCCTGGTATGTTTTAAAACTTATATTTTGTATTTGTTCAGTTCTCCTCTAGATTAGGTGAATCACATAAGGATTCACATGTACGACAA
The DNA here is from genome assembly GCF_032717465.1 of Coenobita brevimanus. NCBI lineage: Eukaryota > Metazoa > Arthropoda > Malacostraca > Decapoda > Coenobitidae > Coenobita > Coenobita brevimanus. The sequence continues at coordinate 14,259,967 of NC_137060.1, read as the reverse complement.
GGAGTTTCTTTTTACCGCTCCACGGCTATGACGATGTTTTTTTTTTTTTTTTCTATTTCTGTTTACTTCTTGTGCAGGGAGGGATTTGGTGATAGTCAATACCCTGTTCAGGCACAAAATGATCCACAGGTATACTTGGCGGGTGATGAGAAGCGTGGGTGGTGAACTGAATGAAAGGAAGGCAATGATTGATTATGTGTTCGTGGACGACAGGACGCGAGGGTGTTATGGATGCAAGAGCATATAGAGGTTTGGGGAATGGACTTTCCGACCACCACTTGATGGTGGTCAGAATCAAGATCCAAGTAAAATGGCGATGCATGGACCCCCTGCGAGTTACATGAAGTGCGGATTGCGCCCGGGGAGGGAATCATGCGGTACGGCTCCACCATCTGGCCAGAGAGGATTGAGGAGTGTATAACTGTCTGGCTGAGAGTCCCATGAGCTCTGTGGCTGCTAATTTCACCCTCACTGTCCATTAGTAGAACTGGAGAAAACTTATTCCTACCTTACCTAGACTTTGATATGTTTTTTTTTTTTTCCTTTATCAAGTGTTTTCTTTTTCCTTGGTGACTTCTAGTAGCTTCTGCCTATGTAATCTCTCTCTCTCTCTCTCTCTCTCTCTCTCTCTCTCTCTCTCTCTCTCTCTCTCAAGTAAATCCATGCGAACAGCCATAAGTAAAACTTCGTGAACACTTCTCTGATAGTTATGGTAGTTTCAACTACTACGAACTGTTTTCATAACATAGCAGTATGAAGCTCACAATAGAATAGTGTGTCAAGAAACATAAAAGATAATCTTATTTAGGGGAAAATGAGAAATATGGATAAGTTGACACCGTACTGTAAGAGAAGTAGTAAACTAAACACCCAAAACGAAGAATTACTGTACCTACAAGCAATAATATGGTTATATTATACTAAAGCTTGCACTCAAAAGGTCTTGGTGTGATGACGGTGAAAAGAAGAAAAAGTCATCGTCAGTGGGAAGTTATAAAACTTTTCATTTCATGAAACCTAATGGCTAACATGGTATGAGAAGTGAAAAAAAAAAGGAATAATCCAGTGAATATGAAGAAGAGATGTGGGACAAAAGGGAAGTAGAGGACAATAAGGAGAGAATGATACGAGACAAAAAGACCCTAATTAGTCGGCTCTTACGACAAGCAGGAATATTCGGGAAGTATTCTTTCCCTCCCTTCCCATGGGGCATCCATCTGCCGGAATCAACTCGGTGGCATCTGCACAACGTAATCTTCTGCCAAACAATTCCAAAGATCTACAACACAGACTTTGAGAATACCATCTGGCTCTGGATTGTCAAGTATGTGTATCTATAATTCCATAATCTTTGTGTGTGTGTGTGTGTGTGTGTGTGTGTGTGTGTGTGTGTGTGTGTGTGTGTGTTTGTGTGTGTGTGTGTGTGTGTGTGTGTGTATGTGTGTGTGTGTGTTTGTGTCTGTGTGTATGTGTGGACGCATTTCCTAGCCACCCAAGAGGTAGCGTCGTGGCTCGTTTTTTTTACAGTGGTGTCCCCGCCACTACCCTCCAGAAGAGTAGTCGGGCAGGCCTAGTCCACCGAGCCAGAGGGGCTGTGTTTGCATGGGTGCGTGTGTGTGTGTGTGTGTGTGTGTGTGTGTGTGTGTGTGTGTGTGTGTGTGTGTGTGTGTGTGTGTGTGTGTGTGTGTGTGTGTGTGAATAAGTAAGGTCAACAGACATGTTCTCGATCTGATCTCGACCAGTAAGTCACCTGGACGTTCACTGACTTGATATCAGCCAACAGGTCACCAAGATCAACACTGAACTGATATCAGCCATCAGGTCATCAGGATCGACCTTGTACTCATATCAGCCAAAAGGTCACTAGAACCGACATTCTACCATTATCAGCCAACAGGTCTCCTGGATCAGTCTTGGGCTGATACCAGCCAACAGGTCACTAGGACCAACCTTGTACTGATTTCAACCAACAGGTCATTAGGACCAACCTTGTACTGATATCAGCCAACAGGTCAGTGGGACCGACCTTCAACTGATCTCAGCCAACAGGTCACTAGGACCGACCTTGAGCTGATCTCAGCCAACAGGTCACTAGGACCGATCTTCAACTGATCTCAGCCAACTGATCACTGGGACCGAATTTGAACTGATTTCAGGCAGCAGGTCACCAGGATCGACATTGAATTGATATCAGCCAACAGGTCCCCTGGACCATCCTCTATCTGAACTTAGCCAACAGTTCCCCTCAATCCTCGATCTCATCTCAGCCAACAAGTCACCTAGGCCTTTTTCGATCTGATTTCAGCCAGCATATTACCTGTGCTGACCTCAGTCTGATCTCGTCCATTAGGCATCCTGAGCCGTTTTTGATCATCCATCAGGTTCCCTGGGCTGTCTTTGATCTGATCTAAGCCAACAAGTTACCTGGGCCGTCTACAATCTGATCTTGTCCAATAGGTTTCCTGGGCTGTCTTCAATCTGATCTTAGGCAACATGTCAACTGGGCCACCGCTCCTTGATCAGATCTCAGGCACCAGTTGATAATCAACAAGGTCTCCTCCATCTGAGCTCAGGCACCTCAATAATTGAGGGAATTGGCGTAAGTGCTTTAGCATTCCGCCAAGCGGCACCCTGAGGGACAAAGGTCGGATACAGAGTGGTCATCAGGACACCGCCGAGAGGCCCATTGATGTCCTACTCCCTTGTCCCTCTTCCCAGACCCCTTATTCAGTACCTCATGTGTATTTGTGTGCCCTCTTTTGCTACTAAGCCTACCTTTTTGCACGGTACACCTTGCATTGATTATAGGCATGCTGGAATCACAATGTCAGCTGTTTGTTAGCTGTGGTTTTAAATAATATTCCGTTTACCCCAATATAACATTATTCTTTCTAATCTAAATATGGTCGCCTGACAGCAATTTAAAAACTAACGTAGATTAGACTTGTCACATTTTTGACGAATTAATTATTATTTATGGCGGTGGTAGCCTATCAATGATAGTTGGGGCAGTGATGATAATGGTAGTGGTTGTTATAGTGCTGATGACTATGATTATTGTCGTACTTGTATTATGCTCATTATGAGAGATAGTTGTGTCAATGATGCTTATGATAGTTGTTGTAATTATAATGATGTCTAGAAGGATGGTGGTAATAACAGTAGTATTGATTGCATGATAATTAAGGTGATGATAATGTTAGTTACGTTAGCTATGATTACCAAGGCAGTTGTACTTGTGGTAGTTTTAATTATGGAATATAATTATGATGATACATGCGTTTATAGTAAAGATGACTATGACGTTTTGTGGAAGTTGTGGTAGTGATATGTATGACGGCGGTAGCCTATGAGCGGTAGTTGTGGTAGTGACAATTTTCCTAGTGGTGGATATAGTGTTGATGACTATGATTATTAACATAATTGTAGCATGTTCATTATAACAAGTAGTTGTGTCAGTGATGCCTATGATTGTTGTAGCAATTGTAGTGGAATCCTGGTATGTTTTAAAACTTATATTTTGTATTTGTTCAGTTCTCCTCTAGATTAGGTGAATCACATAAGGATTCACATGTACGACAAGGAGTTTCTTTTTACCGCTCCACGGCTATGACGATGTTTTTTTTTTTTTTCTATTTCTGTTTACTTCTTGTGCAGGGAGGGATTTGGTGATAGCCAATACCCTGTTCAGGCACAAAATGATCCACAGGTATACTTGGCGGGTGATGAGAAGCGTGGGTGGTGAACTGAATGAAAGGAAGGCAATGATTGATTATGTGTTCGTGGACGACAGGACGCGAGGGTTTTATGGATGCAAGAGCATATAGAGGTTTGGGGAATGGACTTTCCGACCACCACTTGATGGTGGTCAGAATCAAGATCCAAGTAAAATGGCGATGCATGGACCCCCCCTGCGAGTTACATGAAGTGCGGATTGCGCCCGGGGAGGGAATCATGCGGTACGGCTCCACCATCTGGCCAGAGAGGATTGAGGAGTGTATAACTGTCTGGCTGAGAGTCCCATGAGCTCTGTGGCTGCTAATTTCACCCTCACTGTCCATTAGTAGAACTGGAGAAAACTTATTCCTACCTTACCTAGACTTTGATATGTTTTTTTTTTTTTCCTTTATCAAGTGTTTTCTTTTTCCTTGGTGACTTCTAGTAGCTTCTGCCTATGTAATCTCTCTCTCTCTCTCTCTCTCTCTCTCTCTCTCTCTCTCAAGTAAATCCATGCGAACAGCCATAAGTAAAACTTCGTGAACACTTCTCTGATAGTTATGGTAGTTTCAACTACTACGAACTGTTTTCATAACATAGCAGTATGAAGCTCACAATAGAATAGTGTGTCAAGAAACATAAAAGATAATCTTATTTAGGGGAAAATGAGAAATATGGATAAGTTGACACCGTACTGTAAGAGAAGTAGTAAACTAAACACCCAAAACGAAGAATTACTGTACCTACAAGCAATAATATGGTTATATTATACTAAAGCTTGCACTCAAAAGGTCTTGGTGTGATGACGGTGAAAAGAAGAAAAAGTCATCGTCAGTGGGAAGTTATAAAACTTTTCATTTCATGAAACCTAATGGCTAACATGGTATGAGAAGTGAAAGAAAAAAAAAGGAATAATCCAGTGAATATGAAGAAGAGATGTGGGACAAAAGGGAAGTAGAGGACAATAAGGAGAGAATGATACGAGACAAAAAAGACCCTAATTAGTCGGCTCTTACGACAAGCAGGAATATTCGGGAAGTATTCTTTCCCTCCCTTCCCATGGGGCATCCATCTGCCGGAATCAACTCGGTGGCATCTGCACAACGTAATCTTCTGCCAAACAATTCCAAAGATCTACAACACAGACTTTGAGAATACCATCTGGCTCTGGATTGTCAAGTATGTGTATCTATAATTCCATAATCTTTGTGTGTGTGTGTGTGTGTGTGTGTGTGTGTGTGTGTGTGTGTGTGTGTGTGTGTGTGTGTGTGTGTGTGTGTGTGTGTGTGTGTTTGTGTGTGTGTGTGTGTGTGTGTGTGTGTATGTGTGTGTGTGTGTTTGTGTCTGTGTGTATGTGTGGACGCATTTCCTAGCCACCCAAGAGGTAGCGTCGTGGCTCGTTTTTTTTACAGTGGTGTCCCCGCCACTACCCTCCAGAAGAGTAGTCGGGCAGGCCTAGTCCACCGAGCCAGAGGGGCTGTGTTTGCATGGGTGCGCGCGCGTGTGTGTGTGTGTGTGTGTGTGTGTGTGTGTGTGTGTGTGTGTGTGTGTGTGTGTGTGTGTGTGTGTGTGTGTGTGTGTGTGTGTGAATAAGTAAGGTCAACAGACATGTTCTCGATCTGATCTCGACCAGTAAGTCACCTGGACGTTCACTGACTTGATATCAGCCAACAGGTCACCAAGATCAACACTGAACTGATATCAGCCATCAGGTCATCAGGATCGACCTTGTACTCATATCAGCCAAAAGGTCACTAGAACCGACATTCTACCATTATCAGCCAACAGGTCTCCTGGATCAGTCTTGGGCTGATACCAGCCAACAGGTCACTAGGACCAACCTTGTACTGATTTCAACCAACAGGTCATTAGGACCAACCTTGTACTGATATCAGCCAACAGGTCAGTGGGACCGACCTTCAACTGATCTCAGCCAACAGGTCACTAGGACCGACCTTGAGCTGATCTCAGCCAACAGGTCACTAGGACCGATCTTCAACTGATCTCAGCCAACTGATCACTGGGACCGAATTTTAACTGATTTCAGGCAGCAGGTCACCAGGATCGACATTGAATTGATATCAGCCAACAGGTCCCCTGGACCATCCTCTATCTGAACTTAGCCAACAGTTCCCCTCAATCCTCGATCTCATCTCAGCCAACAAGTCACCTAGGCCTTTCTCGATCTGATTTCAGCCAGCATATTACCTGTGCTGACCTCAGTCTGATCTCGTCCATTAGGCATCCTGAGCCGTTTTTGATCATCCATCAGGTTCCCTGGGCTGTCTTTGATCTGATCTAAGCCAACAAGTTACCTGGGCCGTCTACAATCTGATCTTGTCCAATAGGTTTCCTGGGCTGTCTTCAATCTGATCTTAGGCAACATGTCAACTGGGCCACCGCTCCTTGATCAGATCTCAGGCACCAGTTGATAATCAACAAGGTCTCCTCCATCTGAGCTCAGGCACCTCAATAATTGAGGGAATTGGCGTAAGTGCTTTAGCATTCCGCCAAGCGGCACCCTGAGGGACAAAGGTCGGATACAGAGTGGTCATCAGGACACCGCCGAGAGGCCCATTGATGTCCTACTCCCTTGTCCCTCTTCCCAGACCCCTTATTCAGTACCTCATGTGTATTTGTGTGCCCTCTTTTGCTACTAAGCCTACCTTTTTGCACGGTACACCTTGCATTGATTATAGGCATGCTGGAATCACAATGTCAGCTGTTTGTTAGCTGTGGTTTTAAATAATATTCCGTTTACCCCAATATAACATTATTCTTTCTAAACTAAATATGGTCGCCTGACAGCAATTTAAAAACTAACGTAGATTAGACTTGTCACATTTTTGACGAATTAATTATTATTTATGGCGGTGGTAGCCTATCAATGATAGTTGGGGCAGTGATGATAATGGTAGTGGTTGTTATAGTGCTGATGACTATGATTATTGTCGTACTTGTATTATGCTCATTATGAGAGATAGTTGTGTCAATGATGCTTATGATAGTTGTTGTAATTATAATGATGTCTAGAAGGATGGTGGTAATAACAGTAGTATTGATTGCATGATAATTAAGGTGATGATAATGTTAGTTACGTTAGCTATGATTACCAAGGCAGTTGTACTTGTGGTAGTTTTAATTATGGAATATAATTATGATGATACATGCGTTTATAGTAAAGATGACTATGACGTTTTGTGGAAGTTGTGGTAGTGATATGTATGACGGCGGTAGCCTATGAGCGGTAGTTGTGGTAGTGACAATTTTCCTAGTGGTGGATATAGTGTTGATGACTATGATTATTAACATAATTGTAGCATGTTCATTATAACAAGTAGTTGTGTCAGTGATGCCTATGATTGTTGTAGCAATTGTAGTGGAATCCTGGTATGTTTTAAAACTTATATTTTGTATTTGTTCAGTTCTCCTCTAGATTAGGTGAATCACATAAGGATTCACATGTACAACAAGGAGTTTCTTTTTACCGCTCCACGGCTATGACGATGTTTTTTTTTTTTTTTCTATTTCTGTTTACTTCTTGTGCAGGGAGGGATTTGGTGATAGCCAATACCCTGTTCAGGCACAAAATGATCCACAGGTATACTTGGCGGGTGATGAGAAGCGTGGGTGGTGAACTGAATGAAAGGAAGGCAATGATTGATTATGTGTTCGTGGACGACAGGACGCGAGGGTGTGTTATGGATGCAAGAGCATATAGAGGTTTGGGGAATGGACTTTCCGACCACCACTTGATGGTGGTCAGAATCAAGATCCAAGTAAAATGGCGATGCATGGACCCCCCCTGCGAGTTACATGAAGTGCGGATTGCGCACGGGGAGGGAATCATGCGGTACGGCTCCACCATCTGGCCAGAGAGGATTGAGGAGTGTATAACTGTCTGGCTGAGAGTCCCATGAGCTCTGTGGCTGCTAATTTCACCCTCACTGTCCATTAGTAGAACTGGAGAAAACTTATTCCTACCTTACCTAGACTTTGATATGTTTTTTTTTTTTCCTTTATCAAGTGTTTTCTTTTTCCTTGGTGACTTCTAGTAGCTTCTGCCTATGTAATCTCTCTCTCTCTCTCTCTCTCTCTCTCTCTCTCTCTCTCTCTCTCTCTCTCAAGTAAATCCATGCGAACAGCCATAAGTAAAACTTCGTGAACACTTCTCTGATAGTTATGGTAGTTTCAACTACTACGAACTGTTTTCATAACATAGCAGTATGAAGCTCACAATAGAATAGTGTGTCAAGAAACATAAAAGATAATCTTATTTAGGGGAAAATGAGAAATATGGATAAGTTGACACCGTACTGTAAGAGAAGTAGTAAACTAAACACCCAAAACGAAGAATTACTGTACCTACAAGCAATAATATGGTTATATTATACTAAAGCTTGCACTCAAAAGGTCTTGGTGTGATGACGGTGAAAAGAAGAAAAAGTCATCGTCAGTGGGAAGTTATAAAACTTTTCATTTCATGAAACCTAATGGCTAACATGGTATGAGAAGTGAAAGAAAAAAAAAAAGGAATAATCCAGTGAATATGAAGAAGAGATGTGGGACAAAAGGGAAGTAGAGGACAATAAGGAGAGAATGATGCGAGACAAAAAAGACCCTAATTAGTCGGCTCTTCCGACAAGCAGGAATATTCGGGAAGTATTCTTTCCCTCCCTTCCCATGGGGCATCCATCTGCCGGAATCAACTCGGTGGCATCTGCACAACGTAATCTTCTGCCAAACAATTCCAAAGATCTACAAGACAGACTTTGAGAATACCATCTGGCTCTGGATTGTCAAGTATGTGTATCTAAAATTCCATAATCTTTGTGTGTGTGTGTGTGTATGTGTGTGTGTGTGTGTGTGTGTGTGTGTGTGTGTGTGTGTGTGTGTGTGTGTGTGTGTGTGTGTGTGTGTGTGTATGTGTGTGTGTGTGTTTGTGTCTGTGTGTGTGTGGACGCATTTCCTAGCCACCCAAGAGGTAGCGTCGTGGCTCGTTTTTTTTACAGTGGTGTCCCCGCCACTACCCTCCAGAAGAGTAGTCGGGCAGGCCTAGTCCACCGAGCCAGAGGGGCTGTGTTTGCATGGGTGCGCGCGTGTGTGTGTGTGTGTGTGTGTGTGTGTGTGTGTGTGTGTGTGTGTGTGTGTTGTGTGTGTGTGTGTGTGTGTGTGTGTGTGTGTGTGTGAATAAGTAAGGTCAACAGACATGTTCTCGATCTGATCTCGACCAGTAAGTCACCTGGACGTTCACTGACTTGATATCAGCCAACAGGTCACCAAGATCAACACTGAACTGATATCAGCCATCAGGTCATCAGGATCGACCTTGTACTCATATCAGCCAAAAGGTCACTAGAACCGACATTCTACCATTATCAGCCAACAGGTCTCCTGGATCAGTCTTGGGCTGATACCAGCCAACAGGTCACTAGGACCAACCTTGTACTGATTTCAACCAACAGGTCATTAGGACCAACCTTGTACTGATATCAGCCAACAGGTCAGTGGGACCGACCTTCAACTGATCTCAGCCAACAGGTCACTAGGACCGACCTTGAGCTGATCTCAGCCAACAGGTCACTAGGACCGATCTTCAACTGATCTCAGCCAACTGATCACTGGGACCGAATTTGAACTGATTTCAGGCAGCAGGTCACCAGGATCGACATTGAATTGATATCAGCCAACAGGTCCCCTGGACCATCCTCTATCTGAACTTAGCCAACAGCTCCCTCAATCCTCGATCTCATCTCAGCCAACAAGTCACCTAGGCCTTTTTCGATCTGATTTCAGCCAGCATATTACCTGTGCTGACCTCAGTCTGATCTCGT
>NC_137060.1:14020416-14242916 GCF_032717465.1 Coenobita brevimanus | reverse complement strand
TTCCCAGACCCCTTATTCAGTACCTCATGTGTATTTGTGTGCCCTCTGTTGCTACTAAGCCTACCTTTTTGCACGGTACACCTTGCATTGATTATAGGCATGCTGGAATCACAATGTCAGCTGTTTGTTAGCTGTGGTTTTAAATAATATTCCGTTTACCCCAATATAACATTATTCTTTCTAAACTAAATATGGTCGCCTGACAGCAATTTAAAAACTAACGTAGATTAGACTTGTCACATTTTTGACGAATTAATTATTATTTATGGCGGTGGTAGCCTATCAATGATAGTTGGGGCAGTGATGATAATGGTAGTGGTTGTTATAGTGCTGATGACTATGATTATTGTCGTACTTGTATTATGCTCATTATGAGAGATAGTTGTGTCAATGATGCTTATGATAGTTGTTGTAATTATAATGATGTCTAGAAGGATGGTGGTAATAACAGTAGTATTGATTTCATGATAATTAAGGTGATGATAATGTTAGTTACGTTAGCTATGATTACCAAGACAGTTGTACTTGTGGTAGTTTTAATTATGGAATATAATTATGATGATACATGCGTTTGTAGTAAAGATGACTATGACGTTTTGTGGAAGTTGTGGTAGTGATATGTATGACGGCGGTAGCCTATGAGCGGTAGTTGTGGTAGTGACAATTTTCCTAGTGGTGGATATAGTGTTGATGACTATGATTATTAACATAATTGTAGCATGCTCATTATAACAAGTAGTTGTGTCAGTGATGCTTATGATTGTTGTAGTAATTGTAGTGGAATCCTTGTATGTTTTAAAACTTATATTTTGTAATTGTCCAGTTCTCCTCTAGATAGTGAATCACATCAGGATTCATAAGAACGTCAAGCAGTTTCTTTTTACCACTCCACGGCTATGAAGATGTTTTTTTTTTTTTTTCTATTTCTGTTTACTTCTTGTGCAGGGAGGGATTTGGTGATAGCCAATACCCTGTTCAGGCATAAAATGATCCACAGGTATACTTGGCGGGTGATGAGAAGCGTGGGTGGTGAACTGAATGAAAGGAAGGCAATGATTGATTATGTGTTCGTGGACGACAGGACGCGAGGGTGTGTTATGGATGCAAGAGGATATAGAGGTTTGGGGAATGGACTTTCCGACCACCACTTGATGGTGGTCAGAATCAAGATCCAAGTAAAATGGCGATGCATGGACCCCCCCTGCGAGTTACATGAAGTGCGGATTGCGCACGGGGAGGGAATCATGCGGTACGGCTCCACCATCTGGCCAGAGAGGATTGAGGAGTGTATAACTGTCTGGCTGAGAGTCCCATGAGCTCTGTGGCTGCTAATTTCACCCTCACTGTCCATTAGTAGAACTGGAGAAAACTTATTCCTACCTTACCTAGACTTTGATATGTTTTTTTTTTTCCTTTATCAAGTGTTTTCTTTTTCCTTGGTGACTTCTAGTAGCTTCTGCCTATGTAATCTCTCTCTCTCTCTCTCTCTCTCTCTCTCTCTCTCTCTCTCTCTCTCTCTCTCAAGTAAATCCATGCGAACAGCCATAAGTAAAACTTCGTGAACACTTCTCTGATAGTTATGGTAGTTTCAACTACTACGAACTGTTTTCATAACATAGCAGTATGAAGCTCACAATAGAATAGTGTGTCAAGAAACAAAAAAGATAATCTTATTAAGGGGAGAATGAGAAATATGGATAAGTTGACATGGTACTGTAAGAGAAATAGTAAACTAAATACCCAAAACGAAGAATTACTGTACCTACAAGCAATACTATGGATATATTATACTAAATTTGCACTCAAAAGGTCTTGGTGTGATGACGGTGAAAAGAAGAAAAAGTCATCGTCAGTGGGAAGTTATAAAACTTTTCATTTCATGAAACCTAATGGCTAACATGGTATGAGAAGTGAAAAAAAAAAAAAAAGGAATAATCCAGTGAATATGAAGAAGAGATGTGGGACAAAAGGGAAGTAGAGGACAATAAGGAGAGAATGATGCGAGACAAAAAAGACCCTAATTAGTCGCCTCTTACGAAAAGCAGGAATATTCGGGAAGTATTCTTTCCCTCCCTCCCCATGGGGCATGCATCTGCCGGAATCAACTCGGTGGCATCTGCACAACGTAATCTTCTGCCAAACAATTCCAAAGATCTACAACACAGACTTCGAGAATACCACTTGGCTCTGGATTGTCAAGTATGTGTATTTAACATTCCATAATCTTTGTGTGTGTGTGTGTGTGTGTGTGTGTGTGTGTGTGTGTGTGTGTGTGTGTGTGTGTGTGTGTGTGTGTGTTTGTGTCTGTGTGTGTGTGGACGCATTTCCTAGCCACCCAAGAGGTAGCGTCGTGGCTCGTTTTTTTTACAGTGGTGTCCCCGCCACTACCCTCCAGAAGAGTAGTCGGGCAGGCCTAGTCCACCGAGCCAGAGGGGCTGTGTTTGCATGGGTGCGTGCGTGCGTGTGTGTTTGTGTGTGTGTGTGTGTGTGTGTGTGTGTGTGTGTGTGTGTGTGTGTGTGTGTGTGTGTGTGTGTGTGTGTGTGTGTGTGTGTGTGTGTGTGTGTGTGTGTGTGTGTGTGTGTGAATAAGTAAGGTCAACAGACATGTTCTCGATCTGATCTCGACCAATAAGTCACCTGGAGGTTCACTGACTTGATATCAGCCAACAGGTCACCCAGATCAACACTGAACTGATATCAGCCATCAGGTCATCAGGATCGACCTTGTACTCATATCAGCCAAAAGGTCACTAGGACCGACCTTCTACCGATATCAGCCAACAGGTCTCCTGGATCGGCCATGGGCTGATACCAACCAACAGGTCACTAGGACCAACCTTGTACTGATTTCAACCAACAGGTCATTAGGACCAACCTTGTACTGATATCAGCCAACAGGTCAGTGGGACCGACCTTCAACTGATCTCAGCCAACAGGTCAGTGGGACCGACCTTCAACTGATCTCAGCCAACAGGTCACTAGGACCGATCTTCGACTGATCTCAGCCAACTGATCACTGGAACCGAACTTGAACTGATTTCAGGCAGCAGGTCACCAGGATCGACATTGAATTGATATCAGCCAACAGGTCCCCTGGACCATCCTCTATCTGAACTTAGCCAACAGCTCCCGTCAATCCTTGATCTCATCTCAGCCAACAAGTCACCTAGGCCGTTTTCAATCTGATTTCAGCCAGCATATTACCTGTGCTGACCTCAGTCTGATCTCGTCCATTAGGCATCCTGAGCCGATTTTGATCATCCATCAGGTTCCCTGGGCTGTCTTTGATCTGATCTAAGCCAACAAGTTACCTGGGCCGTCTACAATCTGATCTTGTCCAATAGGTTTCCTGGGCTGTCTTCAATCTGATCTTAGGCAACATGTCAACTGGGCCACCGCTCCTTGACCAGATCTTAGGCACCAGTTGATAATCAACAAGGTCTCCTCCATCTGAGCTCAAGGACCTCAATAATTGAGGGAACTGGCGTAAGTGCTTTAGCATTCCGCCGAGCGGCACCCTGAGGGACAAAGGTCGGATACAGAGTGGTCATCAGGACACCGCCGAGAGGCCCATTGATGTCCTACTCCCTTGTCCCTCTTCCCAGACCCCTTATTCAGTACCTCATGTGTATGTGTGTGCCCTTTGGTGCTACTAAACCTAGCTTTTTGCACGGCACACCTTGCACTGATTATAGGCATGCTGGAATCACAATGTCAGCTGTTTGTTAGCTGTGGTTTTAAATAATATTCCGTTAACCCCAATATAACATTATTCTTTCTAAACTAAATATGGTCGCCTGACAGCAATTTAAAAACTAAAGTAGATTAGACTTGTCACATTTTTGACGAAGGAAGTATTATTTATGACGGTGGTAGCCTATCAACGATAGTTGTGGTATTCATGATGATGGTAGTGGTTGTTATAGTGCTGATAACTATGATTATTATCGTAATTGTATTATGCTCATTATGAGAGATAGTTGTGTCAATGATGCTTATGATAGTTGTAGTAATTATAATGATGTCTAGAACGATGGTGGTAATAGCAGTAGTATTGATTGCATGATAATTAAGGTGATGATAATGTTAGTTACGTTAGCTATGATTACCAAGACAGTTGTACTTGTGGTAGTTTTAATTATGGAATATAATTATGATGATACATGCGTTTGTAGTAAAGATGACTATGACGTTTTGTGGAAGTTGTGGTAGTGATATGTATGACGGCGGTAGCCTATGAGCGGTAGTTGTGGTAGTGACAGTTGTGATAGTGTTGGATATAGTGTTGATGACTATGATTATTACCATAATTGTAGCATGCTCATTATAACAAGTAGTTGTGTCAGTGATGCTTATGATTGTTGTAGCAATTGTAGTGGAATCCTTGTATGTTTTAAAACTTATATTTTGTAATTGTTCAGTTCTCCTCTAGATTTGGTGAATCACATCAGGATTCATAAGTACGACAAGGAGTTTCTTTTTACCGCTCCACGGCTATGACGATGTTTTTCTTTTCTATTTCTGTTTCCTTCTTGTGCAGGGAGGGATTTGGTAATAGCCAAAACCCTGTTCAGGCACAAAATGATCCACAGGTATACTTGGCGAGTGATAAGAAGCGTGGGTGGTGAACTGAATGAAAGGAAGGCAATGATTGATTATGTGTTTGTGGACGACAGGATGCGAGGGTGTGTTATGGATGCAAGAGCATATAGAGGTTGGGGGAATGGACTTTCCGACCACCACTTGATGGTGGTCAGAATCAAGATCCAAGTAAAATGGCGATGCATGGACCACCCCCTGCGAGTTACATGAAGTGCGGATTGCACACGGGGAGGGAATCAGGCGGTACGGCTCCACCATCTGGCCAGAGAGGATTGAGGAGTGTATAACTGTCTGGCTGAGAGTCCCATGAGCTCTGTGGCTGCTAATTTCACCCTCACTGTCCATTAGTAGAACCGGAGAAAACTTATTCCTACCTTACCAAGACTTTGATATGTTTTTTTTTTACCTTTATCAAGTGTTTTCTTTTTCCTTGGTGACTTCTAGTAGCTTCTGCCTATGTAATCTCTCTCTCTCTCTCTCTCTCTCTCTCTCTCTCTGTTTTCCTCTCTCTCTCTCTGTCTCAAGTAAATCCATGCGAACCGCCATAAGCAAAACTCTGCGGACACTTCTTTGATAGTTATGGTAGTTTCAACTACTACGAACTGTTTTCATAACATAGCAGTATGAAGCTCACAATAGAATAGTGTGTCAAGAAACAAAAAAGATAATCTTATTTAGGGGAGAATGAGAAATATGGATAAGTTGACACGGTGCTGAATTAACTGTAAGAGAAATAGTAAACTAAACACCCAAAACGAAGAATTACTGTACCTACAAGCAATAATATGGTTATATTATACTAAAGCTTGCACTCAAAAGGTCTTGGTGTGATGACGGTGAAAAGAAGAAAAAGTCATCGTCAGTGGGAAGTTATAAAACTTTTCATTTCATGAAACCTAATGGCTAACATGGTATGAGAAGTGAAAAAAAAAAAAAAAGGAATAATCCAGTGAATATGAAGAAGAGATGTGGGACAAAAGGGAAGTAGAGGACAATAAGGAGAGAATGACGTGAGACAAAAAAGACCCTAATTAGTCGCCTCTTACGACAAGCAGGAATATTCGGGAAGTATTCTTTCCCTCCCTCCCCATGGGGCATGCATCTGCCGGAATCAACTCGGTGGCATCTGCACAACGTAATCTTCTGCCAAACAATTCCAAAGATCTACAACACAGACTTCGAGAATACCACCTGGCTCTGGATTGTCAAATATGTGTATTTAATATTCGACAATCTTTGTGTGTGTGTGTGTGTGTGTGTGTGTGTGTGTGTGTGTGTGTGTGTTTGTGTCTGTGTGTGTGTGTGTGTGTGTGTGTGTGTGTGTGTGTGTGTGTGTTTGTGTCTGGGTGTGTGTGTGGACGCATTTCCTAGCCACCCAAGAGGTAGCGTCGTGGCTCGTTTTTTTTACAGTTGTGTCCCCGCCACTACCCTCCAGAAGAGTAGTCGGGCAGGCCTAGTCCACCGAGCCAGAGGGGCTGTGTTTTCATGTGTGTGTGTGTGTGTGTGTGTGTGTGTGTGTGTGTGTGTGTGTGTGTGTGTGTGTGTGTGTGTGTGTGTGTGTGTGTGTGTGTGTGTGTGTGTGTGTGTGTGTGTGTGTGTGTGTGTGTGTGTGTGTGTGTGTGTGTGTGTGTGTGTGTGTGTGAATAAGTAAGGTCAACAGACATGTTCTCGATCTGATCTCGACCAATAAGTCACCTGGACGTTTAATGTCTTGATATCAGCCAACAGGTCACCAAGATCAACAGTGAACTGATATCAGCCAACAGGTCATCAGGATCGACCTTGTACTCATATCAGCCAAAAGGTCACTAGGACCGACCTTCTACCGATATCAGCCAACAGGTTTCCTGGATCGGCCTTGGGCTGATTCCAGCCAACAGGTCATTAGGACCATCCTTGTACTGATTTCAACCAACAGGTCATTAGGACCAACGTTGTACTGATATCAGCCAACAGGTCAGTGGGACTGACCTTCAACTGATCTCAGCCAACAGGTCACTAGGACCGACCTTGATCTGATCTCAGCCAACAGGTCACTAGGACCGAACTTCAACTGATCTCAGCCAACTGATCACTGGGACCGAACTTGAACTGATTTCAGGCAGCAGGTCACCAGGATCGACATTGAATTGATATCAGCCAACAGGTCCCCTGGACCATCCCCTATCTCATCTCAGCCAACAGCTCCCCTGAATCCTCGATCTCATCTCAGCCAACAGGTCACCTAGGCCGTTTTCGATCTGATTTAAGCCAGCATATTACCTGTGCTGACCTCAGTCTGATCTCGTCCATTAGGCATCCTGAGCCGTTTTTGATCATCCATCAGGTTCCCTGGGCTGTCTTTGATCTGATCTAAGCCAACAAGTTACCTGGGCCGTCTACAATATGATCTTGTCCAATAGGTTTCCTGGGCTGTCTTCAATCTGATCTTAGGCAACATGTCAAATGGGCCACCGCTCCTTGATCAGATCTCATGCACCAGTTGATAATCAACAAGGTCTCCTCCATCTGAGCTCAAGCACCTCAATAATTGAGGGAACTGGCGTAAGTGCTTTAGCATTCCACCGAGCAGCACCCTGAGGGACAAAGGTCGGATACAGAGTGGTCATCAGGACACCGCCGAGAGGCCCATTGATGTCCTACTGCCTTCTCCGTCTTCCCAGACCCCTTATTCAGTACCTCATGTGTATGTTTGTGCCCTCTGGTGCTACTAAACCTAGCTTTTTGCACGGCACACCTTGCAGTGATTATAGGCATGCTGGAATCACAATGTCAGCTCTTTGTCAGCTGTGGTTTTAAATAATATTCCGTTAACCACAATATAACATTATTCTTTCTAAACTAAATATGGTCACCTGACAGCAATTTAAAAACTAACGTTGATTAGACTTGTCACATTTTTGACGAAGGAAGTATTATTTATGGCGGTGGTAGCCTATCAACGATTTGTTTTGTTTTGTGTCATATTCGTCCCAGTTTCCTGGGACACGGGCAAACAGAGAGCCCGTCAGAGGTGCGCACTACTTGCGCGAGCTTGCTTTTATCGAGGTGGAGGGTAATCCCTTACCGTAGTAAGTAATGTATTTAAAGGAGCATGGGCAACAATGCCAGCAGCGTCCCTAAAGACGTCACCAGTTCGGGCAAGGGCTGAGTCGAGCTCAGACCTGAGCCTGGTGGTGGCTGGGCAGTCCAGAAGATAATGCAAAAGGGGCTCCTCACAGCTGGCCAAGCAATGTTCACACGGGTCTGGCTCCATACCCCTAATTTGCTTGTAGCAGAGAAACCCAAGACGCAATCTTCGAAGTCGGACTACAATAAAATTAGGTAGACCTGGGGGGGGCAGCAGGAGGGAATAGGACGTGGCAGTAGCATACCATTTTGCAGAGCAAGAGCCCTCCGTGACCCAGAGCTGATGGTCCTCTAGGGATAGTCTTCCTATGGTGGCAGTGAGAGTGCGGATGAGGTGCAAGGGACTAGGTCGTAGTGGAAATGTGATGTCTGGAAGATCACAAGCTGAGCGCGCAGCGTGATCAGCACGCTCGTTGCCACTGATTCCCACATGTCCCGGGAGCCAGTGCAGGTTAATCGTTGCGCCCCTATGGACAAGAAGTGATGCGAATGTATGGATCGCTGTTAGGAGGAAGACGTTGTCATGCAGCGAGAAAGATCGTAATCTCTGAATCGAGGAAAGAGAGTCTGTGTGGATTATGACTCGGTTGCGGCGATGGTGGTGAGCATGGCGCAAAGCACCCAGGATGGCCGCAAGTTCCGCCTGGAAAGCGGATACACCTGAGGAGAGTCGCCAAGCTTCCACTATTTGCCCAGTGACAAAGGCTGCACCAGCTGCGCCATTGGGGGAAACAGAGCCATCAGTGTAATATATGGCTGAGTCTGGTAAGGCCAGAGCTGCCACCCTACTGAGACCCTCCTGGCGAAGGAGTGCTGGAATCGAGGAGCGGGGTTTAGCCTCCGATGGACAAAAAATATTAAAAAGAGGAGGATCCCATGGCGGTGGATCAACATATCCGGAAAAGGGGGAGTCGGGGTCTTGACAGAGGCTCGCCGCAGCTCCCAGTCCATGGATGACAGCGGCCGTGTTGCGAGCCCAGTCACGCTGAGGGGCCGGCTCGGGTGGGCGGCCGAGAAGGCGTTTTAGGAGGGCAGTGACGGGCAGGTGAGGCAGGCACTGGATCATCTTCAGTGTGACGATTGCTGCTCGTAACATAATGCGATGGGCCAGAGACGGCACCCCGCCCTCCATACGCAGATTTTCAATCCGGGTCCAACGTGGAGCACCCAGCATGATGCAGAGTGCATCGTTCTGGATGACCTCCAGAGATCGAGACACTGGTGGAGTGAGACCAGTTAGACAGATGGCACTGTAGTCCACCAGAGATCGGATTGCATGAATATAAAAGGTCCGGAGGACAGAAAATGATGCCCCCAAACTCCGCCTGGAGAGGTATCTGAGAGCAGCCATTCGGGTGGAAGCACGTTCCCTCAGATACCGTACATGGCAAGCAAAGGTGAGGCCCCCATCTAGCCAAACCCCCAGATACTGGTGGACGATGACCATTGAGAGCTGATGACCTCCAAGCAGCAGTGGAAAGTCGGGGGGGCGGAGGCCAAAAGGCAGACACTTCGTCTTAGCAAAGTTGATTTTAAGCCCTAGCTCGTTGCACTTTGCGTGTAACCGAGAAAGGGCCAAGTCTGCCTGTTGAAAACAGTCTCTCCGTGTAAACACGAGGGCCAGATCGTCAGCGTAACAGAGTAGAGTTATGCCAGGCCCATATTCAACAAAAAGGAGCTCCTCCATCAGGACATTGAACAGGATAGGGCTCAAAACGCTTCCCTGGGGGGTGCCATTGGTATGCGGGTGAAAAGGGGAGAGGTGCCCCTGAAAGCGGACCCGCAGTGCGGCCACTAAAAATCCCGGACCCAGGATATGAGCCTGCCCCCTACTCCCCTGGCCGCAAGAGCTGCCAAGATAACGGTGGGGTTCGCCAGTTCGAATGCCTTCTCGAGGTCGAGGAAGATGGCCATCCCCGTCCGCCCCTCAGCTCCCCAAGGAATGATGCAAGGCAGTGGGTGGCACTCCTGCCTGGGTGATATGCATAAATCCTTGGGTGCAGCGGTCCCAGCCGCCAAGCAAGACGAGCCCGCACAACCCTCTCAGCTGTCTTTGCAAAGCAACTGAGCAGGGAGATGGGGCGCATGGCAGTGGGATCACGAGGTTTCGGAATCGGGTGGATGACCGCCATCTTCCACGACCTCGGTAGACGCCCCTCAGACCACGAGAGGTTGAGCAAATCAAGCAGACGCTCTCTACCGCAATCTCCAGCATGACTTAAAATGGAGTACGTGACCCCATCGAGCCCCGGTGCAGTGTCCTCCCGGCGCCTCAGCGCTTTTTGAAACTCTCCGCTGGTGATGGGACAGTCAGCGGGGTCAGGTGTATTGCACGCCGTCTGAATGGCCGCAATGCGAGAGGCGGACAGCTGCACTTGTGAGGCTCGGACAGACTGCGGGAGATTGGAAGAGGCTGAGCGGTCAGCGAAATGCTGGGCAAGACGGCTGGCCTCAGCGGCAGGGTCAGGGTGAGAGGGCGGACGAGGAGGACGTGGATCGGAGATGAACCTGATTCTCCCCCACATCTCACGGAGCGTGGAGTGAGAATCCAGGGTGCGACACCATCCGATCCACGCCTCCTCTTTAAGGCGACGCTTTTCAGTAACCACATGCCGAGTCACAGCAACCAGGTACCGGCGGTGCGGAGATGTTCGGCGCCGCCGGGTACTGCCTGGCGCGTGCTGCATTCAGCCTATGGTTCAATTCCCTGACCCTGTCGCAGTAAAACCAGCCGTCCCGGTAGCATCTCGCCGAGCGCCGCTGCAAAGGAATGGCAAGAGAGGCAGCGTGCGAAAAGATATTTGCTGCTTGATTTGCCCGGCTCTCGAGGTCTGAAGCGGGAGAGGATGTCGCAAAGGCCGCCGTGAGAGCACGGTCAAAGGCCGCCCAATCCGCCTTGCGTAGATCCCATCGTGGTGTGGGAGGCGGGGGAGGGGGGAGGGGGGCGAGAGGCAAGTCAACAAGAGTAGCGAAGTGGTCACTCGCAAGGTGTGGGTGGAGTGACCATGACGCCAGGCCTGACAGAGGGGTTGAGACAAAGGAGAGGTCGAGGCGACCTCCTCCAATATGAGTGGGCTCTGTCGTGTTGTTTAGGAGGGAGACACCACCCATCTCCTCCAGAAGTAAGGAAATGTGCCGTCCTGCTTCATTGGACTGAAGAGGCGATGACAGAAGGGCGTGGTGGGCATTGAAGTCGCCCCCAATGTACACTGCCCCCCTGGCAGCTTGGGAGAAAAGTTCCCCCAACTCCAGGGTGCTCCTCTGGCTTCGGTATACATTGTATACCGTTAGGGGCGACGTCGCCAGATGGAGAACCACGCCCTGAACCTCCACATCAGGTCCACAGAAAGGAGGGGACTCACAATCCGTGCACGCGATGTGGTCCTGGACCAGAACGGCACATCCCCGTGTAACGCCACGAATATACGGGAGGAGATGGGTGGTGTATCCCGAGAGATGGAAAGTGGAATTGCCTGGGAGCAGGGTCTCCTGCAGGAGAATGACATGAGGGCGGTCCCGTGCGGCCGCCTCCTGCAAGAGGGGGAGCTTGCTCCGTGCTCCCAAGCAATTCCACTGGAGGAGCCTGAGAAAGCGGTCTACTGGCCGTCCGGCGACAGTTGTGGACGGTCGTTCTCCTGCAGCAGTGGTGAGGCCCTGTCCATCACTTTGGACCCTGATGGTGGTAGGGTTTGCCCCAAATGATGACGCTGACGAGGCAGCTGTGCGGTGGAAGACAGCGCATTGGGAGGTCGTGGCTTTACCCTCTTGGACGGGCGAGCTGTCCTGTGCAGTGTGGGACGGGGTCGCCCTGCCGAACGAGCTGGGCGGCGAGGGGACAGAGGAGCACCTAGGCTCGCCATCTTCCTTTCGATCGCCTGGTCTACTAGGCGATTGGCAGCTTCGGCAAGGGGCTCTGTTGGGAGAGGGATGTCGAGGGTTAAGGCGACTGTTTTGGCGAGGGTCAGCGCCAGCTCCGTGGCAAAGGTCCTGAGCTCCTCCGTTGTGAATGAGATCACCGGAGGAGCAGGAGCGGTTGGTGGACTGGGTGTGGAGCCAGGCACTGGTGGTGGAACAGGCAGTGGCTGGCTGGTCTCTACAGGTGGAAGTGCTGGCGAGACAGGCGGCTGCTGGCGGTGGACCTCGGCTGTGGTCTGGACCACAGTCAGGGCTGAGGGCAATGGAGGGAACTCCTGGTCGCTGAGAGGTGGTGGGCGCTGGATGAGAGGGCGGCGCTGTTGGCCCCAGATGAAAGTGCCGGGGGGAGCTGGAGTGGCGCTGGTGGCCTGGCT
This sequence comes from Coenobita brevimanus, assembly GCF_032717465.1. NCBI lineage: Eukaryota > Metazoa > Arthropoda > Malacostraca > Decapoda > Coenobitidae > Coenobita > Coenobita brevimanus. The sequence goes on along the minus strand of NC_137060.1, from coordinate 14,230,896 downwards.
TTCCTTTACAAAAGCAACCTGCCTCTCTCGACCCTGGTTCACTCGGTGAACCCGTGCGGGGCAGCTGGGGTGCCAGGCGTGGTGTCGTCCGGAGCAGTTGGGGCACTTGGCCGCAACTGGTTGCTTCGCCTTGTACCGCTGGAGACACTCGGCCGTGTCGTGGCCGCCACTGCACATGCCGCAGATGACGGGGCGGTTGCAGTTGGCACGGTGGTGCCCGTAGCGCTGGCAGCGGTAGCAACGGAGAGGCTCTGGGGTGAAGGGGCGAAGGTGATATGTTCCCCAGTTCCCCAGGTCTATGGCAGGGATCAGAGGACCCCGCAGGGTGACAATGACCTGTCGAGTCTCCTCTCGGGTCCGCGTTTTTTGGCATCGGGTTGCCTCCTCGACTTGAGGGTGGTGAAGGAGTATCTCCATGGGCATTCTCAAGGGATAGCCCATGACCACGGCCTTCGTAGACTGTTGACCAGGCGTCAGCTCTACTAGCTTTACAGGGCAGGCCTCGTCCTGCAGGGCTGTTCTTAAGAGGTCGTAGGCTCCCTCGTCCTTCGGCACCAACACTGAGCTTCCATCCCGACCCATGAGATTGGAGCAGCGTAGCCCTGGCAGGTGACGCTCTAGTGCAGCCACGGCGTCGTAGCTCGTCGCATGCCCGTCCTGTACCGGCACACGGAAAGCTGGAAATGCAGAGCGGGGAGGTGGACGCACAGCTACGGACACGGAGGGACGAGCAGCAGAGGGATCCCTGAGGGGAGGCCCAGTGCGTACTGCCGGAGAAGGGCCGTTTCCCTGGCGAGCACGCCTCGATCCCTTCCGTACCACGGGGGTGAAACCCTCATCTAGATGCAGAGCGGGATCTGCAGAGGGGGAGAGCTGAGTCGCAGCAGGAGCCTCCGAAGTGCCCTTGGTGGAAGAGAGAGATGGTGGAGCAGGTGCAACCTCCTCCATAGCCTCATGTCGGCGGGCTGCCTTAGCCGAGCGGGTAGAGTCACCTCGCGAGCGAGGTACCACTCCCGTAGATTTAGGTGTGGAGGGGTTTGCACAAGCGGCCTCGTGAGCTGATGAGTGAGAGCTCGAGTCCGAGCAGTGACGCTCCCTCTTCGTGCCTGTGGCAGGGCACGGGATGGAGGGCCTCGAATGAGGAAGCGGGAGGCGGGAATGCCCCTGGGGCCTAGGGATGCTGGATCCCTTCATGGTGCTCACCGGAGCAGGCCAAAAAACTCAGTCAAAACACACACACCCACGCACATACACCTCACACACACAACCACTCAAAAATCACAAGCAAACAAAATACAGAAAAAGAGGCCAGGTCCCTATAGGGACGGGCAACCTATGCTCCCCGCCCTCTAAAGGGCGATGGGAGGCCCCGCCACTGCCCCTTTCGGGTCTTCCCTACTCTACCAGAGCCGCCCTCACCGCCTCCTATAACCAGGCCCTAAAGGCCCCCCTTCATGGAAGTGCCCTAACGGCACCCCTTCAGGGTTCGGCGTCGTACTACGGTGAGGTACACTAACGGCAGGCCAAAAAAAAAAAAAAAAAAAAAAAAAAACACCCACACACTCAGTCACAAACACACACACACACTCCCACTCACACCCAGGCAATCTGAGACAAAGTCTCAGAAAAAACCTGGAAAGCAAAAGAAAAGCTTCCTCAGTGCCAGAGACTAAGTCAAAACTGGCCCAAAAACGAGGAAAAACAGGCGAAATGCTTCACGAGTAAATGAACCAGAGTTCAGAGCTCGAGAGAAATCGGCCAGACCTCCTCACCCGACAGAGTCTGAGCTAGGAGTGTATCAACGATAGTTGTGGTAGTGATGATGATGGCAGTGGTTGTAATAGTGCTGATAACTATGATTATTATCGTAATTGTATTATGCTCATTATGAGAGATAGTTGTGTCAATGATGCTTATGATAGTTGTAGTAATTATAATGATGTCTAGAACGATGGTGGTAATAGCAGTAGTATTGATTGCATGATAATTAAGGTGATGATAATGTTAGTTACGTTAGCTATGATTACCAAGACAGTTGTACTTGTGGTAGTTTTAATTATGGAATATAATTATGATGATACATGCGTTTGTAGTAAAGATGACTATGACGTTTTGTGGAAGTTGTGGTAGTGATACGTATGACGGCGGTAGCCTATGAGCGGTAGTTGTGGTAGTGAGAGTTATGCTAGTGGTGGATATAGTGTTGATGACTATGATTATTACCATAATTGTAGCATGCTCATTATAACAAGTAGTTGTGTCAGTGATGCTTATGATTGTTGTAGCAATTGTAGTGGAATCCTTGTATGTTTTAAAACTTATATTTTGTAATTGTTCAGTTCTCCTCTAGATTTGGTGAATCACATCAGGATTCATAAGTACGACAAGGAGTTTCTTTTTACCGCTCCACGGCTATGACGATGTTTTTCTTTTCTATTTCTGTTTCCTTCTTGTGCAGGGAGGGATTTGGTAATAGCCAAAACCCTGTTCAGGCACAAAATGATCCACAGGTATACTTGGCGAGTGATAAGAAGCGTGGGTGGTGAACTGAATGAAAGGAAGGCAATGATTGATTATGTGTTTGTGGACGACAGGATGCGAGGGTGTGTTATGGATGCAAGAGCATATAGAGGTTGGGGGAATGGACTTTCCGACCACCACTTGATGGTGGTCAGAATCAAGATCCAAGTAAAATGGCGATGCATGGACCACCCCCTGCGAGTTACATGAAGTGCGGATTGCACACGGGGAGGGAATCAGGCGGTACGGCTCCACCATCTGGCCAGAGAGGATTGAGGAGTGTATAACTGTCTGGCTGAGAGTCCCATGAGCTCTGTGGCTGCTAATTTCACCCTCACTGTCCATTAGTAGAACCGGAGAAAACTTATTCCTACCTTACCTAGACTTTGATATGTTTTTTTTTACCTTTATCAAGTGTTTTCTTTTTCCTTGGTGACTTCTAGTAGCTTCTGCCTGTGTAATCTCTCTCTCTCTCTCTCTCTCTCTCTCTCTCTCTCTCTCTCTCTCTCTCTCAAGTAAATCCATGAGAACAGCCATAAGCAAAACTTCGCGGACACTTCTTTGATAGTTATGGTAGTTTCAACTACTCCGAACTGTTTTCATAACATAGCAGTATGAAGCTCACAATAGAATAGTGTGTCAAGAAACAAAAAAGATAATCTTATTTAGGGGAGAATGAGAAATATGGATCAGTTGACACGGTGCTGAATTAACTGTAAGAGAAATAGTAAACTAAACACCCAAAACGAACAATTACTGTACCTACAAGCAATAATATGGTTATATTATACTAAAGCTTGCACTCAAAAGGTCTTGGTGTGATGACGGTGAAAAGAAGAAAAAGTCATCGTCAGTGGGAAGTTATAAAACTTTTCATTTCATGAAACCTAATGGCTAACATGGTATGAGAAGTGAAAAAAAAAAAGGAATAATCCAGTGAATATGAAGAAGAGATGTGGGACAAAAGGGAAGTAGAGGACAATAAGGAGAGAATGACGTGAGACAAAAAAGACCCTAATTAGTCGCCTCTTACGACAAGCAGGAATATTCGGGAAGTATTCTTTCCCTCCCTTCCCATGGGGCATGCATCTGCCGGATTCAACTCGGTGGCATCTGCACAACGTAATCTTCTGCCAAACAATTCCAAAGATCTACAACACAGACTTGGAGAATACCACATGGCTCTGGATTGTCAAGTATGTGTATCTAATATTCCCTAATCTTTGTGTGTGTGTGTGTGTGTGTGTGTGTGTGTGTGTGTGTGTGTGTGTGTGTGTGTGTGGACGCATTTCCAAGCCACCCAAGAGGTAGCGTCTTGGCTCGTTTTTTTTTAGTGGTGTCCCCGCCACTACCCTCCAGAAGAGTAGTCGGGCAGGCCTAGTCCACCGAGCCAGAGGGGCTGTGTTTGCATGGGTGCGTGTGTGTGTGTGTGTGTGTGTGTGTGTGTGTGTGTGTGTGTGTGTGTGTGTGTGTGTGTGTGTGTGTGTGTGTGTGTGTGTTTGTCTGTGTGTGTGTGTGTGTCTGTGTGTGTGTGTGTGTGTTTGTGTGTGTTTGTGTGTCTGTGTGTCTGTGTGTGTGTGAATAAGTAAGGTCAACAGACATGTTCTCGATCTGATCTTGACCAATAAGTCACCTAGACGTTCACTGACTTGATATCAGCCAACAGGTTACCAAGATGAAGACTGAACTCATATCAGCCATCAGGTCATCAGGATCGACCTTGTACTCATATCAGCCAAAAGGTCACTAGGACCGACCTTCTACCGATATCAGCCAACAGGTCTCCTGGATCGGCCTTGGACTGATACCAGCCAACAGGTCACTAGGACCAACCTTGTACTGATTTCAACCAACAGGTAACTAGGACCAACCTTGTACTGATATCAGCCAACAGGACAGTGGGACTGATCTTCAACTGATCTCAGCCAACAGGTCACTAGGACCTACCTTGAGCTGATCTCAGCCAACAGGTCACTAGGACCGATCTTCAACTGATCTCAGCCAACTGATCACTGGGACCGAACTTGAACTGATTTCAGGCAGCAGATCACCAGGATCGACACTGAATTGATATCAGCGAACAAGTCCCCTGGACCATCCTGTTTGAAGTAAATTATCCACCCACTGTGCAGTGGTGTACACCCACGTCCGCATGTTGCACTGCATCCACCCACAGTGTACACCTACGTCCGCATGTTGCACTATAATATCCACCCACGGTGTATACAAAGTCCACATGTTGCACTACAATACTTGCCTGCATTTACTTCAGTGACATCATCGGCGAGCAAACAGCAGCCGCGAATCAAACACACCGTACTTGCCCCACACATCTCAGGTGCACAGTTCAATCAAATAGACTACGGTACAGTTACGATGTCTGGAAAATATATCTTCATGAGGACCATGCTTCATTGATGTTTAATCTCTTCATAACAATGGTGTATCATTTTATACTATTAAATCACCTGGCCTCTGTGTGTGTGTGTGTGTGTGTGTGTGTGTGTGTGTGTGTGTGTGTGTGTGTGTGAACTTACAAGTCATCTTGCTGACAAAGCTTAGTGGCTGGATGGAGTGGGATGGGTTGGAGGGTAGTTGAGCAGCTGGACAGATGGGGTGGCCAGAGTGGGTGTGAGGGTGAATACAGTACGTGAGGTGGAGTGGGTGGGTGAGAAGGGAGTGTGACATTGTCAGAGGTAAGGGTTGGGGTCGGTGGCTGGGTGGAGTGATTGGGTTGTGCTGGGGAGTAGGATGGGTAAGATAGGGTGGGGAGGGGTTGGGTGGATGGATGGATGTGTGGACAGGCAGAGTGGGTGGAGTGAATGGGTTTGGTGGGCGGTGCGAGGAGTATGCGTGGTTGTTGTGTGGGTGGGCAAGTTGGAGGATGTGTAGTATGGTTGGTGTGGGTTTATGGGTGGGATGGCAAGGGAAGAGGTGAGGAGTGGGACAAGGTGGGAAAGTAAGTGAATGGGGAAAATGATTGAGAAGTGGAGCTGATGGATAGGGTGAGTCAGTGGGTGAGTAGAGTGGAAGAGTGACTGGGATTTGTTGGTGGGTGGATGGATGTGTGGGTTCCGTGAAGAGAAAGCAGGAGACGATGTTTTTTTTGTATGCAAGGAAAAAGGAACCAAAGGCTGAGCTCGCATGAACGTTCCTTCCATGAGAAAAAAAACAAAAACAAAAGAGAGACAAATTCAAGATCCATTAATTTCGAGATGCCTGGACACACTGCGTTTGAAAGACTGAAGATCGCAGGAAGTAGGAAATACAGACAGATGGAGACAGTTCCAGAGTTGACCTGTTACATAAATAAAGGACTGGGAGTAACGGTTAACTCTTCCATTAAATAGCTGGACAGAAAAGGGATGAGAGTTTGTTGCTAGACGGGTGCTACGCTCCCGTCGTAGAGGTGGAGGAATGCAAGCAGACAGTTCAGAGGAGCAGTGGCCATTGAAGTAGCGATAGAAAAGAGATAAAGAGGCAACAGTGTGGCGAAGACAAAGAGGTTGAAGGGAGCCAGTAAGAGGAGGAGAGTCGATGAGACAAATAGCCATTGACTCCATCCTATTGAGAAGAGCTGTATGTGGGGAGCCTCCTCACACATGAGAGTTGTACTCCAAACAGGGGCGAATAAGACTCGTGTATAAAGTCAGCAACTGTGCAGGGGTAAAGAAGGCACGGAGTCGGCTTAGCACACCAAATCTCTTGGAAGCAGATTTTACAAGAGATACAATATTATCTTTCCAAGATAAATCCCGAGTGAATGAAACCCCATGCATATTCAAGGATGATGCAGAACTGAGCTGGACATTATTAAACATTAGTGGGTACTCTTGTGGAAGATTTTGACGGGTTGATAGGTGTAGAAATTGAGTCTTTGATGCATTAAAAACAACAAGATTATTTTTACCCCAGTCAGAGATACAAGCCAAGTCAGACTTTAGGTGTGCCATAGCCTCATCCCTTGTTTGTTGAAATAACTGCTGAGATGGACGTTGCGGGAACCGAATGGAAAGGTGAAGGGTGGAATCATCAGCATACGAGTGGATAGGATTAGATGTACAGCTTAGAAGATTATTGATGAATAAAAGGAAAAGAGTTGGCGATAGGACAGAGCCCTAAGGAACACCACTGTTGATAGATCTAGGGAAAGAATGATGGCCGTCTACAACAGCAGCTATTGAACGACCAGAAAGAATGCTAGAGATGAAGGCACAGATAGAAGGATAGAAAGCGTAAGAAGGCAGTTTGGAAATTAAAGATTTATGCCAGACTCGATCGATAGCCTTTGGGATATCAAGTGCAATGGCAAAGCTTTAGCGAAAGTCCCGAAAGGAGGATGACCAGGAGTCTGAAAGGTAGGTGAGAAGATTGCCAGTGTAGCTTTCCTGACGGAACCCATACTGACGATCAGAAAGAAGTTTGTGATAGGAAAGATGCTTTAAAAATTTTCTGTTAAGAATCGACCCGAAAACTTTTGAGACACAGGAGACAGGGTTTAGTACACCGGATGAGTGAGTATGTATGTGATTTGGTCAATGGGTTGAGTGGGTATGTATGTGGATTGGCCAGTGGATTGGTGGGTGGGTAGGAAAATAATAGTTCCACTGGGGAATATGTCACTGAGACAAAAAAGTCTATGGTTGGAATAGATTCATGTGGAAAATTTGTCCTTTGGAGGAACACATCCACTGGGGATACTGGCACAAGTGGAAATATAGGCCTAACGGGCAAAAAGGATCAATCAAAGAAATAAGTCCATGGGAGACAGTAGGTCCTTGGTCCCTGCTGGGATTCGGTGTTCCTCCATGGAGATAAAACAGGAGTAATGGGAAGAAAAGATTCAGAAGAATATAGGTTTATGGTGAAAATAGACCCCTGGAGAAAATGTAAGACCATCGTGAAAATAGGTCAATGTGAAAAATAGGACAACAGGGAAAACAGGTCATTAGTGGAAATTGGTACAAGAGGAAAAGAGATCGAAGGATAAAGTGATCCATTAGGAAAATAAGTTCGTGAGGAAAAATGGGTCCAGGAGAAAAAATAGATCCATTGGGAAAACCTACATCCTTGGTGAAAATATAGCAGTGGGAGAGAAGAGGTGCCTGTGGGAAAGTAGGTTCATGCGAGAAAAAAGGTGTGAAGAGAAGACCCCTAGGAAATGTAGCCGGAGACGAGCTTATGTGCTATTTTAGCATATTTTGCCACCTCTAGGCGATTTTAATAAACTCACGAAAGACCTTTAATGGTGAAGGAGCTAGTGAAGTCTGTAGCTATCCATATGCTGCTAGAAATCTTTCCTAAACCGAATAAAGTATCTGGATATAGCAAAATCATATATTACGTTACTGGACCGAAGACACTAAACAACATGAAGATCTACTCTGCCTCCTAACTACATAGACAGACAACACTGGGAAAGGTACAGTTGCGGAAGTGAATACTGCTGCACCTCATTACAGTGCGTAGCGAAGAAGTGAACAGTTATTTTCAATACCAAGTGCTGAGATCTTCGAATCCCATCAGTCATTTCGGAAAAATCTCTATGAGTTTCATAATGCGACTAAGAAGTGAAGCAATTTTCTTGTCCGCAACCATACATGGAATATTTAAGTGGAAGATAAGTTACTGACAAAGAATGACACAGAACACAAAATTAATGACGGAATAAAAGAGATGCGCTGATCCCCTCAGCCTAAAGACATCTATTCATTTCTTTTCATTATTTTCATCACCAGTTTTATTCAGATCTGTATATACTTGTCGAAATGGAGGGATTATATATACCCATCCCCACATCCTTTATTAAGGCGAGTGTTAGTCAGAAGAAAATAAAAACGACGTCCTATGAGTAAGGGTTAATAGTGCATGTATACACAAAAACGTACTTTTTACGGAGAAATTCGATATGAAAATGGTTCTCAAACGTGTCATATTATTATTATTATTATTATTATTATTATTATGGTAAGACAGGACGCTCATCATCCACTCACTCGATGTAGTGTTGCTTTGGGTGTTTGCCCTTTCCTTTCTTACTTCCTCCCTCTTCTGTCTTTCTTTTCTTCATTCTTTTCCCTTCTTTCTGCCCACGGTGATTTTTCATTCCCTCCTCCCTCTTTCTTTCCTTCATTCTTTCTTCTTCCTTCTGCCTATGGGCGACTCTACACTGAGTGACGAGCCAAATGGTTTCCTGTACACCAGGAAACCATATACTACGCTGGGTGGTAACCATATAACTAAATTATGGCACCTGGTGGTTTAGTGAGTAATTATGGCGCTGCAACGGGATTGAGCCGGTGCAGGTTTATATCCAAGGGTGGTTACGGCTTATTGCTCACGTAATGCCACCCAGGGATGAGTGAGGCTCGTCACTCTCAGTTTAAGTAGCCTATCAGGACCAACTTGCCTAGCCCCGGGTTCCTATGCTTCTCATGGAACAACATAAGGATTGGATGATGGATGGATGGATGGATTGTTATTATTATTACTAGCAGGGGTACCCGGCGTTTCCCCTCTCGCTCCATATTTATCTTCCTCCTCCTGTCCCTTCCCCCATCTCTCTCTCTCTCTCTCTCTCTCTCTCTCTCTCTCTCTCATCCTTCTTTCATTCCCCCTCTTTATTCATCTGACTCTTACTACCATGCCCCCTCCCTCAAACCATCGGTCTTTTTGGTCATAAAACGTTCCTTGGGTCATACGACCAAAAAGATGAACACTCCAATCCTGTTTGTTCTAGTTCAGTCTTTCTTTCTACTCCAGAAATACCATGTACCTCTCATGCTTTTGAAGAGGGATTGTAAGAGGTGCAGGAACTTTCTATTTCAGCTTACACAGACTAACCCACAGTATTGTGCGTACTTGTTTACTGCCACCGGTGACCTAAAATGATCTCCGACCGGTGACCTCAAATGACTTCGGAGTCTGCCTCACATAGCCTATGTCCGAACTGGAGGTTATGTGAGTCTCCATGACAAAATTGGGCTGGAGGGGTACCCGGCGTTGCCTGGGCCAAAATAGGCGAACACTCAACCGGTGACCTCAAATGATCCTGATCTGAATTTTGACCCCCCCAAAACCTTCCTTGGACCATAAGGATTCCAAATATGTAGGTTAAGGTCAGGTTAAATGAAAACTGAGGGAGTAGTTCGTGAACAAACAAACAAAAAGTGCCCTTTACACAGTAGATTGCTGTATTATTGTTATTGTTGTTGTTGTTATTGTTGTTGTTGTTATTGTTGCTGTTGTTGTTTTTGCAGCTGTCATTACAGTGTAATAGATATTCCGTCCTATCAAGTATAGCTAGATATTCATGCTAATAATGCTTATCATAGGCGAAAGCCCACTGCAGAGGCTCGTCTACTCTCACATTACCAAACGACCAGATGAAAAGTGTGTGTGTGTGTGTGTGTGTGTGTGTGTGTGTGTGTGTGTGTGTGTGTGTGTGTGTATTGCGTTCTCTTCCATTCCAGGAACAGCATTTTTTTCCTGCATTTTTTTTCCTGCATACAGTGTGGTTGCATTAAAGCAATTACCCAGTATTTCAGAGTTTTATACACGGCTCAGACTGCTCTACTTTTTCAGTGGTGGTCGATCTTTTACTTTCGTTAGAATCATGGGATGCTAAATATGACTCATTCTTCTGAAACATAGTGAAATTTAGTGTTATATCAAATCAATCATCTCCTTGATCAGTTCAATATCGCCTGGTGGTTATAAAATATAATAATAAAAAGCGCCATCGTAGTTACGGGAATAGTGGAGATTTGTATATAATGGAGTTTCGTAGAAAATCACTTAGACTGCCTTTATTGCACAAAATAAAAATAAAAAAATCGTCCCCTTATTATTGGGAATTGCAAGAATGTATGGGGTGATTGGTCGATGAGGTATACCTTAAGAAGTGGATGAAAAACGTACTGCGTTGATGGATATTTGTGCCCGGAGCGGATCAGTGATTTCCGATACCTTACATCAGCACTAACTGGTCCACTGGTATACATGGAGATTGGAAAGATGGAGACTGGAAAGGAATAATGATAACACAAGATAAATTTTGTGTGTGTGTGTGTGTGTATGTGTGTGTGTGTGTGTGTGTGTGTGTGTGTGTGTGTGTGTGTGTGTGTGTGTGTGTGAACTTTTGAGTGAGATCATTGCTTGGTACTAGAGTTTACAGGTGAAAAGGGGAAGTTTGTCTGACCATAATGTAACACAGTCTAGGCTATAATTTACAGAAGCAATTGGTAAACAGAGGTGGAGGAAGACAGCAGGAAGCAGGTGTTGCGAAGTGAGTAGAAACGCTAGAAGAGGAGGAAGAAAGGAAGGTGCAGAAAAGAAGTGTGGAATCGACTGGGCAAATACAAGCTGAAGCAGGTGGGGAAAGTGAAAAGTGTGAGTAAAGTGTTCACAATGGAGATATGTGAGGCGTGTGAAGCGATGCGTATCATCGGGTTAGAAGAGGCAGGAAGGTGAAAGGAACTGAGTGGTCGGGGGTGAAATGTTGATGCACAAGCGGCGAACAGTAACGAGATGGGAAATAAAGGTAACAAAGGTGTGAAGAGACGAAAGGGAGTTGTAGGCTATGCTGAAAGAGGAGATATGCGGAAAGATTGGTGAAAGAAAAGGATTGAGTGTAAAGTTCAGGGAATGTAAAGAAGGTGTTTGAGAAGGACGTCAAGAGTGTATGAGTGATGGGCGAGACTGTAAAAGGTGGGAGATAAAAATGGCAGAATGTGCAGAAGGAAGCAAAGATAATAGACAATAACCTCACGGCCCTATCAGGTCGCAAAGCTCCTACTCAAATGAGAGCCGTTACTGAACAGCTACCACATTTACCACCACCACCATCATCATCAAAACTATCATCAGCACAACCGCCACCACAACTACCCCCCGCCCCTCTCCTCACCACCATCATCACAGCTACCACCAGGACCACCACGGCTACCACCACTACCACAGTTACCACCACCACCATCATCATCAAAACTATCATCAGCACAACCGCCACCACAACTACCCCCCGCCCCTCTCCTCACCACCATCATCATCACAGCTACCACCAGGACCACCACGGCTACCACCACCACCATTATCACCACAGCTACCACTACCACCACCATCACCACAGCTGGCACGAACACATCACCACTCCCACAGCTACCACCACTATCATCATCACCACCACCACCACTGCCACCACCATCAGCAGCACAATTACCATCACCAACACCACCACCATCATCATCATCACAGCTACCACCACTACCACCATCAAAACCAGCACCACAGCTACCACTGTTTTCTGCTTACTAAAATCGTCTCTTCTTAGCAGGAATGAAGCAATAGATATAGAAGAGTAGATATAACACCCCCCCCTCTCTCTCTTTCTTTCTCTCTCTCACTGCAAAGACATATGACACCACTGAAATGCTCCGCCGCCTCTTCCACGTTCATGCATTTTAATAACAGTGGAAACAAAATTTATTAGGGGTCAAAGTATCCCTTCAGAAAATTGAAAGATTCGTCTAGGACCCAGTTCCAACCATTCTGTCAATTTCTATCAAAATTCTTTTTCCAGTTTTGGCTGAACTACACACACACACACACACACACACACACACACACACACACACACACACACACACACACACACACACACACACACACACACACACACACACACACACACACACACTCCCATGATTATAGTTTATTAGATGAAGTGAGCACTTCAGCGAGTCATTAACTTCAGATACGAAATTACAGTTACAAGTAGCGCCAGTTTAAACACATGTGAAATGGCTGGGAGAAGAGGGAAGGAAAGGATCAGTGTGGCAGAAGAGTGGAAGGCACTGAAGAACGTCAGAATGGGGAAAGAACCAGGGATTGACCGAGTTATGGTAGGAGATGAACAAAAAGGTTTTAGCAAAGGAAGAGGATCAAGGGGAGTGTACAGATCAGATCGTCCCTCTGCGAGTGTAGTAGACAATAGTTTAGATAAATAATATAAGTTGCATACTGCCTTCCTGGATTAGGAGCAAGCGTATGAAAGTAGTATACAACAAGCAACGTAAAAAATGCTTAGAATTTGTGGAGCTGACAGGAAACTGTCGAATTTTGTAAAAAGTAATATTGAGGGTGCAGGGGTGACAGTGCATGTGAAAGATGAAGTAAGTTCTTTGACAGGAATATTGATCCGAAACAAGCGTCATGTGCCAATGGTTGTTCAGTGTATATGTATGTATGTATGTATGTATATACGTAGTATTTGTTAGAGAGATAGAGGGATAGGTAGATAAATTGTTAAATTGATTCGTATTATACTAGACAAAAAAGATAGGAATTGGATTTGTGAGTATTCTTTGTTGGAGAGGGGAGGGTGTATAAAGTGCCTGTATTGTTGCTTGCTCATGAAATTGCTGTAGAGGGTGAAGATGAATGAGAGTTGCAAGGCTTCGCTAATGAGTCTGGAAGAACTATATGAAAGGAAATGCAACAGTTATAGTTTCTGAGAAGACTGAAGTCACGTCGTGCGTAATGAGGCCGAATGCTCAGGAAATGGAGCAAGTTAGTAGTGAGCAAGGATGAAAATTTTCCGAATGACTGAATAAAAAGGTACGGTTGGAAGGGAGGGTTACAGGTACGGTACACTAAGGTCAGAGACAAGGAATAAGGAAGTGAGCACGGAAGCAAAAAAAAAAAAAAAAAAAATCATTGTCACTGTTATCATCCCCACACTAACGAATTGAAGTGAAGCTCGGACGTTGTTGAATGAGCACAAATTAAGAGTAAGAAGAATGAAAATGAGTTATCTGAAACATGAGTGTGGAGGTCTGTGGGGGGGGGGGGACGGACACAAATGACGTTATTCTGCTGTGCTGATATGGCTGTACTGAAAAGTGATAAGAGAAATATCCGGAGCTGGCGTAATCATGTGGAGCAAAAAGGAAATTAGAGACTGACTAAAGCCTGTTCGATCTCAACTAAGAAGAGAAGAGCCTTAAGCTTCTGACAGCTGGTTTTCCGAGTGTGAAATTTGCAGTTCTTCTGCCAAAGCAACATAATGTCGCAGTAAAGACGTATAATTTACTCTGATTTTCCATAACACTGAAAAAAAAAGAAACTTCAACTTTGTCCAATATTGTTGATTTGACAGGAGAACTGAAAATTTCAAGCGTATCTAGGTCATCTGATAGACTTTCTAAGATCTCATTGTTAAATGAATCTACCCAAACAATGATACATACTTTTTTTTTTTTTTTTTTTCAGCAATCTTATCGTCAGAAAAGGTTGTTGTAAACTATACAGTAAAAATTGTTTAAAGCACTTCGTTAGTAATGAATGCACTAGGACAAATAATAAACTGCCAGCTTTCAAAAGCTTAATGCTCTTCTTTTCTCAGATGAGATCGAGTAGGCTACAGTAGGCTATCTGAGCTACATGGACAGGAAGAGGATGAACGGAGATAAAATAGAAGTATAGTCCTGCGGTATATGATTAATAGTTGTATGAGATGGAGATAGGGCAGCCTGATGACTGGGGAAGAACTGGGCAACGTGGAAGAGATTTGTATGTAGCCACCTCTTCTCGAATCAAGACGCTTACTTGCCTTCATCTCCCCCTCTTCATGCTGATATTGTTGCATCACTGTTTTCCGTTTTCATTTTTTTCGTCCATTCTTAGTTTTTTTTTCTTTTTTCTTTTATCTATCAATCACCTCTTCTCTCTTCTCTTCTTCTCCCATCTGCCCTTTATTCTCTTCTTGCTGATTCTTCTCCCCTCTGCCTACAATTCATGTTCTCTCTTTTTTTTTTTTTTTCTTTTTTTCTTTTTTTTACCTTGATCGCTCTCCTGTCCCGTCCCTCCAACTCTCCCTTTTCACCCTGTATCTGTCATCGACACTTGCCTTCATCCACCCTCTTCTCTTCTTCCTCACTCTCTTCTTATATTCTTCTCCTGTTTCCCTGTCCTCTCATCCCCTCTCTCTTCTCTCCATCCGTACCTTTCCTTTCTTTTCCCTTTCCCTCCTGCCCATTCCTCCTCTCTCCTCCCTTACCCTCCACTCCCACCAACTCCCCCACCCCCACCCCAGCCCGCCAAGTAGCGCAACATAAACACATCACGTTCTCCAGCTGTCTTAAAAATGATAGCCGGCGGGTGTCTCTAAACTGCGCAGCATAGGTAACAATTGAGCCCACTACACTCTTTTCCTTCCCTAATGCATGGGTGTGAATTTTGCACTCTGGGCTGTTCCCTCGTGTGTAAGGAGGCTCCCTTACCATCTCATACCTAACCGTTTGTCCCATTGAATTTCGAAGTTGATATGGAAGTTACATGAAAGTGAATATCTAAGTAGACGAATAATTGCTAATGCAATATGAAAATGAATACCCAAGTGGAAAAAAATAGTTACTGAAAAATTACTATCCAAGTGGACAGTTTAAGGAAAAGTTGCTTGATAATGAAAATGAGTGCACAATTAGATCCTGTAACCTTGATAATCATTTCCCACATTGAGTTGTAGTCATACAATCAAATGAGCGCCTTGTACTCCAGTGAGCTAAGGGTTTCCAACCGAATGTGACCTACTAGGGCTTACACCCGAGGGATGAGTGAAGTTTATTGCTCACTTACTCAGAGAAAAGCGAGAGGTCAACCTTGCCTTGAATGTCAGGATGGAGGAGCCTAGCCCCTGGCCTTTACGTTCCTGGCTGGGCAAAAGGGGGTCAAATGATGATGATGATGGCTGGAATTTTAAAAGGATTCCCGGTTGGATGATTAAAAGTTACTGAGAAAAACAACGTATTCCCAATGAACTCTTCTTAGGTGACAAACAGATCATATTCATGTGCTAACCCCTTCAGTACGGTGATGTTTCATTATTGCTACAAACAGACGATTTTAATCAGCTTAGAAAAGGCTCTTCGAACAGGTGGGGCTTCATATCCTTTATTAGCTCACTTCTGAACAGGGGGTCTTCCTATTAAATAAAACGTAGAGGTAACGAGAAGGAGTGACAAATTATCCCTCTTAACAATTACTTTAAGCCATTCAGTACGATGGTCATTTATATTTGCTCCTACATATGGCACTCGATTTTATTCCCTTTAGTGGACATAACTCGTACTGAATATGTTAGAACCTCTCCATTAACCCTTGTCAGTTTCTACCCCTGCTAATGCCAGATGATTATTATTCAGCTCAAGGATGGTACTCGTAGTAGTAGTAGTAGTAGTAGTAGTAGTAGTAGTAGCAGTAGTAGTAGTAATAGTAGTAGTTGATGTTTTGTTGTTGTTGCTCTTGTTGTAGTCCAACATTCACCTCATTAACCTGGAGGAGTGAACGCGTAAGTTGTCCTTCTTTTGCAGTCCACCATCCTCCTTTGGGAGAATAGAGAGCTAGTCGAAGGACATTTGTATAACCTGACACTTATGCAGCCCAGTTATGTCACCATGTGAGGGTATCCCTCCCCAGCATCACACTCGATGACTGAAGTCTACAATCAACTGCATTAATCCCATCCCTATAACGGCTCTGTATAGTTTGTTCCCGCTACTCCCAGCCGATTTTATTCTGTCTGATGGATATCTCGCAGCGAGTGAATTAAAACCATTCCCTATCAAACATCTTAAGTAAAATGACGGATTTTCCATTTTGGTACGATGTTTATGAAGTTGTTTATACATTTCTTCCTTACCGACCCTGGAATGGTATCGTTGGGTCTGTCAGACCCGGACCCAACATCATTTGTTTTTGTCCCAGGGTACTATGGATACTACGTCATTGACGCTCCTTCTGCCTTCAGTGTTCGCTGAGACATTGATGTGAGTGGATGTGCTTCTCTGTGGTCCAATTGCCTCATTGTGTTTTTATGGTGTTTGGGTCTGTGAGGCCCAACGATACCATTTGGGTATGAACATATAATTTTTGTGTGCAGACCGTGAAATCTGAAAACTATATAATAGCTGTGAATTATGTGAAAAATGATAAGTATCAGTGTGTGTTGGTGTAGGACATAAGTTTGTGAGAGGCGAGAGTGTGACTGTAACTGTGTACGGACTTCATGTAGGCAGCTGATTTTTTTTTTTTTTTTACAGCAGTACAATTTTTTTTTTTCAGAAAATCTGCAGATAACAGACTATATTAGATTATACAGTAACAGAGTATATTATGAAAGTTGGAATATGGCAAAGACTTTCAGTACCACATTCAGTTATTCCACATTTTCTTGAAACTATGAGTGTGAGTTGTGATGAGGATGAGGATGAGGACTTGCTTACACCCTGTTGCCTATAATTATGTACCACAATAGCATTTCAAATCATATACAGTAAAAATGGCGTGACCATAATATACAAATGCAGTACTGTGCAGGTATACCGGTATTTTTATTATTTATATATATATTTTCTTATTATCTTTATATATAATA
This sequence comes from Coenobita brevimanus, assembly GCF_032717465.1. Lineage (NCBI taxonomy): Eukaryota > Metazoa > Arthropoda > Malacostraca > Decapoda > Coenobitidae > Coenobita > Coenobita brevimanus. The sequence continues at coordinate 14,213,942 of NC_137060.1, read as the reverse complement.
TTATACATATTATATTGCCTTAGAAATGATCTTCCTTCACTTTTTAGATATTTACAACACATAAGTATCAATTAGTAGTTATTATATGGGGTTTAGTGCACTTGTAAATATGAGTACGGGAAACAACCTCGTTTTCGATCTTCAAAATTTATATTCTATTTTGTCATGTTGTCCTACAGATCGTGGTGGTGATCGCATGCTGAACAGCAGGCACAAGGCAGCAGGTTGTATAAATAACATACTATACAAATTTTAAAACCTTGTGTTTATTAGTATTTTGTCTGTACTTGTCATTTTTCCAAAAATTCTCAAAATTTTTTCATATACCTGTATTGACAGATAGAGGCTCCTTTTTTACTTTATTTTCCTCTTCCAATAGGTTAAGCATACTTCAAATTTCATGTGTTATGGTTATTTCCATTCAGCTGTCATTAGGAAATTTTTTATGAATTTTTTTCCTACTGGGTCTGTCAGACCCAACGATACCATTATCGTTACAAAAAACACATGATACCATTCTAGGGTTGAATACAGTGATGTTCATATATTACTCTTCCTACAGCCAGAAGATTATATACAGTTTTGGAAACACCTATATAATTGAGGTGGTTTGACCCATTCCATTAACTATTTAAAGACGTTTAGGTTTATAGAGAGTGGCCCGTTAATAACACTGCTAGAAACACAAGGGGGAGTACCGGTAGCTTAAGTGCTGCGAGAATGGCTCAGTCGGCTAAATGTAGACGTGGCAGTGGCTGAGGGGGTAGGAAATGAATAAAGGATGCAGGATAGATGCAGGTAACACTGACAGCCGTCCCCTCAATACACGAGAGATTATCCGTCGGAGAGGAAGTGTAGCTGTATTTTCTTATTGCTACAGTCAGACAATTTTCTTCAACTCAGCGGACCGCTTGCAGTGAAGGTTTTAATGAGACTTGGTAACATTTAAAACTGTTCATAAATATCCATAATGCTCCTGTTACACACACCTGGGAACAAGGGATAGTAGTAAGTACACACACACACACACACACACACACACACACACACACACACACACACACACACACACACACACACACGTAAACAATTGCAAGCACTCTACACTTTTTACCTCGGGTTCTTGACAAGTTGTAGTGCCATCAGTTCTTTAATTCTTGATGCTTGTGTGTGTGTGTGTGTGTGTGTGTGTGTGTGTGTGTGTGTGTGTGTGTGTGTGTGTGTGCACTGTAATCCATCTGTATGTACCGGTATCCTCTTTTGTTTCATGCATGTATGGTATGAGAGAGAGAGAGAGAGAGAGAGAGAGAGAGAGAGAGAGAGAGAGAGAGAGAGAGAGAGAGATCCATGCACTTAGGTCAGAGTCAAAGATAAAGTTTGTTTCTGCTTTTTGTTCTAGTGCCAATATTGATTCCCATGACTAGTTGTAGTTTCACACTATTGTTCCATATTACATATAAAGTTATGTATTCATAATTAACAATGTGCAACGTAGTATGAATGATAAATAACCAAACACCATTTCACTGTAAAGTGAAGCTTGGGATGGGATGCGCAATCAGACATTTTCTTTTAATCAAAACCTAGGGTAAAGGGAAGGCGATAGAGAAATATAAATTGTATATATGTTTAAGTCTTGGGGGAAATATTTATCTTGTTGGTATACTTTAATGTAATCAATACTTCTTTATTAAGGTGTATAATGTACACGGTAGAGTTATGATGCTTCTATTCATGAATAAATCCCAGTTGTCTGTGGAGGTTTAGCACCTCTGATTTTGCTGACCCAGCGCCACACCCAGAGGGGACGCTGGCTAGCTAGGGCAGAATGCACGTAGCATTAGAACGAGAGGGTCGTATAACTCTGAGTTCTCTGTGTCGCAGTTGTATCTTTCTGTGGCCCATAAACAGAGATTTAATCTGCTCAGTTTCAGTTCACCTGCACACGCTACCTCTAAATTCCTTCAACAGGATCCTACATCGATTCCCACCATCTCCAGTGAGTAAGAAGATGTTTTGGTGGAGTGTGTCAGCCGGAAGTGACTTCGACCAGGCGCAACGTTAACCTTGTTTGGAACAGTGAGGTCACGACTCAGCTGATATATATATATAAACTGGTGATCAGCTGTGGGGTTCCAAGCTGATATATTAGTGACTAGTTGAGGAATCCATATAGCCGAAATATTATGTCCCTCTTCACTCATCAACAAACTATAATTATGAACCTTAATATAACATTAACTAACATATTCTAGGCGAACATTTACACTAAGCAGAAACTCATTTTCTGCCTTAATAATCCTCGTTTAGTCGACAGGCATTATTATAAACCTCATTAATTTTTACACTAATATCGACCATTAATATCTCATAACCTTATCTATATTCCTTCAGCCTTTGTCTCCTTCACTCACTTGACTTCATTAATGTTTTGTTTTTGCTTCCAAAAGACAGTGTTATTCAGATTAACAGAAACCTTCAGTAGTGAAAGGGTATATGAATGCTTTACCTATTCCTTACTACTCCAAATGCATCTGTTAAGCTAGAGAAAATCGTCTGGAGGTGGCAGGAATAAAGGAAATTGTACAGTCCATCATATCATTTACTAAGTATTTTTTAATCCTCTTCATTGGCGATCTCTCTCTCTCTCTCTCTCTCTCTCTCTCTCTCGGTTTTTGTCAACCCGCCCACCAGCATGGCTTAATTTCTCTTGTCTTACTGTATTCAGATGATTTGATTTAGCTTTCCGAGAGGCATTTTGGAATTCGTGTGGTCAGATACAAGCTTTATCAACACCTATGCACGAACCGTTAATGATGAATATAGTAATCATAAGAAGCAAGAATAAACTAAGGAAATGTCATTGTATTCAGCATGTATTTGTGTGTGTGTGTGTGTGTGTGTGTGTGTGTGTTTGTGTGTGCGTGAGAGAGAGAGAGGGGAGGGGGACGGAGGGAGAAGAGATTCTATATGCGACTTCATTAACGCCTTCATTTCACTAACGTCATTTTCATCTTGTCTTTCCTACCCTCAGACGGAATTATTCAGCTTACGAGAAACTTTTAAAAATGGTGGGGTTAATTATGAGCCTCCACAAACTCCTTCACAACAGATCATCTCCCTTAAGCTGAATAAAATCGTCTGGTGGTGGCTGAGGAAAACGGAAGCTGCGTAACCAAAATCAAAAGGTTACTTCAGTCTGGTCACTTATTTTATTTCTAAAGCTCTTCTTGGAATCTCTGAACGATTTCATTCAGCATAGAGAAGTATTACTTCTTGAAGGCTAATGAAGGCAATACTTAACCCCTCCCTTTGGAAATTTGTTCCGTAAAGTTAAAGTGGTCTTTGGAAAGTCTCTCCAAAGGGTAACGAAACATGGTGAGAGATATTACACTAAGCTTTGAAAATGTCCGCCACTTGATTCAGAGACTTAAACCTTTCCTTCCCTTCTTGGAGTTAACGAGTCAGCATACAGCGTTAATGAGCCGCTGGAGAGGAAGCTCAGTTCTCTCATGAATGCAAGAAAATTAAGGCGATTTACAGGAGTGATGCTGAGCTGGAGGTGGGGCGGAGGTAATAAGGAGACACGGAATGAAAACGAGATGGGGAAAGAGAGAGAGAGAGAGAGAGAGAGAGAGAGAGAGAGAGAGAGAGAGAGAGAGAGAGAGAGAGAGACAGACAGACAGACAGACAGAGAGACAGAGACAGAGACAGAGCCAGAGACAGACAGACAGACAGACACACGAATTGCATAGGATGTCCCTTCCAAATGTCTGACAAAACAAAACCAGTATCAAGATCCATTCAGTTCGAGATGACTGGACACATATCGTATGTAAGTCTTGTGGTCGTAGGCACAGCCTATCCATCTATATACCTAGGCTGCTTTCCCCAAGCAAAGGGAGGTAGCCGAGACAGGACGACACACTCCCAGTTTACTCATCCACTCATACTCATTCATTCGCATCTTAACCCTGATCAGGCCAAATGCGGGAGAATATCCCCTCAGGGCTGCGTCACCATTTATTTATTCACAATTTCTCTCCATTCATTTCTATCACTCACTGCCACTCTTCCTTGCTCAACAGACATCCTTCTCGCATCGAACGCTCTCTTCACATTGTCCATCCATCCTATTCGAGGTCTTCCTCTCAGCCTTACAACTCTCACACACGATCTAGTTATCTTTTTCACCATCGCTCATTATCCATTCTTTCCATATGCCCAAACCATCGCAACACTCTCTGCTCAACTCGATCAACCATCTCCTGCACAACTCCAGTTCTTCCCACTTCATCATGTCTCACTCGATCTATATGCGTCACTCCACACATACTCCTCAGACACCTCATTTCCATTACATTCAAACTTTTCCTGTCTACTACACCCATATTCCATGTTCCAGCCCCATATAACGCAGTCGGTACCACAACACCCTTATACAGCCTGCTATTTACATCCACTCTATGCAAACGACATCTAAACACTTTTATCATTCCTCCTAGCACCTTTCCTACTTCATTCATTCTAAACTTCACCTCTGCATCTATTCTTCCATCCACAGCAACATGTGACCCTTAATACTTAAAACACTCTACCTCCTCAAGAAACTCACCATTCAAAACTATATTCATCCTCCTCCCACCTACCAACCTCGTACACTTCATCACTTTACACATATTCTCATTAACTTTCAATTTCCTCCTTTCACACCCTTCCAAACTCCTCTACCAACTGTCTCAAACTCTCCTCTGAATTAGCCACCAGTGCAGTATCATCTGCAAACAACATCTGCTTCAGATTCCATTCTCTACCATCAACATTCACCAGACTCAGACCTCCACCTAACACTCCTGCATTCACCTTCCTTACAACACCATCCATACAAATATTAAACAACCAAGGCGACATCACACACCCTTGCTGCAGCCCCACCCTCAAGGGGAACCAATCACTCACAGTATTTCCCACTCTTACACACGCTCTACTCTTTACACAAAAACTTTTCACTCCTTTTAGCAACCTACCATCAAGTCCATACAATCTTCAAATAATCCGCAAAGCCTCGCTATCAGTTTTATCACACGCTTTCTCTAAATCCATGAATGCCCAAAACACATCCTTATCTTTTGCTAAATATTCACACACCTGTCACACAGCAATCACCTGATCCACGCATCCCCTCCCTCTCCTAAAGCCACACTGCTCATCACCAATCACTCCTTCTGTACCCTCTCCTACTCTCTTAATTAACACTCTACCATACACTTTACCTACAACACTCATCAGACTTATACCCCTAAAAGCTAGTACATTTATACTTAACACCCTTACCTTTATACAGCGGAACGACACAAGCACTTGTCTAGTCAGTTGGCATCAATTGGCACCATACCTTTCACAAAGCACACATTCAGCAGTCTTACTAACCAGTCAACAATAGTCGCTCCACGACCTTTCAGACATTACACAGCACACCAATCCATACCTGCAGCTTTCCCTGTTTTCATCTCCTTTAATGCCTCCTGCACTTTTTCCATCATGATCAAAGCATCATTCAACTCTCCCAACACATTTATTCCTTGCACCCTTCCATCTCCCATAATCTCAGCCTCCTTTTCCTCCTCTACATTTAACAATCTTTCAAAATACTCCGCCCATCTCTTCCGTACTGCATCCATCTCAATTAATATCCTTCCATCCTCTGCTTTTACTCGCTCTTCCTTCCCAGACTCTCCCTTTCGCACCCTTTTCGCTTCCTTCTAAAATATTTTCTTGTTCTGTTGAAAATTTTCAGTCAACTGCCTACCCCACCTCTCATCTGCTGCCACGTTAGCATCACGCACTGCCCTTCTCGTCCTATTTCTCTTTTCCTCATACTTCTTATATAACACCTCATCCTTCCTCTGCAGCCACACTTCATATGCACGTCTCTTCTCAGCCACAGCCGTACTTGCTTCCTCGCACCACCATTCACTTCCTTTTCTTATACCACCTCCCACTCGTCTCACACCACACACCTCTTCCGCAAGCCCCGCCACAGCACTCTTAAACAACTGCCATTCCTCCTCCACACTGCCATTCTCATGATCTTTCACTGCGTTCCACCCATCTTTCATTTTCTCCTGATACTCTATCGTTTTCTCTCTTTTATCCAACTCACTCACTTTCAAAACCTCCCTGCCACACCTAACTCTCCCAGCTCTCAATCTTCCCTCCACCAAGTAATGGTCAGGCATACCTCCACCCTCTCCTCTCAAAACTCTCACATCCAACAATCTTTCTCTTACATTCCTGGACACAACCACATAGTCATCAATGCTCTATCAACAACCCTTCCACCCTCCTGTCTCACCCATGTATACTTATAAATATCTTTCATCTCAAACAAGGTGTTTCCAATCACCATCTCTCGCTCAACACATATCCCTATCATTCGTTCCGTATTTTCATTTCTTCCAGGCACACCATGCATACAAACTACACCTTCAACTGCTACATTTCCCACTCTAACATTCAGCTCTCCCATCATTACCACATTCGCATTCGCTCCAAAACTCTGCAGACACTCATCAACATCATTCCAGAAGGAGTCCCTCTCCTCTGCATCCCTTTCACTACTAGGTCCATATGCATTCACAAATACCCACAACTCACTTTCAGAATTCGCTTTCACCCACATCAGTCTCGATGACACTTCCTTCCATTCAATCACACACTGCTGCACTTCCGGGCTCACTATCATGGCAACAGTTTCTCTTGCCCTTCCTCTATAAACACCTGACAATCTTCCATTCACGCTTCCAAACTTAGACTCACCTTTCCTTTCATCTTTGTTTCACTCAAAGCTAACACATCCAATTTTCTTCTCACGAACATTCTCCCAATCTCCTCCCTTTTAGCCTCAATCATACTACATCCCCGCACATTCATAGACCCGACCTTCAGGGTACGGGGATAACTCAATCCCTCATCCCTTTCTATTCCCTGTCTCTTTTTATGAACTAAAAAAACAGAGGAGTGGGTCCCTAGTCCCCTCACCCGGCCCCTTTTAGTCGCCTCTTACGACACGCAGGGAATACGGTCGCAGAATTCTTCCTAACACAACCTGGCCGCAGAGTAGTAGTACTACCCATAGTGTGGCCAGATTGTGTCCCCCCCGCCACATGGGGGGCACAAAGGCAGACTAAACAAGGCAAAGCTGTACAGAGGTTTACCGCCTGTGTATACGAAGGACTGAAAATGCCATCGAATTATTCTAATAAAGAGTTTCACAAAAAAGGGATAAGAACATGTTGAGTCACGTGTATCATTACTGGTACTAATTTGGGAGTCATGTAAGCTGAAAGATCAAACGAACAATGCCAGTATCCAGTGTAATCCACCCATATATCATCCAAGCCTTTACTGCCCATCAGGAGTGTAGGGGATCCAGTGAAATAACATTAGCAAAGAGAAAGTGAAGCAAATCTTAGGTAAAGGAAGAAAAATTGAAGGGAGTCATGAAGAGGAAGCGAGCTGATATGCAGGAAAATGCTAACTGTTTAGAATCTTCCTATATGTAAAATCTATGCCTCACACATAGGCAGCTACCTAGCAGGATTAAGGAAATTATGGTGTCGTTCAACACATTCTCTGAGCAGATGATTTTGCATGTGAAGTTTTAAGCCTCCCAAAATATGTCAAAAGAAAAAGATAATGCACGATAACACAGGCTTTCGTTGTGTGATGGTGACAGTCAAGGATTAGTCACAGGGTAGACTGTGGTAAGTAGAGAGATGAAGGAATTAAATTCTTAAGAGGTTAATCCTTTCAATTGGATGACGTATTCTAAATCATATACTTGCAACCACAACCCACCTTTGCTCAGTGTAAGGAGATATTTCCATCTTCTGGGAAACATAGCCTTCACAAACCGCTTCCCTACAATAGCTTCTTCCAAACTTGAAAATAACAAAGTGTTATAACCTCAGTAAAATTAGAGATATTTCGTCGCGGGGAAGGGGTTACCAGTAAAAAAATTTCTTCTGGCTAATGTGCAGAAACTTTGTGAAAACTAACTCCTCGCTGTTGATATGATTAAGCTAAACTTCTCTAAGTCAAGGGTTGTTGGCAATAGTAATATAATAAGTAAAAGAAAAATGCTTCCATGTCCCAGGTTAAGACCTCATTTAAAAGTAAAGATACCCTTAGACCCCTCGACCACGCATGAAAATAGCCAAGACAGTTAACGGTATGATATGAAAATATTACTTTAAGGCCTCCCAGTCAGCAGCACCGTTGTGACACACACACACACACACACACACACACACACACACATTTGTAGAAAGATTCAGAGGCCTCACTGGGGTAAAAAGACAGGTTACTATGGGAGAAAAAGAGATTATAGAAAATAGAAAGTTTTCTTGTTAGATACATATAATAGATTTTGAGATTCTTTCCAAGATAGTCGGAAAATAGGTAGTTGCTGTACAAACTGCTCCAGGTCAAAATGTGAGCAAATGTAGTTTTTTTTTTTCACCACATGGATCAGAGAAAGGAGAGAAGAGCTGAAGGTGGTGGTGAGCATAAATAGCTCTTATAATGGAGATAATGAAGGATGGAGAAAAAGAATGAGGTCCATTTTAGAAGTGAGATGTAATGGTAGCAATATAAAATACGATGATCAGTTAAGATACGTGAAAGGTGAAGTACAAAAATTTATCTGGCATGACAGTCATATGCACAGTGTTGTGAATGCAGGAAATTTACATTCAGAAACATGAGAACAGGATGAGTGAGGTCGTTGCCCACGAATGATGCATTCAACATATAATTTTGGCCCGAAAATGAGTGTAGTAGCGAATATTAGAGAAGATGGAAAATGGCTACTCTCAGAAGCCCGAAACGACTGTCGGTCAAGGAAGAAGAAAAAAAAAAATTAAGCCTTAGAAGAGAAGTGGAATTCTGGTAAGAGGAAGTTAGAAGTAAGGTCAGGAAAGTTGCTGAAATTAACCAAAAGTTTGTCAGGCAATGGACAAGGATGTCTTACAAAGTCGTCACCGAGAAGGAAGCCACTGATGGGATATATTTCTGTCTCCTTCCTAATAGACAATGGGGCTTTATTTACTTTACGACTCTGTCCATTTAAATTTGGCCTAAAATTTTCATCTTTCCATCTTGAGTGACCATTTGTAACAAGTAAAAATTGTTAAGAAAAGGATTCGAGTTCTAGTAGTATCTTATCTGTCACAGAGTCCCAGGATAATTAGCTGCAAGAGTAGGAAAACCTCCTTCAGATTAGGGTTGATGGACCACTGCAAAATTGTTAAAATTGCTGGACAGAGGGAGCTATGTATGATATGCCTATTTTTTTTTATTTTATGGGCAGGAAGAATATAATGTACAAGATGGCAACGTGATCTACTCTCTACATTATGTAAACATCAATTACGTCAACAAAGAAGGATAGGCAGGAGCTATGGTCATGACAACGAATGAAATGAAGATCTTTGTTCTCTTCCGTCAGGAGTTTTATATATATATATATATATATATATATATATATATATATATATATATATATATATATATATATATATATATAAAATTAACTATCGACCTTACCGTAAATGACGGTAATTAATCTCCAAAATCCGTATTACTCTACATAGAAAATGTATCAATCATAACAATTGCGCAGTGATGTTAAGTGGAGATCACACACACACACACACAAAATGTGAAAATAAAAAAATATCTCTACGCATCTCTCACTCCGTCTATCTATACCTATACCTATGTATCTACATGTCTATCACACACACACACACACACACACACACTTATATATATATATATATATATATATATATATAGAGAGAGAGAGAGAGAGAGAGAGAGAGAGAGAGAGAGAGAGTGTATATATATATATATATATATATATATATATATATATATACATATATATATATATATATATATATATATATATATATATATATATATATTGCCAGACGCCATAATCCCTTAAGGGGTGGCCATTTGACTTTGAGTTATTTGTTTTACGGGGAGGGGCACTAACCCTCCACCAACCCACTTGCTGACACGTAGGGAGCACGTATGATTTGGTTATATGGTTACCACCCAACGTTGTAAATGGTTTCTTGGCTTACAGGAAACCATTTGGCTTGTCACTCAATGTAAAGCCACCTGTAAAGGAAAGAAAAGCAATAAGTGACAAGAGAGATGGGAGAAATAGGAAAAGAGGACGACAGGCACAGAAAAAGAATGATAAAGGCTAAGGAAGCAGTAGGCATATATATATATATATATATATATATATATATATATATATATATATATATATATATATATATATAGTCGATGGACTTTTGCTTAAAAACAAAGGTGAAAGCCCTTATTCCTCTCAGTTTGAAAAAATGGTCACCTCGAAATAAAAAATTCGATTTTTACAAGTCTATATTTACATGTAAAATAATAATAATAATAAAAAAAGAGCTTTTACAAATGCACTATTACTTAAAATCACTGTTTATTACGTAGAATAAATCTAAGTTGCAGTTTGGCTTTGTTTCTGAAGGCAACATAAAGTTCCTGCAACACTTTGACCGCAGATTCTGCACACTGATTACTTCTTGGTATCTTGAGTAAGGATGGTTCCTTCTTCCAGTGGGTCTGCAATGAGTTTAGTGCTTTTTGTAAAGTTTCAATATTTCTGACAAGTTCTTGAAGTCATTTTCATTGTACATCTCATTAGTAAACCAGTACTCTGTCCATTCGTACGAAATGAATCTGCATATCTCCTCCAAAGTCTTCCTTGTTGTAGGTAAAAGAATGAATGCAAGGATAGCGATAATTGCTCTTAAATTCCACCTCACATTATTGATAATTGGAATTTTGTGAAAGTTAATCAAAGGAAAATGCCCTTTTTCTTCAAACAATCTAAATACTCCTGTTAAATGGTACAAAAACTTCATGTCCTCTCTCCATCCTGATTTATCGAGGATCTCTTCTGTTCCATTAACAAACGGTGATTTTAGTTTTTCATAATACTTTATTAGTTGAGACACAAATGGATATTCGATGTTTGGAGAATTGATATTAGCGCCAAGTTCATCGTCCATCACCAAACGGAGAATCCTGTCCAGAATGTGATGCTGACAAATGGTAAATTGTGGTTTGTTGAAACTTATTCGAGAACATTTGTTGTAATCTGACAACAACTCCACTCGTTTCCCCAGTGTTAATCCTACTGTAGTTGCGTCAGCAATGATCATTTTTTTTCCATGCTATAAGTTGTATTCATCAATAACTTTTGCAATACCTTCAGCAATAGTTTCAGCACTGCCATTTTACAAGTGCAATGCATCCAATTTTATTTCGGTTCTTTCATTTTTTAAGTAGTACTACCTGGTACTCATTTTCATCAATCTGCTTTCCATCAAAATGTAAAGACCGTGTTTCCAGCTGTAGCTTTTCAATAATTTCCTCCTTCAGTGTAGCAATCTCTTTGTATACTGACTTGTAAATTGCTGCTTGACTTGGAGCTGGAATGTCAATACCATCATGTGACAAGTGTTTGCCTATTTTGGCAGCTTTATTTGTCGATACTCCAGCGGATGACACCAAGTTAGCTGCAACTTTACTTCTGTTGTGTTTTCTGGTTGGAGGATGATTGGTCTCATCTTCATCCTTATATTCACTGTCATCAGACTGAGTGCAGCTACCACAAATACTTAGATTATTCTAGAATGTTCTAAAAATGTTAAACCATACTAGAATATTACAAACTGTTCTAGAAAGTTTTAAACAGTTCTAAAATCTTCTGTGCAAATCTATAAAGTTATATAAAGTCTACATTAAGATTAAGAAAGTGACAAAACTTGCTTGTAGTGAGGTTAAATATATGGTAATCCAGTTTTTTTTTTTGGGGGGGGGAGGTGACCATTTTTAAAAACCGAGAAGGATAAGGGCTTTTTTCTTTATTTTTAAACAAAAATTCATCAGTTTATGACACTTGCTACCTTTTATTTGAAAAAAAAAAAAAACTCAAACAGTTGCAACCCTAATATAAATAAAATAAATATAGATAGATAGATAGATAGATTGACTGATATAGATATAGATATAGATGGATATATAGATAAATAGATCTCTCTCTCTCTCTCTCTCTCTCTCTCTCTGGAGCCTCTGTGGTACAGTGGTAGAGAGTGCATCTCGCACGCTGGTGGACACAGGTTCGCCTCCCGCCAGAGTTGTAAAGACTTTGAGAAGCGTTCACCAAGCCACTTACTGCTTTGGCGGACATGGGAGGTGCTGTGGTTGAACCAATGTCGCATACTAGTATGCTAGCACCCAGTTGGCTTAAGGCAGGCTGATTACACTTGGTCCACAGACTACACACACATCCAAAGCCACTCCAACATTACAGTTACACTCACAAGCTCTTCTCACCCTACATACAGTCTCTACCAGACAGCATAAGCCACTGGGTAGAGATAATTTGGCTATATCATCCCTGCTTCGGTAGGTATAGGTTGGTCCTGCAGTGGACACTCAACGACTGATACTGTATATATATATATATATTGTTACGGAACAGAGAGAGATAATGAACACTTCAAGTGAGAATACTAAAATCACTACTGTCCCGCAAATTTCCAGGTTCAAAACAAAAGAGTTAGGTAAAATTACAAGTTAAAGTTTAATGCTCAAACTAACAACTAAACATTCAGGACTCATAAGGATAATGTAATGGCAAAAAACAGGTTAAATATACGGTTAACTGCAAAAGCCTTTATTAACACGAAATTAGCAAGTGCAAATTTATCTAAGTCAGCCTTGATAAAATGAGAAAACCGGATAATGCTCAGTTAAAGCAAGATATATTATAACAGATACAAAATATTATTACTACTGGCTGACAGTAAAACTTTACATTAATCACAAAAACCTCACCAGGCCCACGAACCAACACCTTATGCTATACAGTGCAAGAAAAAATGTAATAACACTTATACTCAAATTACACAGCAGCTAGATGGTTGGAGACTTCCTGAGCACTCACAAAAATAATAACAACTGTACAGCGGAGGACAGAGATATGAACAAAATGAGGAGTAGATCTAAGTGGCAATAATGCAGAGACTGAGCTCATTATATAGGGGCCGGCAGAGCTTGATACAACTTGTAAGAAGGACGCGCAAATGAAGCCATAGGGGACAGAGTTGACACTCCTGCTCTGAACAACAGAAAGAACGACTCACTCTACTATAAGGGAGGAGAAGGGGGAAGTGAGGTAGAACACGGAAGCTTGGTCACTATGGAAGCCACGAGGCGGATCGTGATCAAACATGCAGCATACTGTACGTTAGAATTATACAAAGGATGATGAAATCATAGGCTATGTAACACCTCCCCACAAAAAAAAAAAAAAAAAATTTACAAAGGACATTTTTTATTACTGTAAAACAATCTGTCTAAAGTCTAGATAAGCAATCTGCAATAACATTTTCTTTCTCCTTGACATGTTGTATGTTTAATGAATACTCCTGAAGAAGTAGACTCCATCTTGTCAATCTCTGATTTTTATCTTTAAATTTACTAAGGAATTTCAGTGAGTTATGATCGGTATAAATGACTATGGGGTCAAAACCAGAACACAAATAAAATGAAAAAAGCTGTAAATCCAAAATCAAGGCCAAAAGCTCTTTCTCAATAGTTGAGTAGTTCTTTTGAGGTGGAGTGAACTTCTTACTGTAATAAGATACAGGGTGTTCGATACCCTGATCATCCTCTTGCAGCAAAACAGCCCCAGCTCCTGTATCACTTGCGTCAACAGCCATCGTAAAAGGCTTAGAAAAATTTGGAGTAGCGAGCACTGGCTGACTTAATAAGATAGCTTTAAGTTTGCTGAAAGAGGATTCACAGTTGCCCATGCACCGGTAGCAGAAACAAAACCTGATCTCCTGGCTGAAAGTGGCGTAACCTGGACTTCATATCATACCAAGTCTTCATCTTCTCCTGAGCAGCTCCTAAATTCTCTCGCGCCAGCTGTAAAGCAGTGGACAGCCGTTCTTTGAACTTCATCACATACTCCAGCAGGTTGACGTCATCTTCCCCCGACAGCCAGCATTCCTTGAGTAGCTTAAAGGGTCCTCTTACTTCATGGCCAAACAGTAGTTCAAAGGGTGAGAAGTCCAGTGATTCATTTGGAGATTCTCTTGCAGCAAATACAACGAATGGAAGACCTTTATCCCAGTCTTTCTGATGTTCCAAACAGTATTTCTTGAGCATCGATTTGAGTGTTTGATGATATCTCTCCAACGTTCCTTGGGTATGGGGATGGTAAGCTGAAGACGTGATCTGGGTGATGCCCAACTCTTTCAGAGACTGCTTGAAAACATTTGACATGAAATTACTTCCCCGGTCTGACTGCACCTCCTTGGGCAGACCAAACTTGGTGAAGAACCCTAGCATTTCCTTAACCACGTTCTTTGCTGAGATATTTCTAAGTGGAATGGCTACAGGATAACGAGTAGCCATATCAATCAGGGTCAACACATAAGAAAATCCTAAAGAAGTCTTAGGAAGAGGGCCCACAATATCCACCAACACACGGGTGAATGGCGCCTCAAAAGGAGGAATGGGAACTAGAGGTGCAACCTTTTCGGTCTGATTACACTTCCTCACAACTTGACAGGTGTGACAAGACTTACAATACCAGGAAACATCTCTGAAGATACCTGGCCAGTAAAAGTATTTCAAAATGCGTGCCACAGTCTTCTTCACTCCAAGGTGTCCTGCCAAACTGGAATCATGAGCCACTCTAATGATATCCTGCCTACAAACACGAGGGATGACAACTTGATGTACAACCTCCCATTCACAGTCGGCTGATGCTGTTGGGGGTCTCCATTTCCTCATAAGTACTCCTGACTTTATATAATAACAAGTAGAAGCACCAGCTGACTCTTCCTCACTGCAAGCAGAGTTAGCTAGACCCTTCAACTCAGGGTCAGCAACCTGCAACTCAACCAACTCTTGACGAGACAAATTATCAACACTACGGGGTACTGCCTCATCTGGTGAGTGGTCCAAATTATCAAGAAAAGTGTCAGCTAGGATAACATCATCATCATCATTATCCTCTAAATCACCAGTAACTTTAGACTTAGCTCTAGTGACAGCACATGCAGAGAACATATCAGGGACATCACAATCCTGGGTCGCAGCCACTGGCTCACTAGACAACTGAGGAGCTTGACACACTTGACTTCCACCAATATCATTTCCAAGTAAGAAAGTTACACCTGACATTGGGAGTGTCTCAACCAACCCTACCATAACGGAACCATTAACAAAACCAGACTCTAAATTCACTCTGCACAGAGGGACAGAGAAGTAATTATTCCCTACACCTTGTAAGATTACAGTATCATCAGAGGAATTAACATTAGAGCCTAGAACACTGGTCAGCATAAGGGATTGGCAAGCACCTATACCACGATATATTTTAACTGATTTCCTGTAATTACTGTCCAGAGGACTGACAAAACCATCAGACAGGAAATTAGCACATGAACTCTTGAGAGTGTCACCCACGTTACTGCTCAAAAGAGGAGCTCCATCATGAGAATTTAATTTACCCCTCAAAGCAGGTTCAGTTAACTCGGTTAAAGAATTCTGGGAACTCTCAAGGGTGGACACTAGACCAATTGACTGAATATTTAAAGACTCCTTTTTGTTCACATCACGCTGTCTCCTGAAACATTTCTCCGTAGTATGACCAAGCTTACTACAATAAGTACATTTACTTTTCTGAAATCTAGAGGTGAAGCTGGTATTTACTTCCTGAGAAACATCATCCTTATTCTCTTTCCTGTTACCTGTACTCTGAGTAGAGGCAACGTAGGTACTCTCAGCTTTCCTTTTTTCTTTAGAATATCTCTTATGAGTGAGAACATATTCATCAGCTAAAACTGCAGCATCAGACAAATTATCTATTCTTCTCTCATCAAGATATAGGCTTACATTTTTATTAATACACCTTTTGAAGTCCTCCAGCAAAATCATCTGCTTAAATTTATCAAAATCAGAATTTACATTCATAGAATTTAACCACTGCTCTAACAGATCTTTGATTTTTGCATACTCAACATGGGATTGCTTATCTTGCTTATAAGTTGTCCTAAATTTTACTCTATAGGCTTCAGGAACAAGCTCATAGGCCTTAAGAATCAAGCTCTTAACTACATCATAATTATCAGATTGATCGTGAGGCAAAGATGCATAAGTTACTTGAGCTTTACCGGTGAGAACAGTCTGAAGGAGTACTGGCCATTACTTTTTGGGCCAATTAAAACCTGTAGCTACCCTCTCAAAGAACTGAAATTACTTTGTTAAATCAGATTCATTAAAAGGAGGGACAAGTTTAACATTTTTAGCCACATCAAAATCATCAGAGCTGATCCAGTTCCACCTTGTTTCATGCGATACTCGTGATCTGCCTGAATCCTAGCTAATTCAATTTTGTGCCTGAGCCTGTGCCTCCTGAATACGAGCCTGAGACTCAGCCTCCTTAGAACGTGCCTGAAACTCAGCCTCCTTAGCACGAGCCTCCTGCAGGGCTGGCTGTAACTTAGCTATTTCAATCTGCGTTTGCTCATCTGGAGGAGTTACATCAAACAAGCTTTCATTAATCATGTCAACAATTTGATCTTTAGAATGATGAGAGCGAACAGCAATTCCCAATTGTTGAGCAACAAGCTTAAGTTCATTCTTTGTTCTGTTTTCTACATCACACACTGTTTGCACATTTGACAAAAAATCTTTGGCTTCATCAAGCGTAGTAATAGTAGACATCATGAATAAATCACAGTCACAAAATATCAGGCAATATCCTTATGATAATATCCTGAATATCATGATAAGAGGTCGCCAAATTTATGTTACGGAACAGAGAGAGATAATGAACACTTCAAGTGAGAATACTAAAATCACTACTGTCCCGCAAATTTCCAGGTTCAAAGCAAAAGAGTTAGGTAAAATTACAAGTTAAAGTTTAATGCTCAAACTAACAACTAAACATTCAGGACTCATAAGGATAATGTAATGGCAAAAAACAGGTTAAATATATGGTTAACTGGAATAACCTCTATTAACACGAAATTAGCAGGTGCAAATTTATCTAAGTCAGCCCTGATAAAATGAGAAAAC
Source organism: Coenobita brevimanus (assembly GCF_032717465.1). Lineage (NCBI taxonomy): Eukaryota > Metazoa > Arthropoda > Malacostraca > Decapoda > Coenobitidae > Coenobita > Coenobita brevimanus. The sequence continues at coordinate 14,196,719 of NC_137060.1, read as the reverse complement.
CGGATAATGCTCAGTTAAAGCAAGATATATTATTATAGATACAAAATATTATTAGTACTGGCTGACAGTAAAACTTTACATTAATCACAAAAACCTCACCAGGCCCACGAACCAACACCTTATGCTATACAGTACAAGAAAAAATGTAATAACACTTATACTCAAATTACACAGCAGCTAGATGGTTGGAGACTTCCTGAGCACTCACAAAAATAATAACAACTGTACAAGGGAGGACAGAGATGTGAACAAAATGAGTAGATCTAAGTGGCAATAATGCAGAGACTGAGCTCATTATATAGGGGCCGGCAGAGCTTGATACAACTTGTAAGAAGGACGAGCAAATGAAGCCATAGGGGACAAAGAGTTGACACTCCTGCTCTGAACAACAGAAAGAACGACTCACTCTACTATAAGGGAGGAGAAGGGGGGAGTGAGGTAGAACACGGAAGCTTGGTCACTATGGAAGCCACGAGGAAATCGTGATCAAACATGCAGCATACTGTACGTTAGAATTATACAAAGGATGATGAAATCATAGGCTATGTAACAATATGTATATTAGATAGTTAGATAGATGGGTAAAGAGATATATATGCTAAAAATTATTTCATCTCTACTAAATGCTCTCAACTCTCCAAATCGAATTCTTCCTGCTCCTTCTGGCACATTGCCAAAAACCTTTTTAACAACTTTACCTCATCATCCTTCCCTTCTCTTTTCTACTCTGATGGTTCTATAGCTATTTCTTCTACTAATAAAGCAGATCTCTTCGCTCAGACTTTCTCCTCCAATTCCACCTTAGATGATTCTTGTGCTGTTCCTCCATCACTACTCCCCTCTGGCTTCCTCATGGCTGATATTAAAATGTCTTCAGCTGATGTATTTTCTGCCATCTGGCCTCAGTACAAACAAGGCACATGGGCCTGATGGAGTACCTCCTGTTATCCTCTAGAACTGTGCTTCTGTGCTTACACCCTGCCTAGGTAAACTCTTTCCCCTTTGTCTTTCAGCTTGTACTTTTCCTTCTTGCTGGAAGTTTGCTCTCTTTCAGCTAGTCCCAAAGAAGGGTGACCATTCCCAACCCTCTAACTATCGTCCAGTTGCTTTAACATCCTGTGTCTCAAAAGTTTTCGAGTCGATTCTTAACAGAAAAATTTTAAAGCATCTTTCCTATCACAACCCTTTTTCTGATCGTCAGTACGGGTTCCGTCATGGACGCTTCACTGGCGATCTTCTCACCTACCTTTCAGACTCCTGGTCATCCTTCTTTCGGGACTTTGGTGAAAGCTTTGCCATTGTGATTGACATCTCAAAGGCTTTCGATCGAGTCTGGCTTAAATCTTTGATTTCCAAACTGCCCACTTAAGGTTTCTATCATTCTATCCGTGCCCTCAACTATAGATTCCTTTCTGATCGTTCTATAGCTGCTGTTGGAGATGGCTGTCGTTCTTGTCCTAAATCTATCAACATTTGTGTTCCTCAGGGCTCTGTCCTATCAGCAACTCTCTTCCTTTTATTCACCAATGATCTAAGCTGTACACCTAATGCTATCCACTTGTAAGCTGATGATTCCACCCTTTGGTTTCTGCAACGTCCATCAAAGCAGTTACTTCAACAAACAAGGGATGAGGCTATGGCACACCTAATGTCTGACTTGGCTCTTATCTCTGACTGGGGCAAGAATTATCTTGATTTTTTTAATGCATCAAAGACTCTGTTTTTACACCTATCAACCCATCAAAATCTTCCACAGGAGTACCCTCTAATGTTTAATAATATTCAGCTCAATCCTGCATCATCCTTGAACATGCTTGGGGTTTCATTCACATGGGACGTATCTTGAAAAGATCATATGGCATCTAGTAAAATCTGCTTCCAAGAGATCAGGTGTGCTAAGCCGACTGCTTACCTTCTTTACGCCTGCACAGTTGTTGACTTTATACACGGGTTTTATTCGCCCCTGTTTAGAGTACAACTATCATGTGTGGGGAGGCTCCCCACATACAGCTCTTCTCAATTGGGTGGAGTCAAAGGCTATTCGTGTCATTGACTCTCCTCCTCTTACTGGCTCCCTTCAACCTCTTTGTCTTCGCCACACTGTTGCCTCTTTCTCTTTTCTATTACTACTTCAATGGTCACTGCTCCTCTGAACTGTCTGCTTGCATCCCTTCACCCCTATGATGGGCGCATAGCACCCGTCTAGCAACAAACTCTCATCCCTTTTCTGTCCAGCTGTCTAATAGAAGAGTTAACTGTTAGTCCTAGTCCTTCATTTACGCAACAAGTCAACTCTGGAACTGTCTCCCTCTGCCTGTATTTCCTATTTCCTATGATCTCCAGTCTTTCAAACGCAGTGTGTCCAGGCATCTCGAAATGTATAGATCTTGAATGTGGCTGTCATTTGTATTGTTTATGTTTTTTTCTTGGAAGGAATGTTTTGTGGGCCAAGCCTTTGGTTCCTTCTTCCTAGTATTTTATATATATATATATATCATCTCATCTCATCTCATCAGCCGTTTGAGTGTCCACTGTAGGACCGGACCGGCCTATTCCTTCCGAAGTGGGGACGATACAGCCAATGTATCTCTACCAAGTGGCTTAGGCTGTCTGGTAGAGATTGTATGTAGGGTGAGAAGTTCTTGTAAGTGTAACTGTAGTGTTATAGTGGCTTTGGATGTGTGTGTAGTCTGTGAACGAAGTGTAATCGGCCCTCACAAGCCGACTGGGTGCAAGCATACTTTATACTGCGACACTGGTTCAACCACAGCACCCTTGATATCTGGCAAGCAGTACATGGCCAGAAGAACGCTCCCAAAATTTACTACCCTGGCGGGGAGTGAACCCTCTTTCTTCAGTGTACGAAAACGCACACTTTACCACTGTACCCCAGAGGCTCCATATATACAGTATATATATATATATATAGATAGATATATATATATATATATATATATATATATATATATATATATATATATACTTTCGGAACCATACAAGGATGAAAGCTATAGCGCATTCTACTTTACTGATTTTTTAATGTACGGTTTCTATTTGCTGTACATTTTTTCGGCAGTCATCTTGGAGTTTCTTCAGGAGTTCTCAAAGGGCAACATCTTTGTGGAACTGTTCTGTTCCATCTTCTGGCTGGATCTGATGGTTCTTCTTCTTCTCTTAAGGTTATATGGCCATCACCCACTTACGGGCCATAAGGCCAGCTAAGATAACAACAGTAAAATCACACCAAAGAGCAAGCATCGCTCAAGAGAGATAGTCTTGGGGGTCAAGCTTGGAGGCAGCATGTGATGCAACGCATTAAGATTGGCTAGATGCACCTCCTCCCTTCTGACAATCGTAAGAGGTGGTATCCTCTCACACAGGTTTGCTACCCAGAGAAGATCATACAAGGAGGAGTACGTCGAGACTTCGAGCTGGTACAACTGGGCGTGGGCATTGACAGGAGGTGACGGTGAGAGGATAAATCTAGTAGATCCTTGTGATCCATGATGGCAGGGCGAGATGGGTTGCCCTCCTCTACCGGAGGAGAGGACTCATAGACCTACCCCTTGGCCTAGGAGATGGTTGACGCATCCTTGATCATGGAGACGGAGTCAGCAGTCCCGCCCCTCCTCGGTCACTGACGGTGGGTGGTGAACCTCAGCAGCAGTTTGAACCATAGCCATTGATGGAGCCGGGTCAATAATCAAAGGGGCAGTCCTCCGGTTGAAGGAAGCACCCAGCCACAGCCACTTCCATGATGTTGTGTGGGGGGTGGCAGGCTGCTGTGGCTGGGCCCAACGCTCTCTACCATGAGGGGAAGAATGCACATCGCGGGGGAAGCACTTGTGGATGAAAAGGCTAGGCAGCCTGTTCTCAAAGATCTTAGGAAGAACGCACGAAGCCCCCTTGCCACCCCCTCAAGAGGCCCTCACCATTGCAATGCAAATTTTCACGATGGTGCTTATCTCCCTAGGACTCTAAGGACCCCTGGCCTGGTGTCCGTTGGCCGTGAGACGTCGCCGTTCATGGCCAGAACACTGCACGGTCACATCTCCCGGCCCAGTAACATCCCGAGCCTCAGGACCCTTTGGAATCCCAAAGAGACAAAACTCTACCATTTCACTATCCCCAAGGGAGTGCAGGAAATGCAGTGGTTTTGGTGCAATGACAGCCTGGCAGTGCATGAAAACATCAGCATCAGTATCCTGGCGCTTGATGAAGCCATACCTCACCCTGACGTTGAACCAAACCATGGTCCTCCTGATCTTCATCTGGGCCACTGGAAACTAGGATCTGCTTTTTGCCCCCCGGAACTTGTTGCAGGTCTAGGATGCATGATTTACAATATATATATATATATATATATATATATATATATATATATATATATATATATATATATATATATATATATATATATATATATATATATATATCATCCGGACCTCCTTTCCCACCCAAGGGTAGGGTAAGGAGTGGCAATGTCCAGACAGCCCAAACTTGCCTAATCCAATGGGCCATGCTTCCATTCACTCATCATTCAAGTCCCCGGAATCCTGGCTCTATCAGATACACCAAAAACATTCACCACATTCTGTAGCTTCACCTAAACGTATCCAATTGAGTCAATCCAGATGCTGCCACGTTAAAAAGGGATGCCTGTATCCCTGATCATGCCCTTCTCCTCGCAACATTCATCCAGCCAGCTCGATCTCTTGTCAGTTCCCTAGTCTCACCGACTTGCAAACCTCTCTTCCTCACACACTCATTCACCAAATCTTTCCACCTTCTCCTTGACCTACCTCGTGCTAGTATTGTTGAGTGAAGATGAATGGGAGTTGCAAGGTTTGGTAAATGAATCTGGGACAGTGTGTAGGAGGAGGAAGCTGAAAGTTAATGTAAACAAAAGTAAAGTTATGGTGTTTGAGAGGAATGAAGTCACAGAGTGTGCAGTGAGGTTGGATGGTGAGGATATGGAGAATGTGAATGCATTCAAGTACTTGGGTAGTGTGATGAGTAAGGATGGAACTTTGGGGGATGAAGTACGTGAAAGGGTACAGCAGGGAAGGAAGGTTGTTGGTACACTGAAAGCAGTGATGAGAAATAGGGAGGTGAGTATGGAAGTTAAGAAGTCACTGCATGATGGTATTGTGATCCCTACCCTGACGTATGGAAGCGAGGCGTGGACCTTGCAAGAGGGGAACAATCAAGAGTGAGAGCAGTGGAAATGAGTTACTTGAGAGGAGCATGTGGAGTGACGTGGAGGGACAGGTTGACGAAGGAAGAAGTGAAGGAACGTTGTGGGGTAGATGTGGATGTGGTTGAGAAGATTAGGAGAAATACACTGAGGTGGTTTGGACATGTGGAGAGAACGGAGAATGAAAGACTAACTAAAAGGGTGTATGTAGGTGAGGTGGAGGGAGGTGGAGGGAGGGAGAGGGAGGGGTAGACCGAGGACGAGGATGAGGTGGAGGGATTGAGTTGAGAGGTATATGAGGGAGGGGGGGTGAGTTGGGGGGAGGGTAGTCAAATGGTGGGTGACAGAGTGACTTGTAGGCGTTTTGTCTGCAGCCACCCTTTGCGGGATTAGGGCGTCGGGCTATAGATAGATAGATAGATAGACAAACACTTGCGGCACATTTCACGTACATTCTACATAAAGTATAAATTCTCAATAAATGTCTGAGCAAGGTACAGTACCTGTTCAATGATGTCCATGGTTACTAGGCGTCCTTACGTCCCCTGCACACCTGCCGCTAAGGTATCGCTAACATACATTGTGCACCCTAAAATATCCCTTCATGAACACTCGTGGCACATTTCATGTACATTCTACATAAAGTCACTAAATGTCTAAGCAAGGTAGAATACCTGTTCAATGTCGCCGGTGGTTGCTAGGCATCCTGACGTCCCCTGCACATTTTCTGCTAAGACATCACTAACATATGCTACGCACCCTAAATTATCCCTTCACGAACACTCATGGCACATTTCGCGTACACTTCACACTAAATCATATGCAAATACATCACTGCCACAATGATTCCACACTACCTCCACAATTATTCCATTCCTTACTATGGTACAATGTGACTGTGACATAGCACCTTCGCCTCGAGAATTATGACACACCGCTATGTTGGCACACACCACACTCCATCACGAACACTTGCAGCATGTTTGATATATATTTCACAGAAACTTATACACATATACAATATCACTATCAAAATCATTTCATCTCCACACACCTCTAATAATCCGTTCCCGACTACAGTGTACAGGTGACGCCTGCCCCATTCCACACTGTGGCTATGGTGTATGTAATGCATGCTAGTTCCAATATATCACAAAGCCAGCCACTATATCTTCCACACAGTATTCAGTTTAGGCACTGGCTTAACTATAGACGTAAATGTACTCACAGCATAGGGCCTAGGGGAGGCAGAGTGGCGAAAGCCCGCTACAGTGAAAACACGTCTTATGTCTTTTTTTTTTTTTTTTTACGTGTCCGACTCTGGGCAAAGGCTTCAGGGCCTATTTCTCGGGGCCAGTGACCTATCCCAAGGCCCAGTAGTCCTACATCACCACATGTCACCACTTTTGGCACTAACACCCACCATCCATATTGAATACATGCTAGGGCTGTCTCATACATGATTAGTGTATTGGTATTAGCAGGGGTATTTTTATGACATGTTGATGGGTCATCTGGTAGATCAGGAAAGTCTGCTTTTTAGGAAATTCAAATCCTTAAACTGTTCCCTGCCCCAGCCGGGATTCGATCCTGGGTCCATTAGGACTGCAGACCGCCTCTCTACCGATTCAGCCACCGCCTCCCCCAAATAACTGATAACGGGCACCATTGCTTTTTAAGATATATATATATATATATATATATATATATATATATATATATATATATATATATATATATATATATATATATATATGTTCCATCAACAGAATCACTTCAAAATATGCTCAGAAATAATATATTATCACACTTAGGCCACAGGGGCTTCTGCTCGGGTGGGAGGGGGAGAATTAATGGTGTTTAAAGGGACAACACATGCGGCACAACCTTACAGCCTGGCTACTTGTGAGGTACTGAGGTTTATCACTACAGACAGGCTCTGAGGAGGCGCTACAGTGTTGCCAAGTGTTTACCCCGGAAGAGAGACGCATCCGCTAGAATGCACCAAAATTTGATGCAAATCAGCTGAAAACTTTTTGGCGAATTTTTTTCCGCTTTTTCACGAGAATCCTTTCAATGTGCATTTATGGGCTAAACCACAAAGAACGCGATTCATGTCAACGTGCCTGGGAGGGGTAACTGAGTTGCTGTATGTCATGTTGCACGTAAACAACTTACAACTTTCTCTTAACTCATTTCTTACTTGGGTCACAATCGTTCGTCTTCTAGCTGTAGGTCATGTTACATTGGATATAGCGTCTCTCTCTAATCTTCGCTTTGTGCTGAAATGGGCTTTTTGTGTTTCCCCCATGGTTGTTTCTTTTATCGGTTTTCTTATTACTATCCGTGTAGTTCATTGCTGTGTTAGACGAATGGAAAATAACACTGCATGAGATCAGAGTTGCGACAGGAACAGCACGGCAACTACAAGACACTGAAACTTGTCTTATCTAGTGATACTCGATGTGACTACTTGAAGTGAAAATACAATATGTAACCTGATACTGGGAAAGAGAGTTTTGTCAGGTGGAGGAAATTAAGTGGTGTGATGAAAAAAAAAAAAAAGCGGGGATGGGATATAAGTGATATAATAATAAAAGAACCAACAAATTTAAGGAAAGAATCACAATGCACTTCACACTTATTATATAGTGCTAATTTGTCAGAAAAGCATGGAAATACCAAACTAACAGTGTGAACATTATTTAGTGGTTGTGATACACTACCATTCAAGTTCCTGTGTAGCTAACTGTTAGGTGATCACTCCCTCTTGAATCAATATGATCTTCATTACAATGTGGTTAATTGGAAATGTTTCCTTAATACTGTTCTTACAGAATGGACTTAATTTTTGAAGAGATGTATAATTTTAAGGATACTGAATATCCTAAGGTGTATTATTGCTACTGCTTCAGCTCATTTTAATAATGGAAATACTATAATTACTGTGCATGTATCAACTTTATATTCTCCTTATTATTATGGTAATAATTTTCTCTTTTATATAATACTTGATTTTCATATAATTTCTATAAATAGTAAGTATTATTAATAATTTGTACTTTTTTCATAACACCTTTTTAACTTTATATCATTGTATTTTTAACATGCCCATGTAATTGTATTGTATATACCATATTTATTTAATTTGAATCAACAGCTTATATTACATCATTATATCTTTTTATTCTATAATATCCATTGTTGTACTTGTCTAATATGAGGAACCTAGCTACATCACATCCTTTACTCAATTATTTCTTCCTCCTTGATGTAATTAGACGTATTATCTGTACACTTCTCCATTGCTTCAGGAGACTCATTTTAATTAGCCAGGGGAAATTGTTACAAATGCTTCAGTAATTTCTTGCAAACCGGACGGTTGTCAGTATATCATCATCATCATCATCATCATCATCATCACTGAGACCTCCTTTCCCACCCTAGGGGAGGTTGAAGAGTAGCAACGTTCCCACAGCCCAAGTTTGCCTAATCCACTGGGCCACTCTTCCATTCACTCATCATTCAAGCTCCCGGAATCCTGGCTCTATCTGATACCAAAAAACTTTCATCACATTCTGTAGCTTCACATAAATGCATCCGTTTGAATCAATCCTAATGCTGTCGCGTTAAAAAGGGGTGCCAAATCCCTGATCATGCACTTCTCACAACATTTATCCAGCCAGCTCGATCTCTTGTCAGTTCCCTTGTCTCACCGACTTCCATACCTCTCTTCCTCACACACTCATCCACCATATCCATCTGCCTTCTCCTTGGCCTACTTCACCTCCTCCCTCCTTCAAATTCGCTCAGGTATACCTTTCTTTCACCACTCTGTTGTTATCCATTCACTCGACATGACCATACCATTTTGGTACACCCTCTTCGATTCTGGTGTCTACAGACCTTCTCACTCCACATCTATCACGAATCATATTATTGTGTATCCTATCCACTCTCTGTACTCCACAGACATTTCTCAACAGTCCCATCTCCATTGCACTCACGCTTGACTTTTCATTTTCATGCCACACCATAGTCTCACACCCATTTGTTAAAGATGGTAGTACTAACACTCCTTCATGTAAGCCTCACGCAGCTACGACATCCAAACCTGACTATCCCCTTTTGTGGAACCTTTTAAGTGTCTCAGTAACACAGAGAGTAGGCCAGCATGCTCCCCAATACAAGTTTCTCTATCTACACCAAACTACATGCACAGTACACACTTCACTTCCTTTTCCAAAATTTATATTAAAAAAAAAAATCATGGCTGCTCAACACTCAGCCTCGGAGACCCCGGGGGGGTGGACCATAAATGCCCCCACCTTCCGCCCCTCTCCAGGTGACAACTTGAGCTGCCTGGAACCACTGTCTGGCTCATTTCTTCTTCATTTCTGCAACATTCGCGGCCTTTCCTCCAACTTTCGCACTGTTGAGCACCATCTGTCCTCCTCTAAACCTCACTTCTTTCTAACTGAGACTCAGCTGTCTCAGGCAACTGGCAGCAAACCCTTTTCTGTACCCTCCTACTTTCTCTATACTCATTTCAAAGCCAAAGGTGGCTGTTGTGTACATATACACGACGACTTATCTTGTTCTCGTGTTCCTGAACTCAGTTCTTCTGAATTCTCTACACTCTGGCTTCGGCTTTCCTGTCATTCTCTGACTAAATATATCTGTGCTGTTTACTTATCCCCTAATTCTACTGACTGTCAAAAATCTTCGACTATCTTACTTCTATGATGGAGCACATTCTATCCATTTCTCCTTTCTCTGAAATCTCCATTTAAGGAGATGTCGGTGTTCACCACCTTTGGCTCTCCTCTCCTTTCACTGATCCACCTGGTGAACAAGCCTACATCTTTTCTATCCTTAATGACCTAGAGCAGCGTGTACAGCACCCTACCCATATCCCTGACCGCACTGCAGAGAGCTCCAACATACTTCACCTCTTCCTTACAACGAATCCTTCTGCTTACACTGTTAATTATTTCTCACCGTTGGGTTCCTCCGATCACAACCTGATCACCTTAACCTGTCCTATCGCTCCAGCACGGCCTGTGGACCCCCCAAAGAAACGTTGTCTGAGGCACTTTGGATCTGTGGACTGGGAGGCCCTCAGGCAGTGCTTCTTTCATTTTCCCTGGAATGATTATCGCTTTCATGGCCGGGAGTCATCTGAGTGTGCCTTGCGCATTACAGAGGTTATTCTCTCGGGCATGAAAGCATACATTCCTTTCTCATATCCTTTGTCTAAAGCAAGAAAGCCTTTTTTAAATCACGCTTGTACCAATGCTGTCCGTAACAAGGAGAGAGCCAATAAAAGGTACCGGAGCCAACCTACCCCTGAATCACATTATTTATTTTTACGTTTCTGAGCGACATCTTCGCTCTGCTAAAAATAATTTCATCTGTCATGAATGCTCTCAACTCTCCAACTCGAAATTTTCCCGCTTCTTCTGGCACCTTGCTAAAAACCTTTCTAACAACTTTACCTCATCATCCTTCCCTCCCCTTTTCTACTCTGATGGTTCTGTAGTTATTTCTTATACTGATAAAGCAGATCTCTTCACTCAGACTTTCTCCTCCAATTCCACCTTAGACGATTCCGATGCTGTTCCACCATCACTTCTCCCCTCTGACTTCCTCATGGCTGACATTAAAATTTCTTCAGCTGATGTATTTTCTGCCATCACAGGTCTCAATACTAACAAGGCCTATGGGCCTGATGGAGTCCCTCCTGTTGTTCTCAAGAACTGTGCTTCTGTGCTTGCACTCTGCCTTGGCAAACTCTTTCGCCTTTGTCTATAAACTTGTTCCTTTCCTTCTTGCTGGAAGTTTGCTTTCATTCAGCCGGTCCCAAAGAAGGGTGACCATTCCCATCTCTCTAACTATCGTCCAATTGTTTTTACATCCTGTATCTCAAAAGTTTTCGAGTCATTTCTTAATAGAAAAATATTAAAGCATCTTTCCTGTCACAACCTTCTTTCTGATCGTCAGTATGGGTTCCATCAGGAATGCTCCACAGGCAATCTTCTTACCTACCTTTCAGACTCCTGGTCATCCTCCTTTCGGGACTTTGGCGAAAGTTTTGCCATTGCACTTGACATCTCTAAGGCTTTCGATCGAGTCTCGCATAAATCTTTAATTTCCAAACTGCCCTCTTACGGTTTCTATCCTTCTATCTCTGCCTTCATCCATAGCTTCCTTTCTGGTCGTTCTATAGCCGCTGTTGTAGACGGCCATCGTTCTTCTCCTAGATCAATCAACAGTAGTGTTCCTCAGGTGTCTGTCCTATCACCAACTCTCTTCCTTTCATTCACCAATGACTTTCTAAGCTGTACATCTAACCCTATCCACTCGTACGCTGATGACTCCACCCTTCACCTTTCCATTTGGTTCCTGCAACAAGGGATGAGGCTATGGCACACCTAATGTCTGACTTGGCTCGTATCTCTGACTGGGGTAAAAATAATCTTGTTTTTAATGCATCAAAGACTCAGTTCTTACACCAATCAACCTGACAAAATCTTCCTCAGGTGTTCCCACTAATGTTTAATAATATTCAACTTAACCCTGCATCATCCTTGAACATGCCTGGGGTTTCATTCACTCGGGACTTATCTTGGAAAGATCATATTACATCTCTTGTAAAATCTGCTTCCAATAGATTAGGTGTGCCAAGCCGACTCCGTAACTTCTTTACTCCTGCACAATTGTTGACTCCATACATGGGTGTTATGCGCCCCTGTGTGGAATACAACTCACATGTGTGGGGAGGTTCCCCACATACAGCTCTTCTCAATAGGGTGGAGTCAAAGACGTTTCATCTTATTAACTCTCCTCCTCTTACTGGCTCCCTTCAACCTCTGTCTGTTTGCAGCACTGTTGCATCTATATCTCTTTTCTATCGCTACTTTAATGGTCATTGTTCCTCTGAACTGTCTGCTTGTATTCTTCCACCTCTATGACGGGCGCGTAGCACCCGTCTTCCAGCAAACTCTCATCCCTTGTCTGTCCAACTCTCTAATGCAAGAGTTAACTGTTACTCCCAGTCCTTCATTTAACCAACAGATCATCTCCGGAACTGTCTCCCTCTATCTGTATTTCCTGCTTCCTATGATCTACAGTCTTTCAAACGCTGTGTGTCCAGGCATCTCGAAATGATCGGATTTTGAATTTGGCTCTCTCTTGTATTTTGTTATTCTCTTGGAAGGAACAGTTATTGCGGGCTCGTGGCCTTTGGTTCCTTCTTCCTAGCATAAAAAAAAAAAAAATCTGTTTCTCATCAAGGCCTTAACTGTCAGGAGACACACTGATATCAGTATATATTAGTGTATATCTAGTGGTATATAAATGTGGCCCTGTGAAAGTTATAGGTGCAGCCATGTGTTGGTGTAACTGTTGGTGTCTGCGTGACCTAATGTGCGATATCAGGCGGCGTCAGGCCTGGATTTTTGTTGACAGAGGTCTGAGGAGCTGGGAGGTGAGGAGGGCTCCTGCCCTCAGAGTTCAAAGAGAGCACATCTATATTCGTCCAGTCAAGAATAAAAACCGTTAAAACGCAACGGACTTTGGCCACAGCCTTCTTTACTTGGAATTGTTATACAGTATATCAGTTTGGACTGAACTTTCTTCCAATTCATCCATTAACTCCACATTAACGAAAAAAAAAAAATGTATGTATGTATGTATTTATCTGTATATCTATCTGTGTATCTTTGTTTCAGCCTCTCTCTCTCTCTCTCTCTCTCTCTCTCTCTCTCTCTCTCTCTCTCTCTTCTTACCTAGACACACACACACAGACACACACACACACACACAGACACACACACACACACACACAAAATAATATATATATATATATATATATATATATATATATATATATATATATATATATATATATATATATATATATATTGTTACATAGCCTATGATTTCATCATCCTTTGTGTAATTCTAACGTACAGTATGCTGCATGTTTGATCACGAGCGTGTTCTACCTCACTCCCCCCGTCCTCCCTTGTAGTAGAGTAAGTCGTTCTTTCTGTTGTTCAGAGCAGGATTGTCAACTCTTTGTCCCCATGGCTTCATTTGCGCGTCCTTCTTACAAGTTGTATCAAGCTCTGCCGGCCCCTATATAATGAGTTCAGTCTCTACATTATTGCCACTTAGATCTACTCCTCATTTTGTTCACATCTCTGTCCTTCCCTGTACAGTTGTTATTATTGTGAGTGCTCAGGAAGTCTCCAACCATCTAGCAGCTGTGTAATTTGAGTATAACTGTTATTGCATTTTTTCTTGTACTGTGTAGCGTGGGGTGTTAATTTGTAGGCCTAGTTAGGTTTTTGTAATTCATGTAAAGTTCTTATTGTCAGCCATCATTAATAATATTTTGTATCTGTAATAATATATCTTGCATTCACTGAGTATTAGCAGGTATTTTCATTTTTATCAGGGCTGACTTAGATAAATTTACTCTTGCTAATTTCGTGTTAATAGAGGCTATTGCAGTTAACCATATATTTAACCTGTTTTTTGCTATTACATTATCCTTATGAGTCCTGAATGTTTTGTTGTTAGTTTGAGCATTAAACTTTAACTTGTAATTTTACCTAACTCTTTTGTTTTGAACATGGAACTTTACGGGACAGTAGTGATTATTAGTATTCTCACTTAAAGTGTACATTATCTTTCTCTGGTCCGTAACATAAATTTGGCGACCTCTTATCAGGATATTCAGGATATTATCATAAGGATATTGCTTGATATTTTGTGACTGTGATTTATTCATGATGTCTACTATTACTACGCTTGATGAAGCCAAAGATTTTTTGTCAAATGTGCAAACAGTGTGTGATGTAGAAAACAGAACAAAAAATGAACTTAAGCTTGTTGCTCAACAATTGGGAATAGTTGTTCGCTCTCATCATTCTAAAGATCAAATTGTTGACATGATTAAATGAAAGCTTGTTTAATGTAACTCCTCCAAATGAGCAAACGCAGATTGAATTAGCTAAGTTAGTCTCACCAATCTAAAACCAAGGTTTGGGTGGGGTCTGGCGCTGGGTGCAGCCATGCCATACTTCCTAAACGAGCGATGAGTAGATTCTGTTATATATGTAATAGGCATCACAGATAGGTACACACATACTAATACAATATAAACGTAAGTATTCTAGCATATCAAAGGAAGGTAAACTTGTAATGCATATGGCTCTTGTACATCAATAAAGAAACGTGCCATACATATTTTACAGTGGTGCTGAAAAAAATGTAGTTACTTTTACCGACTTTCACGGTAGTTCTAAGTTGGGTAAGTAATGTAACAATTACGTTTATAATATAATTTGAAGGAATCAGTAGAACATACGCTATTTTCTTAATAGAAATAAATAAAACACTCACGAGCGGCAACATCCAGACCCATACTGGGAGTTAATCCATTGGAGGGAGATTAAGCTTCTGTCACGTGCTTCCACTGTTCACTTTGTTATATATATACCGGTACTTAAATTATATTTATAACTTAAATTAGTTTGTCTTTACACACACACACACAAAACACACACACACACACACACACACACACACACACAGAAGTGGGTGAAGTCATGTCAGGCCAGGTGGCGAGGTGTGAGCGGACGAACTCTAACGGTGTCAGGTCAGCCACTACCCAATCAGAGTATAGGAAACAAGGCACCGCTGTACGCCGGGAAATCCCCGGCTGGACTCCACCCAAACCTTGGTTTTAGATTGGTGAGACTATAGCCCTGCAGGAGGCTCGTGTTAAGGAGGCTGAGTTTCACGCACAAGTTGAACTTGCTAGGATTCAGGCAGACCATGAGTATCGCATGAAACAAGGTGGAACTGGATCATCTAGCTCTGATGATTTTGATGTGGCTAAAAATGTTAAACTTATCCCTCCTTTTAATGAATCTGATTTAACAAAGAATTTTCAGTTGTTTGAGAGGGTAGCTACAGGTTTTAATTGGCCTAAGGAGTATTGGCCAGTACTCCTTCAAACTGTTCTCACCGGTAAAGCTCAAGTAACTTACTGTATGCATCATTGCATCAGGATCAATCTGATAATTATGATGCAGTTAAGAGCTTGATTCTTAAGGCCTATGAGCTTGTTCCTGAAGCCTATAGAGTAAAATTTAGGACAACTTACAAAGAAGATAAGCAATCCCATGTTGAGTATGCAAAAATCAAAGAAGATCTGTTAGAGCAGTGGTTAAATTCTAAGAATGTGGATTCTGATTTTGACAAATTTAAGCAGATGATTTTGCTGGAGGACTTCAAAAGGTGTGTTAATAAAGATGTAAGCCTATATCTTGATGAGAGAAGAAGAGATAATTTGTCTGATGCTGCAGTTTTAGCTGATGAATATGTTCTCACTCACAAGAGATATTCTAAAGAAAAAGGGAAAGCTGAGAGTAAGTACGTTGCCTCAACTCAGAGTACAGGTAACAGGAAAGAGAATAAAGATGATGTTTCTCAGGAAATAAATACCAGCTTCACCTCTAGATTTCAGAAAAGTAAATGTACTTATTGTAGTAAGCTTGGTCATACTACGGAGAAATGTTTCAGGAGAGAGCGTGATGTAAACAAAAAGGAGTCTTTAAATATTCAGTCAATTGGTCTAGTGTCCACCCTTGAGAGTTCCCAGAATTCTTTAACTGAGTTAACTGAACCTACTTTGAGGGGTAAATTAAATCCTCATGATGAAGCTCCTCTTTTGAGCAGTAACGTGGGTGACACTCTCAAGAGTTCATGTGCTAATTTCCTGTCTGATGGTTTTGTCAGTCCTCTGGACAGTAATTACAGGAAATCAGTTAAAATATATCGTGATACAGGTGCTTGCCAATCCCTTATGCTGACCAGTGTTCTAGGCTCTAATGTTAATTCCTCTGATGAAACTGTAATCTTACAAGGTGTAGGGAATAATTACTTCTCTGTCCCTCTGTGCAGAGTGAATTTAGAGTCTGGTTTTGTTAATGGTTCCGTTATGGTTGGTTTGGTTGAGACACTCCCAATGTCAGGTGTAACTTTCTTACTTGGAAATGATATTGGTGGAAGTCAAGTGCGTCCAGCTCCTCAGTTGTCTAGTGAGCCAGTGGCCGCCACCCAGGATTGTGATGTCCCTGATGTGTTCCCTGCATGTGCTGTCACTAGGGCTAAGTCTAAAGTTACTGGTGACTTAGAGGATAATGATGATGATGATGTTATCCTAGCTGACACTTTTCTTGCTAATTTGGACCACTCACCAGATGAGGCAGTTCCCAGTAGTGTTGGTAATTTGTCTCGTCAAGAGTTGGTTGAGTTGCAGGTTGCTGACCCTGAGTTGAAAGGTCTAGCTAACTCTGCTTGCAGAGAGGAAGAGTCAGCTGGTGCTTCTACTTGTTATTTTATAAAGTCAGGAGTACTTATAAGGAAGTGGAGACCCCCAACAGCATCAGCCGACTGTGAATGGGAGGTTGTACATCAAGTTGTCATCCCTCGTGTTTGTAGGCAGGATATCATTAGAGTGGCTCATGATTCCAGTTTGGCAGGACTCCTTGGAGTGAGGAAGACTGTGGGACGCATTTTGAAACACTTCTACTGGCCATGTATCTTCAGAGATGTTTCCTGGTATTGTAAGTCTTGTCACACCTGTCAAGTTGTGGGGAAGTGTAATCAGACTGAAAAGGTTGCACCTCTAGTTCCCATTCCTCCTTTTGAGGCGCCATTCACCCGTGTGTTGGTGGATATTGTGGGCCCTCTTCCTAAGACTTCTTCAGGATTTTCTTATGTGTTGACCCTGATTGATATGGCTACTCGTTATCCTGAAGCCATTCCACTTAGAAACATCTCAGCAAAGAACGTGGTTAAGGAAATGCTAGGGTTCTTCACAAAGTTTGGTCTGCCCAAGGAGGTACAGTCAGACCGGGGAAGTAATTTCATGTCAAATGTTTTCAAGCAGTCTCTGAAAGAGTTGGGCATCACCCAGATCACGTCTTCAGCTTACCATCCCCAGACCCAAGGAGCGTTGGAGAGATATCATCAAACACTCAAATCGATTCTCAAGAAATACTGTTTGGAACATCAGAAAGACTGGGTTAAAGGTCTTCCATTCGTTGTATTTGCTGCAAAAGAATCTCCAAATGAATCACTGGGCTTCTCACCTTTTGAACTACTGTTTGGCCATGAAGTAAGAGGACCCCTTAAGCTACTCAAGAAATGCTGGCTGTCGGAGGAAGATGACGTCAACCTGCTGGAGTATGTGATGAAGTTCAAAGAACGGCTGTCCACTGCTTTACAGCTGGCGCGAGAGAATTTAGGAGCTGCTCAGGAGAAGATGAAGACTTGGTATGATAAGAAGTCCAGGTTACGCCACTTTCAGCCAGGAGATCAAGTTTTGATTCTGCTACCTGTGCGTGGGCAACCTCTTCAAGCCAAGTTTAGTGGTCCTTATTTCGTGGAGAAGAAACTCAGTGATGTCAACTATGTCATCGCCACACCAGATCGTAGAAAGAACAAGCAACTTTGTCACATCAACATGCTAAAGTTATATCACAGGCGGGACGAAAATAATCCAGTCTGCACTGTAGCTGTTCCACCCGAGTCTGCAAGTGAAGCTCTCCCATGCAGTATGAGCCTGAGTGATAGTTTGGGGAAGAATCCTGATATCATGAATGATCTCCAGACTAAGCTTTCTCATCTACCTCCCGAGGAAAGGCAGGAGTTTTCGGCATTACTGCAGGAGTACCCGCAAGTGTTCCGTGCTACTCCAGGAAGAACCACTGTGTTGATGCATGATGTCGATGTTGGAGACGCAAAGCCAATTAAATTGCCTACTTACTGTGTGAACCCAGTGAAAGTTCCTCTCATCCAGAAGGAGCTTGGCTACCTGTTGGACCACAAGATGATTGAGCCCTGTCAGAGCGAGTGGAGTTCTCCTGTCACTCTAGTCCCTAAGCCAGGTGGGTCACAGCGGCTTTGCATCGACTACAGACGTGTTAATCAGATAACCAGAATAGACACTTACCCTCTCCCTCGCGTGGAAGATTGCATAGACAAGATCGGAAAGGCTAGGTACATAAGTAAGTTTGATTTGTTAAAGGGATACTGGCAAGTACCTATGACTGAACGTGCTAGGGAGATCTCATGTTTTGTAACACCAGGAAAGACTTTTGCATGTTCTGTAATGCCATATGGTATGAAGAATGCACCAGCCACATTTCAGAAGCTAATGAATGTTGTAACAGAGGGTTTGGCAGGGTGTGTTGTTTATATTGATGATGTATTAATCTTCAGTGACAACTGGAAAGATCACCTATGCCATGTCAGTAAATTTCTTGAGCGTTTGGTTCAGGCTAATCTTGTAGCTAATTTATCAAAGTGTGAGTTTGGTCAAGCTAAAGTTCAGTACCTTGGGTACGTAATTGGTGATGGACATGTTGCACCACCAGGAGCTAAGGTTCAGGTTATAAGTGATCTTCCCAGACCTAAAAGTACGAAAGAGCTACAAAGATTTTTGGGAATGGTAGGTTATTACAGGAGATTTGTTCTTAACTTTTCAATTCTTGTATCACCACTTACAGACCTACTGAAAAAGGGAGTTAAATTTGTCTGGACCGATAACTGTGAATCCTCTTTCAGCAAACTTAAAGCTATCCTATTAAGTCAGCCAGTGCTCGCTACTCCAAATTTTGCTCAGCCTTTTAAGATGGCTGTTGATGCAAGTGATACAGGAGCTGGGGCTGTTTTGCTGCAAGAGGATGATCAGGGTATTGAACACCCTGTATCTTATTACAGTAAGAAGTTCACTCCACCTCAAAAGAACTACTCAACTATTGAGAAAGAGCTTTTGGCCTTGATTTTGGGTTTACAGCATTTTTCACTTTATTTGTGTTCTGGTTTTGACCCCATAGTCATTTATACCGATCATAACCCACTGAAATTCCTTAGTAAGTTTAAAGATAAAAATCAGAGATTGACAAGATGGAGTCTACTTCTTCAGGAGTATTCATTAGACATACAACATGTCAAGGGGAAAGAAAATGTTATTGCAGATGGCTTATCTAGACTTTAGACAGATTGTTTTAGAGTAATAAGAAATTTCCTTTGTAAATTTCTTTTTCTTTGTGGGGAGGTGTTACATAGCCTATGATTTCATCATCCTTTGTGTAACTCTAACGTACAGTATGCTGCATGTTTGATCACGAGCGTGTTCTACCTCACTCCCCCCGTCCTCCCTTATAGTAGAGTAAGTCGTTCTTTCTGTTGTTCAGAGCAGGATTGTCAACTCTTTGTCCCCATGGCTTCATTTGCGCGTCCTTCTTACAAGTTGTATCAAGCTTTGCCGGCCCCTATATAATGAGTTCAGTCTCTACATTATTGCCACTTAGATCTACTCCTCATTTTGTTCACATCTCTGTCCTCCCCTGTACAGTTGTTATTATTGTGAGTGCTCAGGAAGTCTCCAACCATCTAGCAGCTGTGTAATTTGAGTATAACTGTTATTGCATTTTTTCTTGTACTGTGTAGCGTGGGGTGTTAATTTGTAGGCCTAGTTAGGTTTTTGTAATTCATGTAAAGTTCTTATTGTCAGCCATCATTAATAATATTTTGTATCTGTAATAATATATCTTGCATTCACTGAGTATTAGCTGGTATTTTCATTTTATCAGGGCTGACTTAGATAAATTTACTCTTGCTAATTTCGTGTTAATAGAGGCTATTCCAGTTAACCATATATTTAACCTGTTTTTTGCCATTACATTATCCTTATGAGTCCTGAATGTTTTGTTGTTAGTTTGAGCATTAAACTTTAACTTGTAATTTTACCTAACTCTTTTGTTTTGAACCTGGAACTTTACGGGATAGTAGTGATTATTAGTATTCTCACTTATAGTGTACATTATCTTTCTCTGTTCCGTAACAATATACAAAACTTCAAGTGAGGTTATATACTGTATATACTATCTATCTATTGCCAGGCGCCTCAATCCCGTTCTGGTTGGCCACAAACAAATCGCCTCCACGTCGCCCTGTCTCCCGCCACTTCACTGCCCCGCTCCCAACTCACACCCCCCTCTCTCATATACCTCTCCATCCCATCCCACCATCTCATCCTCGGCCTCCCCCTCCCTCTACCCCCCTCCAACTCACTCACATACACTCTCTTCGTCAGTCTTTCACCCTCCATCCTCTCCACATGGCCAAACCACCTCAGCGGTCTAAAATACTGTATACTGTTTATATGCATGGCCTGTTCCTACTAGGTATATACAAGAAACGTTTCAAACTGTGAGCACCATATTACCTCTCTCTTAGGAGATGAGGGCATCAAGTCTGATGATGTAACAGATCAGAATCCTAAAGGTAAATGACCAGCCAACGCCCCTGGTGACATGTCACAACTGAAAAAGCTTTGGTTGTCATGGAATTTCAAGTAAAGCGCAGAATGAGCGTATTTCACACCAAAACGAAGGCAAGTGCATTCCTCGGCCTCATATTGCTGTGATTTTGGCAGGATTGCTAGTACTGATGTTTGAATAATGAGCATTTGGATAATTCCTGTATTTGGAGCTTACTTGCAGCGCACTGTAAAGGATCTTCTTGGGCACGCCAGGTTACAGAAGCGGTAGGAGGTAAAATGAGAGGAGAGATAACAGAAGCTTGAGAGAAGAGTAAAAAGTCGAGTTGGCGACCCCTCTCCAATCTCTCTCCTCCTCCTCCTCCTCCTCGCCCCAGACATTACACAACTTTACCGTGGTAGTTCTGGTAAACTTACCACACTCTCCTGCTGCCTCCCCTCCCTCAATAACTGAATTGACAGCCTCCTCCTTTCCAGCTTTTATTACACTCTTCCTTCCTTCCTTCCTTCCCACTTTTGGTTCTTTGCCAGGATCGAGGGATTTGAAGAAAGGGTGAGTAGAGGCTTAGTTATTTCTCTGTTCAGGCTGATAGCACTTTTCATATTTATTTATTTTTTTATTTTTTTGGATTTTGTTCATTCCGGGAAAGTTTCACTCCGAAGACACACTGCTTTTCATTGTGGTCGTGCCTTCCTCAGGTGATTATTTTCTCTTTTTTCCGTTTATCATAGATTTTCGAAATGGAATGATTAGATACAACTTTCATTAATCCTGTTACCTACTGGAGATCCTTATTGACATGAATAACATCGTCAAGTGGTAACCTGAATAAAATACATGAGACATTTTAGTAGTGAGGGATTTAACAATAGAAGGCTTATGATACTCGTATGTTACCGAGTGCCCTCTGTTCTCCCTCTTCTCCATTTAGGTCTTTTTTCCTTCTTTGCTCCCACTTTTCACGAACTCTACGTTTCCTCCTTCCTTTCCTATCTTGTTACCCAGAAATGTGAGGGGTAAAATCGAAGTTCCTTGCGTTTTGCTCCCTAAGAGTGAAAGATGTTAATAGCAATAGCTAAAGTGCATGAGGTGATAAAAGTCCCTGAACCTGTTCGTCGTGGACTCTTGGGAATTATTATTTTATTTATTTATTTATTTTACTTCTTTTTACATTAACCAAAAGGTGTTCCATCGTGCACAGTCATATAATGATGTATGTCGACAACAGCTACGAACGACGAGTCGTGTGGCTATGCTAAGTGTGCAGGACACGGTCGCATTTTTGGCCCAAGTGTTCACTGAGTTCGGGTGCTTCATGGTGGAACGGTTTGGCTCAGCCAAAGATTAAATTATTCTATTTTGAAAGCAATAGATCAAGGTCGCGGTTACAAGTAAGGCTATCTTAAACATTTTTTTTTTTTTTTTAACCCAATTGGGACCAAACTTAGTGGAGAGGTAAATGGTCACCAAAATAAAACAAATAAGGTTTTAGAACAACCAGTCACAGGTCAAGGTAACAAGGCAAAATCAAAAGTTAGGTCGTAGACCATTCATAGGGCACGAGTGCTACGTTCCTTCAGTGCTCTTTCGTGTTAATATCTCCAGACTTTATTCAGTTCAAGGGAGACTTTACTAACTGGAGCGGGTTAATCAGAGCTTTAATTAACCCCTTCAGTACTACGACGCTCTTTAGTTGAATAACTTAGAAAAAAAATCAGAAGTTTCTTACGCGGTAGCTTTAAAAATTAGTGCAACATCTATTAATTATATTTTATAAATGTACGGTAATGAAGATATAGGGATGTCAGTGAACTTAAAATCATTACCAGACCAAGGCAATAAAATGGCACGTAGTCTCACGCCTACAGTTTTTTCAGTACATGTTACAGGGCGCACAACAAGTGCATCAGAAATGTGTTGTGATAGCGATATAAGTATGAACCACCTTTGCAATGCACTAAAATATACAATAAACGACAATAAACGTAAGGATGGGGTTACATGCCTCGACCATGTTCTATTTGTGTGTGTGTGTGTGTGTGTGTGTGTGTGTGTGTGTGTGTGTGTGTGTGTGTGTGCACTGCCTTCAGTATACTTCCATAACCACGTACAGTCAACAAGATTTCCACCTGGACCACCTAGTCGCGGGATATGGCTTACGTGGCAACAGCGCGTGTGTGTGTGTTCGTGTCTACATGCCCGAGAATTTATCGAATTATCAAGTTTCATTCTCTTTGCCGTATTATGTTATTATATGTTCATTGTATTATGCTGTGATATTGGCTAATAAATACAGTGTGATTGGTATAATGAGCTGTGCACTATGCTATTTATAAAGTCTGATTTATATAAAATAATTCTTCTCTTATCTTGTAGCGTGAACCACGGTACAGGTTGAGTTGTGGTTCAGAAACATCGCGCCATTTATGGGTGAACTTGCTCACTGTTTCTGAACCACAACTCAACCTGTATCGTGGTTCACGCTATAAGAGAGGAACTCTTTTACATAACTCAGAATTTGTAAATAGCATAGTGCACAGCTCATTATACCAATCGCACAGTATTTATTAGCCAATATCACAGCATAATACAATGAACATATAATAATATAATACGGCAAAGAGGATGAAGCTTGATGTTTCGATAAATTCTCGGGCATGTACACACGAACACACACACACGTGCTGTTGCCACGTAAGCCATACCCCGTGACTAGATGGTCCAGGTGGAAATCTTGTTGACTGTACATACGGGCGTACGTAAGTACGTACATAGGTAAGTACATGAATGCGTTAGTACGTACATAGGTAAGTACATGAATGCGTTAGTACGTACATAGGTGCGTATGTAAATACGTGCATGGGCCTGTACGTAGGTACAGTCGGGGAAAGTTCCGCATTACCCACCTCCCGAAGCACTGGTGTGATGCAGGTGAACGTGAAGCAGCAGCAGACCTCATGAGTCTGGTAACTGTTAGTGTGAAGGAGTGAGTGGCGGGGGATTGGGGGCAGAGGAGGGTTTAGTGATAGATTAGGAATCACGTGTAGGTCAGCAATATATGACTTGGACAGTGTGTTTGAGTTACCAGTTCTTTAGTAAGGTTTAGATGACAATAGGATGCTAGCATTTTATGAAAAAGATTACGTAGATGTCTGTAGAGTTTTTTTTTTTTTTTTATGTGTCCGACTCTGGGCATAGGCTTCACAGCCTGCTATCAAGGCCCAGCAGTACTCCTACATACCATACACTTCTACATGTCACCACTTCGGCGCTAACACCCACCGTCCATATTGAATAAATGCTAGGGCTGTCTCATACAGGACTGGTGTATTGGTATTAGCGGGGGTATTTTTACATGTCGGCGGGTCTTCTGGTAGATCAGTAAAGCCTGATTTAATGAAATTCAAATCCTTAAACTGTTCCCTGCCCCAGCCGGGATTCGAACCTGGGTCCGTTAGGACTACAGGTCACCTCTCTACCGATTGTCGGGAAAGTTATGGAAGTTTGCTGTGTTCGGACAGAGGTTTGAATGCTTTAATTCCCTCTCGACTTTAACATGAGACGTTTTCCCCCAGGAGATATTCGTAACGATATAATAATATATTTATATTATGTGTTGGAAACAAAACCTCTATATTATCTATCTATCTCTCTATCTACATGTAAATTCTTATAAATTTATTTATTTATCCTTTGTCATCTCAGTATAAACATCCGCCTGCAAACATTTCCAGTGTTATGCCGGTAATTATTCATCTCGAAGTTAGAGTGTAAGATAGTGTAATAATAAAAATAATAATAATAATATAATAATAATAATATAATAATAATAATAATAACGATAATGATAGATAATAATTATAATAATAATAATAATAATAATAATAATAATAATAATAATAATAATAATAATAATAATAATAATGATAATAACAACAATAATACTGTTAATAATAATAATAATAATAATAATAATAATAATAATAATAATAAACAGTCTAATTAAGCGATTGAAAGGTTTTTCGTTTTCCTTTGGACAGAATGACATGGGAAACCCTAATTATTAGATCGGTTTCTGTAACAATCATTCCTATCGAACATTACAAAATGAAGGCATAGAACCATACCTTTAACAGTAAACATGTACTGATTGTGACATGAGCAACTCTCCAAACCCTCCCACCCCCGGCCACCCTCCCTCCCACTCACAGTAAGGCTGGTGTCACACTATGCGGCGGCGCCTTTGCGGCTCGGCCGCAACGGCGATAACACACAAACAAATGAGAGGTGTCACACTACTGCGGTGGCGCCGCATCCGCCGTACAAAGCCGCGTCATGCTGCGGCGGCGCCGCGACACCGCATCACGCCGGTTGTGAGGACAAAACACACGCAGTTTAATGAACGTGGTCACACTATCTGGCCACGGCGCACGGTGCTCTGCTGCTACTACTCCTGTGTTGTGTTTACGCGATGTTTGACGTGGATAAATTTATTCAATATATACAGGAAAGGCCAGCAATTTGGGAGAAGAGTGCAGCAGAATACTCCAATAAAAACTGTAAAGAAAAATTATGGATTGAAGTAGGGGAATTGATGTACGAGAACTGGCTTGATTTCCTATAAAAAGTAACATTATTTATTATGTACTTACGTTTAATACATACTGTGCTATTTAAAGTACTAAAATTATTTAGTAGACATATGCTTCCTAATATTCCAAATAAATTTCCATGCTAAATAAGTATCATAATTACTAATCTTTAATACTGAAATGCTAATACTTGATGTATGTATATATGTATATTTATATAACTGTAGTACATTAATCACCATCCACAAAACACATTATATCCTAGTACATATGTCTACGACGTGTTGGCTCTTTCAGTAACCCCTCTGTCTCTAGTGCACAAACAGTCAGTTTAGACAACATGATTAACCTATCCACGCTGGCTGCTGGGGGTAAACTGTGCGGTTTGGCCGCACAGTGCGATGTGGTACAAGCCATGCGGCGGCGCGCGGCGCCGCATGCGGCCGCGCCGCAACGGCGCCGCCGTATAGTGTGACACTGGCCTTACCGGACAAGTGGGCCTGGCTGCTGCTTCGTGACTATACGTCGACCACCAAAGCTCCGAACAGTGGGTAATGCAGAACTTTCCCTGACTGTACGTATAAACGTGCATAGGTAGGCACGAACATACATAAACACAAATGCATGCGTACATAATTATGTACGTGGATGTGTACATAAGTACGTACGTAGATCCAGACGTATGTACACAGGTACGGTATGAACATAGGTACCGGTACACGTACATTCCCTTCATGTCGCACATCTCACAGTTGTTTTGGTCGGGGGTCATGTAATCGATACAATGTGCCTCTATTTCCGAATCACGATCCTGTAAGGGTGGTCTGGAGGACCCTTAGCGAAAGGGAGACACTACGACAAAAAATGGCGGCCGACACAGTTTGTGCATGCCGGTGTAACAACGAAAGGGAGCGGCGCGACCGGTAAGGGAGGCGCCAAGAGCGTGCGACCATTTGTGAATCCGGGACCAGGAGTTCAGTAAAGTTAGTACTCTCACTGCGGAGGTCTTGTTGAAAGTAGCAATAAGAAACTGACTATTGCCACGGCAGTTTCCTTTGTGTGTTGTCATCAGCCATTATTCTTGTCATTCTATCCTTAAAAAAAAAAATAAAAAAATAAAAATAAAAGGCTAAGCTATTACAGGGTCTGGGTGTGATCTGTTTTTAATTTTGTATTTTGCTTTAATGATAAAACCAAGAATAAGTCATTACGATCTAACAGACACAAAGCCTCCATAAAGCCTCACCACGAGAACTATTGCCTGCACATTCTTGAAACTCACCATTCCCTTGTCACTTACTCAACCAGTTCAGGTTATTGAGCTGAGTCGGTGTGTTATACGGTATACTTCATCATTTTTATATTTTACAAAAGAGTTTCCCTATATGCTTTTCATTACATATTTCTTAACAAATGCACATCATGTATTGGCAAGTAATAATAGCATTATCTACCACAGCTCATACAACAGTATCAGCACTCAAGTCAGGCCCTACCCATCTACGCATCAGCTCACCAATTTACCATTAGGCCCCGAAGATCCACCAGTATGACGAATTGCAAGTTTACACACACACACACACACACACACACACACACACACACACACACACACACATACACACACACACACATACTCCATTCCTAAATTATAAAAAAGGGAAACTACCACAACCTAAAGAAGTACTTCTTAGAAATAGATTGGGAAAAGGAGCTTAGAGGACAAGATTTAAACTCTCTCTCTCTCTCTCTCTCTCTCTCTCTCTCTCTCTCTCTCTCTATATATATATATATATATATATATATATATATATATATATATATATATATATATAAAATTCTGTGAACTTCATGAAGTAGGAGTCCAGAAGTACATCCCACAGCACAAAGAAGCAGAAAAGAAAAGAAAGAAATGGTTTAATACAAATGTAAAAAATCAAAAGAAAAAACAGATTTGTTGTGGAACAGATACAGAAGACACAATAGTGAAAGGGCATATAACAACTATAAACAGGCAAGAAACTATTATACAAGAATAAGGAGGGAAGCCCCAAAACAGTTTGAGGCGGACATCATAAATAAAAGTAGAGATCAACCGAAGCTATTTTACAGCTACATCCGAGGCAAAACCAAAGTAAAAGATAAAATACAATCCATTACGGATAAGGGGATCACCTATACACAAGAGAAGGATATATGTGAAGCACTAAATAAGAATTTCCAATCAGTTTTTTACAGAAGAAAATGATTTTGAGAGGGATGATATGGAACATGCATGCCCACACATATCACCGGATATACAAATATCAGATAAAGAAATACAGGAGGAGTTAAGTAAATTAGACAAAGGAAAAGCAAATGGTCGTGATGAAATTTCATGGCAGGTGCTACATGAATGTGCAAAGGAGTTAAGTAAACCATTATCTTTAATTTTCAATGAATCCTTGGGACAAGGTAAACTACCTGATATTTGGAAGAAAGCAAACATTGTTTCCTTATTCAAGAAAAGGAATAGACAAAATCCACTGAACTACCGACCAGTATCACTAACCAAAGTTGTAAGCAAGGTATGAGAAAAGCTGATAAGTTTGGGTAAATCATCTAAAAGAACACAATATGACAACAGAAAGACAATTTGGTTTCAGAAAGGGAATATTATGTGTTACTAATCTGTTGAGTTACTATGCCAGAGTAACAAAAACAGTACATAAAAGAGAAGAATGGGTAGACAGTATCTATTTAGATTTCAAGAAAGCATTTGACAGAGTACCGGAACAAAGACTTTTATGGAAACTGTACCATCAAGGAGGAATCCAAGGCAAACTGTACTGGGTGGATGAATCACTCTTGCGTGATAATCAAAGATGGTAAATTAGGTTAGGAAGTAATACCCTACACACATCAGAAAGAAAGAAGGACCTAGGTGTGATTACTGAAGCCATGTGTATCCAAAAATACGAGAATTTCAACGTTAGTGAAGGCATGTACATGCTACATCTTATAATGAGGTCCTTAGTGGAAATGTCCCTTCCCGCACTGACACAGGTGAGGTTAGATAGGAATTACACGTGACCTGTCTGGTATTGCTGCCCCCCCCCTTTCCCCCTCGGGTTAATACACGTTTACAGTCCACCGCACCCCACCTCACCTTTACCCCACCCTTCCACACACACATGCATAAAAAGGAACCCTTGTATTGTCAATATGTCACTCCCTCTATCTTGACCAGTGAAGATGGTGGCAGTGTCCACCAAAACTGTTTGGTAATTATATGCTTCGTCTACAAGTGTGGGTTTTATTTACCGTCTGCAAACTGTACTGTTGGATGCAAGATTTTCTCAAAAAATGAGAAATGACAACAGTACTAAGGGAGAATTGCTCATCACGGAGGGAAGTGACTTGCGGAGTTCCACAGGGCTCTTTGCTGGCAGTTGGCACCAATTATGTTTTTAGTGTATATAAATGATACAGATAGCAACATGGGAAATGAAAGCTATCAAAATATGTTTCCTGATGATGCAAAAATACAAAGGAGAATTACTAATGCAGGCTCTTGTAAGGAGCTACAAGAAGAACTAAATAAACTTCATGAATGGAGCAGTTCATGGCAGATGGATTTCGATCTGGACAAGGGTCATGTAATCAAGTTTGGTAAAAGTGGAAAAAGACCTGATTGGGATTATAAGTTGGGAAGTAAAACCCTACAGACATCAGAAAGAGAGAAGGACCTAGGTGTGATTATCAGTAACAGACTATCTCCGACTGATCACATCAGTGAGAAGGTAGGGAACATGTATACACTGCTTGCAAATATGAGAATAGCATTCACATACATAAATGAAGACATGCTATGAAAGATAATAACATTATTCAAAAGAGCAGATATGATTATGCTATATAAATGCATGTCAGGAAATAAAAAAATAGACATAAATGATTACATAACCTATGGGGATGCATCAGCAAGAGGACACTGCAAAAAACTGCATAAAAAGAGAGGCGATAAAGACGTAAGGAAATTTAGTTTCCCAATAGGGCAATTGATCGATGGAATGCACTACCGCATAAATTAGTGTGTGCCAAAACAATTTATAAATTTAAGGATATGTATGATAAAAGTGGTTTAAGAGACGGTACAGTACGAGCTTGAATCATTCCTGTAAAGATACAATTAGGTAAGGTAAGAACACACACACACACACACACACACACACACACACACACACACACACACACACACACATTCAGGACCATTGTACAGGTTATTAGACAAGGTGGCAACTGAGGCTTCATTTTCAGTATGGGATCAGCGACTATAATGTGCAACTACCACAGTTTGTTGATCTGGAGGAATTGGTCATATTGTATGTAGTCTTTTCTCACAGTTACTCGGATACAAATGAGAACAGTAATGCTCTATATTCTACGTCAAGAAAACCCTACATTCCCCCCCTTCTCTCTGTCTGTCTGTCTGTCTATCTGTCTGTCTCTGTCTGTCTGTCTCTCTCTCTCTCTGTCTGTCTGTCTGTCTCTCTGTCTGTCTGTCTGTCTGTCTGTCTGTCTGTCTGTCTCTCTCTCTCTGCCATGCAAGATGATGCTTCGTTTGTGTTGCAAGCCTATATTCTCGTAGTGATGATTTAAAAATGTAAAATGTCTAAAACCAGCTTGGCGGTGGCGACCATCGTACCCTGACTGGAAGTCGTGTGGCCTACGTCTTCCTTCACCTTTCGTTTCGTTTCGTTTTTGAAGGCTCCAACATGCCTGCATGAGTCAGCCTTGGTCACCTATTGGCGGTTGTCCATGCTGAACGATCTCTGGCAGCTTCTCTACTTAGTTCTATATCCCTGAGTCCACACTTAATGACCTCGTCCCAGGTCTCTTTCAGTCTATCTCTTGCTACCCCACCCCTAACATTAACGCTTCTCGCTTCCTGCACCCAATTATCATCCCCCATCCTCTCAACATGTCCAAACCATCTCAATCTACCCCCCTCATCACAACACAATATACTCCAGTCCCATCCTACCTCTCAACACTTTCATCGTAAACCTAACCCCCCTCCCCCCCCCGCATGCCTCGCTCTCTGAGACGCACTGCATATCCACCTAATCACTGCCATTTCTGTACGCGTCAGCCTGCGAATATCCTCGTCCTTTACTGTCCAGGTCTCGCTACCATACACTATCACACTCCTAACACATCCCGCATACAAAGATCCCTGTAGGGAGGGCCTTCTCAATGTCATGAGAGGCAACAGCTCCCTGAACTTCTTCCAACCACTCCTCACTCTAGCCACAGAGTTAGCTCCAGCCCCACCTCCAGCACAAGACATGTCTCCCAAATAACAAAACACATTCAAGAGACTCACCAGCAAGTTCAGTTCTTTCACACCTGGCAGTCTCTTCATGCTCTCCCCGACACATCATACATGTGAAATCAGCGTTATCCTGCAGTCGACCCGTAATACCACTACATCTCTTATGCACCAACTTATCATTACTTCCCACTCCGTTGTGACATATTGCACATGGCCACTTCCCCTCCTCTTAGACAGTACCACTCCCAGCCCTAGATACCATCACTTTTTTTTAACTGCATTTACTCTTAAGCCCTTGTGCCCCATACCATCTCTCCATTTCCTACATCTTTCCTTTGCCTCCCTTTCATTATCTGCAATCAGCACCAAATCATCAACTTAAAACATCTCCCACGAGAGTCCATTTCTGAAGTCACGTGAAAGGGCTTCAAGTACCACCAGTAAAATGCCTTTGTCGGCGAGGTACGAGTGAGGGCATTTAAATCCGAAAGCTCTGAAATGTCGCCTTATACCCCGAGGATGCTTAGATTATATTGATAGCTACCTACCTACCAAGTTTCATGCTTTGATGACAAACTGACTTTCGACATGCTGCACTTGGCGCATGTCAAGTGCCACGTGCTCCTCCTGTGTGTGATGAAACCACTCAAAAACAAATCTTAGAGAATTGGCCTATCAAATGGTGCAAACCACAAAGTGATTGGCCCTGTGGTTGCTGAAATATAAGCTTCTCAAAAACGTTACAGTCGGCCCAGGCCAGGTTGGGGAGCTCCTGTGTGAAAATGCCGCTACTTGACGAAAGACTCGTGAGGGTTTTGCCCTCGCTCGTAATAATAAACAACAAGAGGCTCAACACTGACCCCTGATGCACACCAACAGGAAAACTCCTCATTCAAAACTCCATTCACTCCTACCTGGGTGCGAGCACCCACATACATGATCATAACCACCCTAACCAACCACTCCTTCACCCCAGGCTTTCTCATTACCCACTTCACCACCTCTCTAAAGACTGTCAAAAGCCTTCTACAAATCAACAAAGCAAAGCATACTTCCCTTTTCTTTTGTATATATTTTTCCTGAAACTGTCAGACAGTGAGTATGGCATCAATGGTGCCTTTGCCTGGCATAAACCCAAACTGCATCTCATCAATATTTACTCTTGCTCTAATCCTACCTTCTAGAACTCTGTCCATTACCTTCATTATCTGGACCAAAAGCATTTTGCCCCTATAATTTCCTCTTGCCAGGGGATCACCCTTCCCCTTGTACACATTTACAGTAACACTTTTCAACCAGTCATCTGGGACAACACACCCATATATAATTGTATTTAACAATCAACGACTAATCTCATTCCTGTATCTCCTGAGGCTTTCAGCATTTCTGCAGTCAACCCCGACACACCTGCTGCCCTCCCCACCTGCATCCTACCTATTGCCCTGCACACAGTAGCAGCGTCAATCAAAGGCCAAGGGCCAAACACTGGATCTACTGGCTTCAAATCTTACCTGTCCCAGTCAAATTCCTCATTCAACAATCGGTTGTAGTGCTCTCTCCAGGCATCTTTAATTTTCCCTCTGTTCACCATTACCCTTCATTCATCATTCTTCACACATTACTAAAGTGTGATATCCCAATTCTCCTTCTTCATCAGATTTGCCACTTTGAATATCATATTCTTCCATTCCTCACTATTGAGCTTATCAGGTAAAAGTCTCTGAAATTCAGACTTTGCCCTGTAAATCTCTCTTTTAGCTCTACTCTTGGCAGCCAAGTAATCCTTTCTACTACCACCCTTTCACCACTCCCGAAAAAGCCTTCTTTTCTCCTTAACTGTAGCTTTGTCATTCATTATCTTTGTCTACCTTCCTTTCTTTCTATTTCACTCATCCTTTCTCCCACTTTTTATTCTTCTCCTTTCTACCTCAGGAGCATCTACACTGAGTGGCAAGTAGGAAACCATTTACATTGATGAGTGGTACCCGTGTGGCTGAATAACGGGGTGATGCATAGCCTACTATCGTCCTTCTGTTAACTGGGTGGAGACACAAATGCTGCTTTCATCCAGGAACTACACCTAAACACTCTTCCCCGCTCTTCACTGTGGCAAGGCGTTGTCTACTACAAGATGTCGTAGGCTTAGCGCATGGAATGGCCCTGCAGAGGTTATTGCTTGCCAGCAGTTGATGGGTCTGCATGGTCAGATAGACTGAGTTTACAACATTGACCTCGACTGACACATATTGCCTACAGCAGCACGTAAGTGACCGCCAACCAATACAGTGGCAGTCTCACTCATAGCTAACATGGTATCCAGAGGATCCAAGTAGACTTTTCTCTCACTGCCGATCCTGCCACCAGATGACCCAGTTACAGAGGAATGGCGCTCATTTCAGGTAAAGGAAATGTTGATAAACAAAAAAGCGTAGTCTCCTCTGATTTTCCAGAATGATTCTTAACCTGCCGCGTGCCAGCTATTTTTAGCCCGATGGGTCGCCTCAGTGCCAGCCATTTTTCAACCTTTTTTTCATTGGCTAAATTGACAGATTTTGACCTGAAAACAAAGAATTTCACCATTAAAACGCTCACTGAAGCTCAGAAATGGGTTTTATCGAGTCCTGCATACTCGTATACAGGTATACCTGCTCTCTTACGCTGACCACGTAGGTGAGAGAAAGCCGTTTTCTGTGTAAGGTATACTCAGGTATTTATGCTGGGAAGGTACAGCAATGTTCAGTACACTTTTCTGATTACTTATTGCTTCAACATCTATCACAATTTGCATGTCTTTCTCAGCATTATCTTACACTTACTTGAAGACAGGTACAACCTGACTTAATTATGTACAGTCCTGGCACTTACAAGAAGGTACTTACAACTTGACTTCACTATATAGTCCCTACACATACAAGAAAATATTAACAACTACATTTACATGAAAATATTTACAAAATGCCTTCACTATGTACAGCACAGGGTGAGGCACACAGGCAGAGTGAGGCAGAGCGAGCATGAGGGGGGGAGCAAGTGAGTGTATGGCCTTGACAGCCTGAGGGATGGTAGAGGAACAGTTACTGTATATGCCTGCAAATTTTTACCCGCGAATCTTGAAAAATGCTGTTGTTTCGGCTGTATGGATTCCTCAACTAGTCACTAATATATCAGATTGGAACCCCACAGCTGATCACCAATTTATATATATCAGCTGAGTCATGATCTCACAGTTCCAAGCAAGGTTATAACGTTGTGCCTGGTCAAAGTCACTTCCAGCTGACACACTCCACCAAAACGTCTTCTCACACACTGGAGATGGTGGGAATCGGTGTAGGATCCTGATGAAGGAATTTAGAAGGTAGCGTGTGCAGGTGAACTGAAACTGAGCAGATTAAATCTCTGTTTATTGGCCATAGAAAGATACAACTGCGACATAGAGAGCACAGAGTTATACGCCTCTTTCATTCTAATGATACGTGCGTTCTGCTCTAGCTGGCCCGCGTCCCCTCTGGGTGTGGCGCGGGTCAGCAAAATCAGAGGTGCTAAACCTTCACAGACAACTGGGATTTATACATGAATAGAAGTATCATAACTGTACCATGTACATTATACACCTCAAGAAAACAGTATTGATTACATTAAAGTATACCAACAAGGTAAATATTTCCCCCAAGACTTAAACATATATACAATTTATATTTCTCTATTGCCTTCCTTTTACTCTAGTGTTTATAATAGAAAATGCTGGGCTCTGGAAGTCCTGATCGCTCATCCTTCCCATGCCTCACTTTACAGTGAAATGGTGTTTGGTTACTTATCATTCACACTTCGTTGCACACTGTTAATTATGAATAAACAACTTTATATGTAATATGCAACAATAGTGTGAAACTACAACTAGTCATGGGAAACAATATTAGCACAAGAACATTGCTCAGCCACACCCTTCGACGTCCCCGTCGACATTGTTGTCCTAACTATTGTGTAGCCTAACCAATGTGTAGGGTAGCTTACTATTTAGCCACGTCCACTTGCAATCCTCGAGTACGGACCCGTGGTTTTAGTGGGTTTCTCATTCGGCCTCGTAGATAGTAGCCCCAAACACAAACACAGGACAAGACCACAACAAGTAGAAGACCAACGCCAGGACCAAAATAGGAAGGAGAAAGGTATGAAGGGAGATAGGACAGTACGTATGGTTCTAAATCAGTCTTGTTCAGGTGGGTGAGGATTGAGGAACTGTATCTCCTTGAGCACATGAGACAGCCTGTTCACATTCAAGGTAGAAACATTGAATGAAGGTAAAAAGGCTCGTAACTGGGACGAGAAGTTCACCGACAAAGCTAGATGGTTCTTGTTAGGTAGAACTGCTATCTCTTTACTATGTAACTCACAATAAACGGGTGCAACATAGTAACCCTTTACCGTAGGAAACTGGTTTTGTGAGGCACATGTGAGTGTTACGTCCTCTGTCTCAGGAAAGAAGAAGTATTGTTTCGCATGCACATAAACATGGAAAACTGACCAATTGAATGGGTTGGAAAGTGCAATGTTGCAGTGCAGAGGAAGTGTTTGTGTCCAACAAGGTCATCTTACATTTCTCTACCCCTGACGGAATGAAGACAAAATGGAAAGCAGGACATACATGGAGATCAAGAAATGAGGCCTTACACTTTTCAAATTCATCCACAGTCGTTTCAGCTATATACCCTTTGTCATTCGACACAACTAGCACTTCTGTTCCCTCATTCAGAATAACAAGTGTATTGTTAGTAGTAGCAAAAGGGAAAGGAATAATCCGCCGTGCATGATATGTTATAGCATTCCTCAAAGGCACCAATATCAGGATGCCATCATGGGTCAACTGGGCCTCTAACAATGGGTAATAATATTCCAGTTGACTCATACCAAAAAGTGGCGTAAATCCATGCTTCACCATAGCTACGTCAAGAGCACTGATTAAAATGTGAATCGAAAACAATAAAACATTAACCCTATTCAAACTTCCATCGATTAAGTCATCCACCATACTGGCTGCATGCGACTCCAAAGCAGTGGTTGACTCGTCGAGAGCATGTAAGTACTCAGCGATTAACACTAAGTTAGCAGGGTTGTAAGGTGGTTTGGATGTTGTTCACAACTCCTACGAGATGATTGGTAGTCTTAATTATCTCGTTAGCTTTGTTAGTCAACTCACCTAACTGTTCATACATCTGTATGAATAGCCTGTTATTCGCCTTTGCCACCAATGCTAAATCATGCATCTGTCTACCCAATTGCACTACGTCCTTGTCTAGCACTGTACCAAAGAGCTTTTGAGACAGGATACTTAGGAGATCCACAAGTCCTCTCTTAGTACGTGCATGGACATGCTTGGAAAGATCAGAATATGCATATGGTAATGTGACAAGCAATTTAGTGAGCCTTTCTGTGAGCCTAACTATATGTCCAATGTGAAGCTCGGTTATACCATGCAAGGTTTGTACCAAAGCTTCATTATCTGAGGTCATCAACCGCGGGTTCAGGTTGAATAACTTGCCGACTTCCAACAGTTGCTGTCTGAGGTGAAACATTTCCTTAGAGACCTCTTTAACAGTATCTGGAGCTTGGAGATATCCTTCCAAATGGGCTCTTCAGTGCTCCTGGCATCAATGCAGTCGTGTCCGTGTCCGACGTTGTTCCATAGGTCCACTCCAAGCAACGCGAGAGGAGTACAAGCCACGTGTTTGTAAGAGAAGATACTCCCTTAATCGCTCTTACTTTGGGATCGTAGCTTGATGCAATACTCTTGGTTAGGGACAGGTACGGACGACAATATAGACTGCGATGAAGACAGAGGGGACAACACATCAGACGATTGGTTAGTTAGGCTTAGCTCTTGACTTACTGGTTTGATCCTGTCAGCTTGTACTGCCTCCTGAGTTCCATTAGCATCATTCCTTAATCGATAAGTATGTCCATGCACGTGTTCCACAATGGTATATGGTCCCCAGAACTTAGGTCTGAGCTTGGAAGTTCTCTCAGGGTTGTTGATCATAACCTTCTGGCCTATCTCCAACATCTTTTCTTAATTACCTTTGCATTGTTTCACCATCATTTCCGCTCTTAAGGCTTTTAATCTTTTTCGTACTTCACTATGTATGCATTGAAACTTTGCAAGCTGTACTTTGGCATAATTCTCTTGATTATACACTGGGGTAGGAGGTCCAGCTAGCAAATCGTAGGGTAACACCTTCTCCTCTCCATGAAGGATATAATGTGATTTCCCCGTTGATGAATTTTCTGAGGAGTTGATGGCCGCCGCTACATGTGGCAACCAGTCTTGCCAGTCGGTCTGAACACTAATTGCTGGTCGCAAGACTTCCAGTATCTTCCTGTCTGTCCTCTCCACCAGGCCATTGCTCTTGGGACTGTAAGACATAATAAAGACTTGCCTTACCCCATATGTACGACAGATTTCCTCTAACACTTGGTTATAAAATTCACTGCCATTATTGCTGAGCAATACCTTAGGTGTTGAGTATGGACAAATCACTGAGGTTACAAAAGCATACGCCACCTTCTCTGCAGTTTTCATCTGTAAAGGTGCTAAAACAGTGAATCGTGAAAAATGGTCCATTGCTACCAGTACATACCTTGAGCCTTGATGACTCCTTGGGAACACTAAGAGATCAATGGAGACTGTATCCCATGGTTTTTCCAGTAGGGGATATTCCAAAATGGGAGTCGGAGGTCCCGTCATTCTTCGCATTTCCGCGCACTTGACACATTGACTAACGTGGGCTTCTATGTCCTTCCTCATGGTCGGCCAATAGCATTTCTTTCTTGCCTCACATATGCATCTGTCGCATCCAGGATGACCCGCTTGAGGTATGTCATGAACCAACTGTACCACGGCTTCCTGTAGTGTAGCAGGAACAACTAACTGATACACAGTGTCCTTCCCAGGGGGCTGTTTATATAAAAGGCCCCGTTTAAGATGGAAGTGAGTCATCAGTAACGGAAGTTCAGGTAGACATGACTCATCGCCAGACTCCAAGGCATAGATGACTCGTATCCTTACATTGTTCTGCCTTTACAGTGTCCGGGGAATACCCAGAAAGAGAGATATCCTCAGATATGGCAACAGTAATATTTCTACTCAGCACATCAGCAACGACATTTTCTTGGCCTGGTAAATATCTGACCTCTGGATCAAACTCCATTACCATGCTGAACCAACACACAACCTTACCGTGCAAGTTCTTTCCCTTAAACAAGTCGCATGTGGTTGCATGATCCGTTAAAACAATTATCTGGTACCCGAAGATGATATCCTGGAAGTGTCCTAACGCCCACAAGAGTGCTAATGTCTCCAATGCATTACCGAGTTCTTTTCTGGGGGGGTCTTAGTGCACTACTGGTATATGCAATGGTGAGCATTTTGCCTTCCTCATCCTTTTGCTGTAACACCGCTCCCAGTCCCAAACCTGAG
The DNA here is from genome assembly GCF_032717465.1 of Coenobita brevimanus. Taxonomy (NCBI): domain Eukaryota; kingdom Metazoa; phylum Arthropoda; class Malacostraca; order Decapoda; family Coenobitidae; genus Coenobita; species Coenobita brevimanus. Next base: position 14,158,771 of record NC_137060.1, on the reverse strand, counting down.
GGGTCCGTGCACAGGTAAAAAGGTTGAGTATAATTAGGAAACGCTAACACGGGAGTCTCTGTCATGGCTTTCTTGAGGTCGTTGAAGCTTTTCGCTTCCGATGGTCCCCATTGCCATGCAGCATCCTTCTTAAGTAGTGTCGTCAATGGTGATATGATAGCAGCATAATTGTAGACAAGGGTCCTGTAAAAACCAGTGAGCCCTAGGAAGAGCGAACATCGTCCTTGGACTTGGGTGTAGGGAAATTTACCATGGCTGTAACCTTATCTGGCAGAGCCTTGATGCCATTGCCATCAACGAAGTGCCCTAGAAGCCTAACACTTGCCTTTAGGAAATTTCACTTCGATAGCTTGATTTTCAGACCCGAGGATCTTATGGTTTCCATCACTCGTTTTAACTTACTAAAATGAGTATGGATATCCTTGCTTACAATTATTAAGTCATCTAGATATGCTAGGACGTCCTGCCCAATCATGTCACCAAACAACTGATTTATCATCCTCTGAAATGTCAAAGGAGCATTAACTCAGTCCAAAAGGCATCCGGAGAAATTCAATGTGCCCATGGTGAGTGCTAAAGGCAGTGATGGGATGCGACTCTTCGGTCAGCTCCACCTGCCAATACCCTGACGCTAGATCAAGGCAGGTGAACACAGTTTCCTTTACCCAAGGACTGCAGTAAGTCTCTGAGATGCAGAATTGGGTAACCATCCGGTATGGTTACTTTGTTCACTTGCCGAAAATCTACAACAGGTCTCAAACCACCGTCCTTTTTAGGTACTAGAAAGAGTGATGCATTCCAAGATGAGGAAGAAGGCTGAATAACTTCATCATGAAGCATTTTTTCAACTTCCTCTTCCACTGCTTTCCTTTGGCTGTGTGGTAGGTGGTGCAGGCACATATATAGGATTTGTACCAGGGCACAACCCAATATGATGCATCACCTTGTCCGTCCTACCCAGCGGTTCTCTTGGAAGTGCCACTACATCAGAGAATTCATTAAGAAATTCTAGTAACAGTGTTTTATGGGCAATGTTATCTGTTACCTTCACGTATTGTTCTAGCAGCTTTTCTCTCCCAAGATGTGTAAGTTCCGACTGAGTCATTGTTTGTAATGTGACTACAGGAGAGATCACTGGTACGTCATTGACTTCCTTTACAGGGGCACCATAGGACATCAAGTTGCCTATATAACATCCATCTCTGAGCTTAACTGTGCCACCACTCATATTTGCGATGAAGAGGGGCGTCTTCTGATCTGGTCCGACACTACTCAGGGTGGACTCTAGCGACAATGCCTTATGTTTTTCGGTCTCTGTTAAACATACCGCATCAGTTCCCTCCGACACATCAGGTACTCAGACAGGAATTTTGCAGACAGTTCGACTGGGTAAGTGGTGATTCCCACTCACTATAGCCCTGACCTGCTTCCAATCCATGCCGTCTGTTTCGTGTGCATCTGGGGACTCCCTTGACGCTTCACTTGTCGGGGTCACAAGTTGTTGAACGACTCCTGATTGGATGCCAGTACCAGCTTGTGTTGCTGAGGGACTTAGGCCTACAACCTCCTTTCCATTAAAGGAAATAGAATGTCTCTGAGGGTGTATAATCACGTTATACTCCTCCATGGATTCAAAGCCCAATAACCCATCAACTGGCAGAGGGAAATCCTCAACCACATAAAATGTAGCATGTAACACAGGAGATCGTTTATCTGCCCCCAGTGTCAACGGTACCTGGCTTACGATCTTCAATTTACTTCCTGTCACACCTGTCAAAATCACGTCAGGTGTTGACAACGTCCAATTAGCTCGAGACATTTCATACTTCAGCCTCTCTAGTGCTTTACTAGAAATAATACTTGCACTTGCTCCAGTGTCCACTATCAAAGACACCTGGCCTTTTCCTATGATCCAAGGTATCGAGAGCAAATCCACCTTTTTTAATAGCTGCCACACACGTATCGGTGGACTGTACAATTTTATTTACTTCTGCGTGTGGCCCTGAAATTTTCCCGAATTAACCTGGTTGTCCAGTTTTTCCCAATTGGCAAGAACTAATGGGCAATAGTCCGTAGAATAAGGACACTGCCCATGGATGACACGCCATCTTTGCACTTTTGGCTTTACAGCCTTGGACTTTTTCTTTGGAGAACTAGTAGCTGTATCTCTCCAGCCAGAAGTTTGCAAGGCTCTGCTAGCTTCTGCATAGCATATGCCTGCCTTTGCCAAAGCCTGACTTTCAGTACAGTTAGGTTGCGCTGTGCTATATCTATGAACCTAAACATCCAAGCATCAAACATGTAGCAGTCGCGTGCAAAAGTGTTAATTAAGGTTTCCTTAAACTTTTCATATTCATGAGCAGTAGGCCGGTCTGGAAGTTGTAGTCATCTTCCCCAGTAAACTGTAAACTCGTTTGGGCTGTAGGTAGCACCTTTATACAATCTGAGTTCGAAGGTGCCTGAACAAACTGTCCTTGGGACTGTCTAACCGGCGCTACAGGAGGTAAAGTTGAAGGAACGCTAGCAGTAGCCAGATTAGTGGTCGCCATGTTAGGTACTTGCCATGAAGAAGGAAAATTCACCTGAGTTTGCATGCCAATACTGTTAGTATTCATGCTCCATGGATTAGCATAAGGAACATTAGCAAATAAATGGTCTTGTCCTTGCTGTCCAAAGGTTAATGGTGAACTGAACATGCCTGAGGTGTAAGTGGGTATGTGAGTGGTTGCATTTATATAAGAGATTATTGGACCTTGAGTATCTGGTTGAGAGGCCAAGGGTGCTGTTGTAGCCTGTTCAACATCCACAGTCTCTTCGTTAGGAGTACCCTTATTAGCAAGACTAGTGACCATGTTGGACCTAACTGAATGTTCAGGAACTGTTGAATGAGAACGACCAGAACGCAAATGTAAAGTGTTTAAGTCGCCACTATTCAATTCCTCAGAAGTGTCCTGACTATCTTCAGCCCCAAGATGTCCTTCACTGTAGAGTTTGAATACTCGTAACCAAAGTCTCAGTTCAAAGTCTCAATCCACTCATTAAATCCTGATCCTAATTCACTAGACTCTTCTTCCGTCGTGGTTGGTTTACCTGAATATCCCCTTAATTCGTCCCCCCTTCTTCACTGTATCCATCTAACCTTGTCAGAATTTATTCCCCCCCCAGTCACAGGAAAAAATAAACTGACACAAATAGATTAGTTAGGGTTTTTAGCAATACAGAATGGGACACAGACAAGACGTACAGAAAATGTATCTATTTAGGGGAAACTGAGAAACCTTTATTTTTTTTTACACACATTATCTAACATGTACTGCTTAAAAAGTGTGTCTGAGGGTTCACTGTGCATGTACACTACCTAGGTGTCATATGATGCTGAAGTTCCCGGTAGATTCGTACTGCAAGTCCACACGCCCTGCAAGATTTCTCCTCCAACCACACGACGATTCTATCCCCCACGGTGGTCCTTGGGAAACTGCACACACACCGCACGCTCGCCCTGCCACACTCCAACCTCCATGTCCAGAGTTGCCAGATGTGTCTAGACGATCCCACGCTTCACCGCACTGGCCTCGGTACGAGAGCGAGATAATTGCCAGTTCGCGCTTGAAGGTAGAGATATCTCGCCAGGCAGAGATATAGAGAGAACGAGATTACTCTGATATCTGCTCTAATTATTTGCTCTGCAATTAGTCCCTTTGCAAGAGGAGAGTAAGATTTTCTGTTCACCTGCAGGGTCATGAGTGGTTGCAAGGGCTTTCACTACAATCCCTTTTAGCACCTTGTCGTGTATCCTAGCACTGAACACCAATGTTATGTGTGTCGTTCCACCACTGGCACCAAAAATATGTTTCAGCTGTATGGATTCCTCAACTAGCCACTAATATATCAGCTTGGAACCCCACAGCTCATCACCAATTTATATATATCAGCTGAGTCGTGACCTCACAGTTCCAAGCAAGGGTATAACGTTGCGCCTGGTCAAAGTCACTTCCAGCTGACACACTCCACCAAAACGTCTTTTCACACACTGGAGATGGTGGGAATCGGTGTAGGATCCTGTTGAAGGAATTTAGAAGGTACTGTGTGCATGTGAACTGAAATTGAGCAGATTAAATCTCTGTTTATTGGCCACAGAAAGATACAACTGCAACACAGAGAGCACAGAGTTATACGTCCCTCTCGTTCTAATGATACGTGCATTCTGCTCTAGCTGGCCGGCGTCCCCTCTGGGTGTGGCGCTGGGTCAGCAAAATCAGAGGTGCTAAACCTCCACAGACAACTGGGATTGATACATGAATAGAAGTATCATAACTGTACCATATACATTATACACCTCAAGAAAACAGTATTGATTACATTAAAGTATACCAACAAGGTAAATATTTCCCTCAAGACTTAAACATATATACAATATATATTTCTCTATTGCCTTCCCTTTACTCTAGTGTTTATAATAGAAAATGCTGGGCTCTGCAAGTCCTGATCGCTCATCCTTCCCGTGCCTCACTTTACAGTGAAATGGTGTTTGGTTACTTATCATTCACACTTCGTTGCACACTGTTTATTATGAATAAACAACTTTATATGTAATATGCAACAATAGTGTGAAACTACAACTAGTCATGGGAAACAATATTGGCACCAGAACACTGTCACAGTGAATTTTTTTATTTCAAACCATTTTAAAACGGCACCTGCACTGGCCGCGGAATTATGTTGGACCGTTTTAAAATGGCACTGGCACGCAGCGGAGTAAGAGAATAATTGGTTATAAAAAAATGAATTTTGCTACTTGGCGTTTGAGTGACGTACAGTTGCTTGTGAAGCCTTTCTTTCTTAGAATTATGCATATTATTCTATATCACTGGCCCACATAACATAAAAAATGTGTGGACCAACGGCCGCCCTGCCCACACTGTTCCTACTACTGCTGATGTGAGTGATATACGGAGATCAGAATCAGAGGAAGTAAGAGGACAGTGCTGGCCATGGTGGAGGAAGAAGGGTGAAAGCTAAAATTAGAATTTAGCATTCAGTGGCGTTTCAGCAGTTACCCATCACATAATCCGTACCATGATTGACATTTATGCCATTATAGTATAACTAAGCATCCGGTATAACAGGCTTCCATGGAAAAAAAAAATAATATGAAGAGGTTTAGCTGGGAATTGGGGTGACTGACTAACTGTCAACAGGCCATAACAAGCAAGAAGTGAAGGAACTGGAATAAACTGATGTGTGATGACTGGAACTAGGCTGTTTGAAAGTTGCTACTGTGCAGACCTTTATACTCTTCCATTAAAGCTGAGAATCGAAACATAAATTAACAAGAAGCGGTGCCAAGACACAGCAAACCCGTTCCCTGGCAGTCATTTTAGTGCTGACATATGAATACAACAGGATATTTAGTTAAAGATGTCACATTTCAAATGTGTAGTAAATCGGGTGAAAATTGACGACGACATTACTCGTATACCCATTTGAAATTTTAGGCCCAACCCACCTGACAATGACCCTCTTACCGCCAACCGGGGGGTTGCCCCCCCCTCACGTAATGAGGCATGTTATAGGATGCAGATTTGACAGACGCACATTTAGGTTTTGGTTTCATGTCGATATGACGAAAATGAAAGGAGTTATGGCGACAAAACGATTATTAGTCATCCCCGTTATTTTCGATAATGTTTTTGCCTGCTTCCGAGTGTGTGTGTGTGTGTGTGTGTGTGTGTGTGTGTGTGTGTGTGTGTGTGTGTGTGTGTGTGTGTTCCCATTACATCTCATGAACGGCTTGAGCTATCAACATGAAACCATCAGGGTATCAAGATATGGCCAAAATCTTGGCCGGGTTCGAAAATGGGCACTCGGAGTCAAGGTCAGGGCCACAGTAATGGCTGCCAAAGATCAACTAGTTTTTATCACCCGCCTTTAGCACCATTGTACCTCATGAATGGTTTGATCTATCAACATGAAATGTTCAGGGTATCAAGATATGGCGTAAATCTTGGACTTGGCCAATAGTTTATTCTGGTGGGCAACTAGCATTCGGCTCCCGAATGCTTTTCTTTCATTTTGCGTTTTTTGGGCCTACAGCCTAAGCCTTGACCCAATTTGGCCTAAAATTTAATTAGGTGATCAGAAGGCCATTGTTCATCATTCCCGTAATTTTAGTGAAAATGGCACCAGTAGTTTTCGCATAAAGTTGTTAAGACAAACAAACAAACAAACAGACAAACTGAGTGAATATAATACTCCTCCGGGACGGGGACGGGTAATGAGTCTTCCATTTTCCGCACCACTGACAAGAAAAAGAAATAGTAATAATACCTTCACGTGACTACACTGTATGACAAGCAAATTGGTTTCATATATCCCAGGAAACTCTTTCCTGTGCTGAAAGGGAACAATGTAACCAAACTAACACCTTGTAGTTATTGAGTTAAGGCGCTTCAGTCTCATGAGGCCTCCAAAGATTTACATCTGAATGGTTACTTGGTTCTTTTTCCCTCATTATGCCACTCAGGTATGAGTAACTGTTCCCTCTTGCCTCTCACGTCGGAACCATGTAGGCACGAATAATGTTCAGGGAAGGGTAGCAAGTTCCATTATGAGTTAACTAGCTAACTTGTCATGAAATAATTAGATTATAGTTAAGAATCTGACACATAATGTGCAGCATCACAGTGAACAATGGATTTTTTTTTTTTTCCCCAGTGCAAAGAAGAAAGTACCAAAGGCTAGAAGCACGGAAAAAAAGGTTGTTCTTTTCAAGACAAACATTCATTTCGAGACATCTGGATACAGAGTGCTTTAAAAGACTGGAGGTCACTATACTGTAGATTAAAGAAGACAGTTCCAGAGTTCACCTACTGCATACATGAATGATTGACAGTATCCGTTAACTCAAGTATTAGAGAGATGGACAGAAGAAAGGTGAGAGTACGTTGCCAGACGCGTGCTACACACCTGCTGTAATGGAAGAAATGAAAATATACTGTTTAGAAGAAAAGTGGCCACTGCAACAGCGACAGCAGACATGCAGCAGTGCTGGGAAGAGAGTGGTTAAAGGAACTAACAACGAGGAGGACCTGATGCATGGACAGGGCAGGGAGTGATTCTGAGGAGCACTTAAGCTTGAGGTTAAGGAAGGAAAATTTTAGTCCAAGTTGTTACTTTGATGATCCCAGGAGCGACTGAGTAGAAAATTCAGGGAAGCGTATGGCATAAACATCTGAGAAACTATCGGCAATAGTTGGCATTTAGTTTAATAACAGAGACATCAGGATAACCTAGTATAATAATGAGTGCAAGAGAGGAAAATAATGATCTGAAAAAAACTGTCCCAGCAGAAGATGAACACAGCGTATCTGATTCAATGGTAAACCAAAAAACAAAATTAGCACTGAATAATACTTCTGTAATTTATAGTGGAACAAGGAGGACCGATTACAGGGGTGAAAATGTTGATAGCAAGTAATCACATGGTACAAATCCAGTGGAAACACCAAAATAAACAAGGAATGTGGTGGATGTGAATGGTATGTATGCTTGCAATGTAGCGGACGTCTTGTACACGCGATAAATGAATAGGCAGCTCTACTGTTCAATTTCCGTAAAAACAGTGTTTTATGGGTCATGAAGGACAATGTTCCCTTGGACCAAACAATACGACTTTCTATCAGTGGCGAAGTGACCCGACGCAGGCTACTTCTTCATCTCCAAATATGTAGAAAAATTTTGGATTTTCGCAATGCTAACTGTCCAAATCATATGAAAATTATTAAAATTTGAGTGGGTTTGTTTTGTAAATGAGAGAGTTTGTATGTCATCGAGGGATTTTCGACAGGGTAATTGTGTATCTGTTGTAACATCGGCCTTGCATACACCTTACACGAGCTTATAGCTGTATTATGCAGGTTCAAGTCATGCTGTATGGATTCTGATGGCTGCTGATCTGTAAGACCGATGATCACTAATTTTTGTCTTTGGAGAAGTGACTTGTCCCCAGCAAAAGTTACAAGCCGGTGAAAAAATATGGTTTATGTAAAAATGCATGATCCACCTGGTGAACAAACCTACATCTTTTCTGTCCTTAATGACCTACTGCGTCTTGTACAGCACTACCTGTGTCCCTGACCGCCTTCGAAAGAGTTCCAACATCCTTGACCTCTTCCTTACAATTAATCCTTCTGCTTACACTGTTAATCTGTCCTCTCCGTTGGGCTCCTCTGACCACAACCTTATCACCTTAACCAGTCCTATCACTCCAGTACGGCCTGTGGACCCTCCAAAGAAATGTTGGTTGTGGCACTTTGGGGCTGCTGATTGGGAGGCCCTCAGGCAGTACTTCTTTGATTTTCCCCTGGAATGATTATTGCTTCCGTGGCCGGGAGCCATCTCAGTGTGCCTTGCGCATTGCGGAGGTTATTCTCTCAGGCATGGAAGCATACATTCCTTTTTCATATCCTCTGACTAGTGCAAGAAAGTCTTGGTTTAATCTCGCTTGTTCTAATGCTGTCCACAACAAGGAGAGAACCTAAAAAAGGTACCGGAACCAACCCACCCCTGAATCACATCTTTCTTATGTTTCTGTCCGAAATCGTGATTAGTCTGTTCTTCTCTCTGCTAATGATAATTTCACCCGTACTAAATGTTCTCAACTCGAATTCTTCCCACTCCTCCTGGTACCTTGCCAAAAATCTTTCTAAAAACTTTACCTCATCATCCTTCCCTCCTCTTGCTCAGACTTTCTCCTCCAATTCCAACTTAATCAATTCCAGTGCTGTTCTTTCATCACTTCCCCCCTCTGACTTCCTCATGGCTGACATTAAAGTTTCTTCAACTGATGTATTTTCTGCCATCACTGACCTCATTACTAACAAGGCATAAGGGCTTGATGGGGTTCTTCCTATTGTCCTCAAGAACTGTGCTTCTTTGCTTACACCCCGCCTAGGTAAACTCTTTCTCCTTTGTCTATCAACTTACAATTTTCCTTCTTGCTGGAAGCTTGCTCTCATTCAGCCAGTCCCAAAGAAGGGTGACCATTCCCAACCTTCTAGCCATCGCCCAACTGTTTTAACATCGTGTGTCTCAAAAGTTTTCGAGTCTATTCTTAACAGAAAATTTTTAAAGCATCTTTCTTATCACAACCTTCTTTCTGATTATCAGTATGGTTTCCGTCAGGGACGCTCCACTGGCGTTCTTCTCACCTGCCCTTCAGACTCCTGGTCATCCTTCTTTCGGGACTTTGGCGAAAGTTTTGCCACTGCACTTGACATCTCAAACGCTTTCGATCGAGTCTGGCATAAATCTTTAATTTCCAAACTGCCCTCTTACGATTTCTATCCTTCTGGCTGTGCCTTCATCTATAGCTTCCTTTCTGGTCGTTCTATAGCTGCTGTTGTTGACGGCCATCGTTCTTCTCCTAGATCTATTAGCCGTCGTGTTCCTCAGGGCTCTGTCTTATCACCAACTCTCTTTTATTCATCCTTGACCTTCTAAGCTGTACATCTAACCCTGTTCACTCATACGCTGATGACTCCACCCTTCATCTTGCCATTCGGTTCCCACAACGTCCATCCCAGCAATTACTTCAACAAGCAAGGGATGAGGCTATGGCACACCTAATGTCTGACTTGGCTCGTATCTCAGACTAGGGTAAAAGTAATCTTGTTGTTTTTAATGCATCGAAGTCTCAGTTCTTACACGTAACAACGCAGCAAAATCTTTCACAGGAGTATCCAGTAATGTTTAATATTATCCTGCTTAATCCTGCATCGTCCTTAAACATACTTAGGGTTTAATTCTCTCTGGACTTATCTTGCAAAAATCATAATATTACATCTGAAAAATCTACTTCCAAGAGATTAGGTGTGCTAAGCCGACTCTGTACCTTCTTTTCCCCTGCATAGTTGTTCACTTTATACACGGGTTTTATTCGCCCCCGTTTAGAGCACAGCTCTCATATGTGGGGAGGCTACCCGCATACAGCTCTTCTCAATAGGGTGGGGTCAAAGGCTTTTCGTCTCATACATTAACTTTCCTCTTCTTACTAGCTCCCTTCAACCTCTGTCTCTTATCCTCGTTGTTGCATCTTTATATCTTTTCTATCGCTACTTCAGTGGTCGGTGCTTGTCTGAACTGCCTGCTTGCATCCCTCCACCTCTACGATGGGTGTGTAGCACCCGTCTAGCAACAAACTCTCATCCCTTTTCTGTCCAACTATGTAATGCATGTGTTAACTGTTACTCTCAGTCCTTCTTTTATGCAACAGTCAACTCTTGAACTTTCTCCCTCTCTCTGTATTTCCTTCTTCCTATGATCTCCAGTCTTTCACACGCAATGTGTCTAGGCATCTCGAAATGAACGGATCTTGAATTTGGCTCCCATTTGTAATTTTTTTTCTTGGAAGGAACGGTTTGCGAGCTCCTGTCCTATGGTTCCCTCTTCCTTGAATTTAAAAAAAAAAAAAAAAAAAAAGCATTACGTTTGTCATCTTCTTTACTCCGACAACTTTCAGTATCTCCATTTCATTCTAGCAATGTCAGGTAATGTTTCTTCCGAGACCTTAGTCTTAATTAAATGTTTATATAGTTTTTATCTAGCTCAGCCAAATGAGTCGGCCTGTGTAGAATATCATCTGGAGACAGCTGAAATAAAATGTACAAAGGGTTCTAGTAGTGTAGAACGTAACAGAATGTCAAGCAATATTGACTGTAAATAGACTGTGTGTGTGTGTGTGTGTGTGTGTGTGTGTGTGAGAGAGAGAGAGAGAGAGAGAGAGAGAGAGAGAGAGAGAGAGAGAGAGTTTCCTGTCTGTTGCCAAGGAGAAAATACTTTTAACAGAGGTCTGAAACATCCATTTTGTTTTTCCATGATATCGAATACCCCCAGACCAACTTATCACCATCGTTATTCTCTTCAATTATTTACCAGTTAAATACATGTGTTGGTTAGATTCTACATACAGGAAACACAAATTGACAGAAGCGACATTAGCGACCGGCAAATATTGGCCACCCCTCCGTTCATTTATCATGAAGTGTATCTAGTTCGCAGTTCTAGCCAACATATAATGCCATTAACAATTCTGAACGTCACCCAATCAGGGGCGTCATTTGGGGGGGGGGAGGCCAGCGAGGGGCCCTCGCCTCCCCCCAAGCTTTCAGAGGGGGCCTCCAAATCAACTACAATTAATGAAAAAAATATATATCAGGTTAACACTGTGAATTTAAAAATAATTTGTATTTAGCCTCAATACGTTTTGAATGAAATATATCTTCTGTGTGTGTGTGTGTGTGTGTGTGTGTGTGTGTGTGTGTGTGTGTGTAATGATCACAATAATTTATTAGGTATGTTAAAGGATGTCAATGTAAATATGTTCCTAGCCCGCTATTCAGTTAACTTCAGTATCAAGCTGCCTTTTTTTATTTGTATTCTGGCTATCATTAAAAGTTTTTCCTCAACTTAGGAAGAACATAGGAGTCTTAGGAGTTCATTTAGATCAGTGGTTCCCAAAGTGGGAGGTGGAAAGATCCAGAGGGGAGATGAGGTACCATGGGACAGTGAGGAAAAAAGGGACGGTAGGGGGGCGGCATGGTGGCATCATAACCAAGTGAGCATTTTTTTTTTTTTTTTTTCAGAATGTATATGACAAAATCTAAGTCACAAACACTTAAGTGACATGTACCCTTAACAAAAAAAAAAAAAAAAAAAAAAAAACGGAATTATACACCAAGGCATGGTTTTATTTTGTTTTATGGTTCGACGTCGGAGTTAAAAGTTCGATCGTTTTCTTTATCTTGGTAACGATGGTCTGGACACGATAGGCACCACAAGCCAGCGGCCAGCCAGTCAGATAGCAGACACCGTGGGGAGTTCATTATCTAAAGGCTGGTAAAGTACGCATGAACACAGTTCTGTCTACCTATCTACTGCCAGACGCCTTAATCCTGTAAGGAGTGGCCACAATCAAATCGCCTCCATGTCGCCCTGTCCCCCTCCATTTCACTGCCCTGCTCCCAGCTCACCCCCCCCCCTCTCTCATATACTTCTCCACTCCATCCCTCCATCTCGTCCTTGGCCTTCCCCTCCCTCCCCCCCCCCTCACGTCACTCACATACACTCTCTTCGTCAGTCTCTCACCCTCCATCCTTTCCACATGGCCAAACCATCTCAGTGTTTTTCTCCTAACGCTTCAAATCACATCCACATCCACACCACAACCTCCTTCACTTCCTCATTTGTCAGTCTGTCTCTCCATGTGACTCCATATGCTTCTCTCAAATAACTCATTTCCACTACTCTCACTCTTGACTTCTGTCCCTACAACAAGGTCCAAGCTTCACTTCCATACGTTAAAGTTGTTATCACAATACTGTCATGTAGTAACGTTTTCACTTCCATGCTCACTTCCCTGTTTCTTATCACTTCTTTCAAGGAACCAGCAACATTTCTTCCTTGTTGTACCCTTTCAAGCACTTCATCCTCTAAACTTCCATCCTTACTCATCACATTACCCAAGTACTTAAACGCACTCAAATTTTCCATTTCCTACTCATAGAACCTCACTGAACATTCAGTGACTTCACTTCTCTCGAAGACCATAACTTTACTCTTCCCTACATTCACCTTTAGATTCAGATTCTTACACACTCTCCCAAACTCATCCACCAAGCCTTGTGGCCCCCATTCGTCTTCACTTAACAACACAGTATCATCTGCAAACAACAATACAGGGTTAGTCCAAACACTGTCCTCTCTCATTAGGGCCGCTCCAACATCCACTGCCCTACCTTGTATCTCTTTTATTACCCCTTCCATATACAGACTGAACAACCATGGAGACATGACACATCCCTGTTTCAATCCAACCTTCAAATAGAAAAATTCACTGAGTTCGCTATCCACAAGCACTGCAGCCTTAACATCCTCATATATACTCTTCACGGCATTCAACAATTTCCCATCTACTCCATACATTCTTAATACTTTCCACAATCCTTATCTATCCACTCTGTCATATGCTTTCTCTAAATCCATGAAGGCCGCATGCAACTTCTTTCCTGTGTTTAGAAATTTTTCCACCAAAGAGCTAAGAATGAATATCTACACAACCTCTTCCCTTCCTAAAACCTCCCTGTTCTTCTCCTACTAATTCCTCTGTTATTTCCCTAACTCTGTCAATAAGTATCCTACCATATACATTTCTTATTATGTCAGGACTACATTTTATAATTACAAATCATAATAGATAGATAGATAAATAGATAGACAGAGAGACAGATAGAAGCAGGGAGTCAGATGATGAGAAGGTATTGTGTCTGCTAGAATCGAGCAATGCTAAACATGCTTACACACTCTTAACGCAATGAATGCTTGATAGGCACACGACAGCGCCTAGTGACCATACACACACATACACACATACTCACACACAGGCTGCTAGAACTTTCCACTCACAAGGAACACACGTGACACACCCCTGCTACACCAGAATTTAGGAAAGAGAGCTCAGACGGAGGTTAGCCACAGAACAGGCAAGAGAGAAGGAGACAGGCCTTAGAAGAGACAGGTCACGGGGAGAAGGGCTTGGCAACTGAGAGAGAGGGACAGAGAGAGAGAGACAGAGATATAGCTAGCGGGACTGGACTCTATATTCCGCTCTGTGTGAGAGACTTGTTAATATTTCCAAGACAAATAAAAAATAGTCCCATACTATTCTTGACCTCTCCTGTCACTACATGACAAATGGGAAGCTACTCCAAGATATAAAAAAACGCTCGTCCACAAGTCATAGATATATATATATATATAACTCCACCACAAAGGAACCACAAAGTATTTTATGACACAAAGTCATTTATGACATTTGGTAGCAGCGAACGTATACGAACCTCGTCTATGAATCAACATTGAATTCCTACAAAATATCAAGATTGAAAACAAAAAGAATACCTCTCTCAACCAACAACACAACCAGCTCCTGACAGTATTCTCTCCAACCAGCCCCCTCCATCTCCCTGATCATCATGCTGATGCAGAGGTCAAGAGATCACACGACGCCTTGCAAGTAGTTTAACAAAATATTGATACGATCTTGCAACTTCTACGACGAACCAGCGATTCTACGGACATAGTCTCCGAATTAAAAGCAAATTTATACAAAAGCAGGCGAGACTCTACAAGATTAGCTTCAGTTCTACAGTGAATCCCGACAAAATACAGCCTACAATGCAAATAGTCTACAAGTCTACAAAACAACTCTATAATCTTCACGTAACTTCAAGCAGCAACAAGAAGAATATAAAAGAAAGCGAGTAAAGAAGAGGGAAGACCAAAGCAACAAGCCCACCATTCTCTCCCGCCTATGCTGACCCAGAGGTCAAGGCACGCAGCAAAACACCAAGTCCATATTCACAACTCATCTTACTCACCCGTCTTCACTCAAGTTACTCATCGCTACTCATTCACCCACCACAGCTACCAGTGTGGGAAGCCGACGTCACCATGTGCTGAGACGACAACACGTTAATCAACCCGCGAAGGACAACGCTATCACCACGTGCAACACCACTCACACCATTTCCTCCACGGTAAAAATTAGTGAGTTACATAGTTACTTCATTTATACAATACACAGTGATAGACAATAAGCTTCTGCACAAACATATAAAACGTGCTGTATAGTTACAACTTAAATACACATACTTACTTCAGTTATCTGCATAACTCAATCACTAAATAATCACCAACAATATATATTCTACACTGTATATAATCATTCATTTATTATAACATTTATTTACTACCAACGAGTGTTACCATTTATACCTACATAAAATACGTGTTTCATATATAGAACTATACATTATTATATCTACAAAGTAATAAAGAAAATATACCATCACAGTTACTCAGTGAGCGATTAAAAGAACTGTATTTAACATTTATTAATTAAAACTACCTAGTGGAAACATATAAATTAAGTTACAAGGTAAACTAGAGAAAAAAAAAATGGCCAACACAAATGACGTTAGCAAGAGTGAACATCTTCAACACAATCGTGAAGACAATGATTTCCACACAGTGCTGACACACATATTACCCACAATAGGTGCAAGTGAACAACAAGTCAGTGTGTATAGTTAATACTGTATATAGTATATATATTTTTTATATAAAATAACAAAATAAGGGACTATATAATATCATTTTATAATATCTGTGCAATATAAACTAAACTTCAAAAAAAAAAAGTATCCCAAGGAAATTAGCCAGTAAGTATGCAACCATGAACAACATAGAAAAAGCGTACACAAGCGAAGAAAAACAAACTATAGAAAATCAATACATACAAAAAAAAAAAAAGAAAAAAAAGAAAGAAAGAAAGAAAAGTAAAACAAAAAAAAAGAGAAATAGAGTAAGATCACATAACAAACAAATGAAAATAAGTGTAAGTGTTACTACATATGTCAAAATACCACATAAATTACAAACAAAAAAGCAAATTGTTGTCTCCACAAACAAGTGGCATGGCACATCATCACTATCATCGACCGCAGCATATGTTAGGACTGCAATTATTACAATTATGTAACTCCATATTATAATTATGTAACGACAAACGATAACATTGTTACACTTGCTACAATTATGTAACTACAAACAATATGTACCAATTTATGTGACAGTTGCATTAACAGGATGTAACTTTTATGTAACTTTAACTACAATTATGTAACTACAAACAATACGACAAACAATATGTACCATTTCTGTGACAGTTGCATTAACAAGATGTAACTTTTATTTAACTTTAACTACAATTATGTAACTACAAACAGTATGTAAAAATTATGTAACGACAAACGATTGCATTATGTTACACTTTGCCAATTAACAGTTGCATTAACAAGATGTAACTTTTATGTAACTTTAACTACAATTATAAGGCCAAGACACTTATGTAAGAGTTGCATTAACAAATGTAACTACAATTATAAGGCCAACACAATTATGCATTAACACAATATTTTGTAACAATTCATAAAATGTTACAATTATGTAGTACCACAATGTTAGTACAATATTATAAGTCATACAATTATAGCACAATTCTGTATTACCAGTATCATCATACAAGTTAGGTGAAATATTAGACATTACTAAAGTGATAACTCTATGTAATGTATAACCTAGCAGTATTACCATTGCACAATTATATGCGTACGTCTGTTGTACATGCACGTCTTACAAAGTGTTATACAACAACCATTGCATTTATTCAAATATGTATACAACTTGTTTAAAATGTAATATTACTGAATAATTACTATTTACTATGAATAATATATGTATACAATATTCATACAACTATGTTACTTTTACAGTATTATGTATTTCACTTAATTAGCTTATAAGTTCATTATAATGTGTATATAATATATATTAATATGTTAGGACTATTAACTGTCGATGGTACGCCATTTTCGCGAGGCCGAGCAGATGTCAGGACTACATATTATAATTACAAATCATAATAGATAGATAGATAAATAGATAGATAGAGAGACAGATAGAAGCAGGGAGTCAGATGATGAGAAGGTATTGTGTCTGCGAGAATCGAGCGATGCTAAACATGCTTACACACTCTTAACGCAAGGAATGCTTGATAGGCACACGACAGCGCCTAGTGACCATACACACACATACACACATACTCACACACAGGCTGCTAGAACTTTCCACTCACAAGGAACACACGTGACACACCCCTGCTACACCAGAATTTAGGAAAGAGAGCTCAGACGGAGGTTAGCCACAGAACAGGCAAGAGAGAAGGAGACAGGCCTTAGAAGAGACAGGTCACGGGGAGAAGGGCTTGGCAACTGAGAGAGAGGGAGAGAGAGAGAGAGACAGAGATATAGCTAGCGGGACTGGACTCTATTCTGCTCTGTGTGAGAGACTTGTTAGTATTTCCAAGACAAATAAAAAATAGTCCCATACTATTCTTTACCTCTCCTGTCACTACATGACAAATGGGAAGCTACTCCAAGATATAAAAAAACGCTCGTCCACAAGTCATATATATATATATATATATATATATATATATATATATATATATATATATATATATATATATAACTCCACCACAAAGGAACCACAAAGTATTTTATGACACAAAGTCGTTTATGACAATTACACTATGAAGACAAATATCCCTATGTTTACCACATACTTCTTTTTCCCCTTTTCCTTTGTACAGGGAAATAATTTCCAGGCCAATCTGCACATCTTCCACATCCATTCTACTACTATCTTTCCCCCATGCTTCAGCATTTCACCACACACTCCATCAATTCCTGGGGCTTTCCCCGTTTTAACTTTCTTCATTGCTTCCACAACTTCCATCCTACTAATTTCTTCCTCTCTTCTCACATCCCTCTGTTTCCCAGCCATTCCCCAGCCACTTACACTCGCATTGCTTTCATTCTCTATGTTCAACAATACCCTAAAGTGTTTCCACCATCTGCTCACTTTTTCTCCCTTCTCCACTAGTACTCTACCATTTTTAACTTTCACTCCCCAACTAACTCCTTTGGCACCCTGTAGGCAATATCTTTCTTTACCTCTTTCCAGGACATTTTCTTACGTTCCCTCCACTTTACACTCAAATTCCTTCCAATTTCCTCATCCACTGTCTTCTTACTCTCTCTGACCAAGCTTTTCAATCTCTCTTCCTCTCTGAATATAACTCTCTCATGCGTCTCTCAACTTCTTTCACGCCCCTGTTTCTCATCCAATCACTATATGCTTTCTTCTTTTGTGTCACAGCCTCTCTCACCTCTTCATTCCACTATGTTGTTCCATGCATCCCTTTTCCTCTTCTCTTCACCCCGCACACCACCTCACATGTCAAATTAATGTATGATATCTTGCCATGTAACTATAATAATCTCTTGGAATTGGTAGAGTATAAAGCTGCTTTATGTAGAATATACGGCATTATTCACCATGGCACATATGCCACAAAGGGCACTACAAATAACTCTGCAAAGCAGAGAACACGGAGATTTGCACTGTTGCAGTGGTTTATTCAATTTTCAATACAAGAAATATACATAGTTTAGTTTTCAATTCCTCTAATGAATTTTGAAATTAATATACTATTCTTACCTGAGCGTCTTCCAAATTTAAAAACCATCATTTTATTTCTCCCACCTCTTATTGTAGACCTTACTTTTTCATTTACTTTATATGGGTCATGGTATTTTTGGGGCTAGTAACCTAAAAGCTTTCCATTTTTAATTCAGTTACAAGTTTACATCTTTTCATTCTCAGTTTTATATTCATTATCTTTTCAATAGGCTATAAGAATGAAGTCAGTTTAAGCTTTCACCAAATACAAATATTTTAACTGCTATTTGGTCTATTATCCAAGGTCATTAGCATATAGTGCAATGATATGTACTTTACCATGCACTTTAAATTATTATTCAGCTTCACACAGATATACTGCCCGTGCTAGAATATCCTCTGTGTGTGTGTCAGGAAGTAATTGGTTTAATAAATAATTATATACAGTATATATATTTGTTAACTGATTTAATTCTCTAAATATAGCTTTGCATGTGGCTTCAAAATGCTCGCTGGCCACCCCCCCATGTGGGGAGGTGGAAGTCGGGGGGCTTCCTAAATAGCCTATTCCCCCCCCCCCCAAGGAAAACTGAAATGACGCCCCTGCACCCAATTTAAGTCGCTCCCGGATCAAGCGGTATCAGTTCAGTCTAACTCCTTCAACTCATGATTTTTTTTTTTTTTAAATCATAATGGCCAACGCCAGACGATAGCAATCCCCTTAGATAAAACGTCCTTGGGCCGTAGGGTTTGGAAACAATCTCAACACGCTGTTCAAAAAAAAAAAAAAAAAAAAATCACTGGCCTCATCTGTGCTCCGTTCACACTCTGTTGATCCCTTCAACTCTGACACTTATGTGAATACATTGTTCATGTCTCGGTTACTCACTCCTCAAAATATTTTATCAATCAAACGTTATCTCCGTTACAGTATGGTTAATATACTAACTGCATTCTTTGAGCAATAATAGTTTTACTGCTTATGTTTTTCAATCAGTACATCCTACGTATACTCATGTAATTTTCACAACTAATCACATCATAATTCTTGGTCATTGCAGAGTGTAATATTTATCACTGCTGTGGACACTAACACACGCCATAGTTTTCTTGCTGCCTCTGCACTCATATATTTCTCCCTACGAAGGTCTTAATTCATAGCACAGTCCTTCTTTGTTTGTTCAACCTTTCTGCTTTAATAGTTACTCGCTTAAAGGCCGCCTTCGGCCCCCTTTCCGCTTGATGTAAAAAACGCTGTGTCATGGTAACTTCAATGGCCGCAATGAAAGTGATCCGGCTAAAGGCCGCCGAAGCCGGTCAATTTCAAAAGGCCAGAAGCGAGTCATAACTCGGGAACCGGTGGCCCGGTTGGACTGGAAGTTGTTTTTATTCAGGTTAGAGCATTTTAGCGGTATCTTGCTGTGGCAAAAATTGTGCCGCAATGCGTCGTTTTTGCTGTGCTATGGTAACAAATGGGCAAACCAACAAACATGCAGAAAACGGATCAGTATAAGAGAAGAACGTTCAACTGTAGACATTATTTGCCTTCTTGCCCATCAGATTAACAAAACAATAGACCAACACGGTTAAACACACACAATCACACTTGATATAGCAAGAGCATTTGACAGAGTATGGCACCGGGCCTTACTGTCTAAGATGTCACACTATGGCCTTGCATCACTGGTTCCTCTATTTTCTTCTTACCTTCATAATAGAAAAATACGGGTCATGGTAGATGGTACTTATTCTCAGTTTCATTCCATAAATGCTTGCGTACCTCAGGGATCAGTTTTGGCGCCAACCCTCTTTCTCATTCATATAAATGACCTCCTATCTGTCACTCACAACCCAATACACTGTTATGCTGATGACTCGACCCTTCATAGTTCTTTCACATTTAGTTCCTTCTTTACACAATTTGATATTATAAATTCCCAAATAAACACAGCAATTTCTCTGAACCAGGACCTTTCTAGAATTAATCAATGGGGACAAACAAATCTGGTCTCATTTAATGCTCAGAAAACGAAATACATCAATTTCTCCAACAGAAAGTATCCTTCAGACTCTCTATAATTTTAAATGATGTAAATATTCCCATATCCACTACAATTGATATCCTAGGTGTTACTCTAAACCCCAGTCTAAGGTGGACAGCTTATGGTAAATCCCTTGCTAAAAATGCTTCAAAAAAATTGGGACTTATGTACAGAGTTCGTGAGTTCTTCACTGACGAGCAGATGGCCACAATATACAAAAGTTATGTGCGTTCTCAGATCGAATACTGTTCACCACTGTGGAGTGGATGTGGAGCGGTTGCATTGAGGCAGTTGGACAAAATTCAAAATAAAGCCATTAGATTAATCAATAATCCTGCCATTAAGCAGGCCCTTCCTCCATTGTCAGTACGTAGAGATGTTGCTTCTTTAGCATTATTTTATCGATAGTTATACCGTAAGTGCTCTGACGAACTGTCTTCAATTGTGCCTCCCCTTCAAATTTTCTCCCGAAATACTCGTGCAGCTGGGAGAGCCCATGAACTCACGCTCTCTCCCCCGCAATGCAGAACCTCTGCTTATCAAAGTTCATTTATCCCCAGAACTACTACTCTCTGGAATTCACTTCCTGGGAGTTGTTTCCCACAAACATTTAATCCACTTCAATTTAAATCTAGTTGTTATAAGTATTTTATGAATGGAGGATGCCTTTATGCACATGGACTTATTTTTTTTTCCTTTGTTTTTCCTTCCTCCATCAAAAAAATAATAATAATGTAGATAGATGTGTTACGGTAAAAAATGGGCAAAACAACGACCATACAGAAAACGGATCATTATGATTTAGATAGATTCCCAAATCACTTCACCATTTTTAAATCACTAACACTTTTGCTCTGTATTACCTTATCGCTCAGCAATCATCATTTTAATCTCATCTACAGTCACAGACTCTGAACCAATCTGCAGTCCTGCATCATCTGCATATATCACATTTGAAATACTGGATCGTTCGCCATCCACACCATTTTCACCAAAGTTTTCCTAACTCATATTTTGCCTCTCTCTCTCTCTCTCTCTCTCTCTCTCTCTCTCTCTCTCTCTCTCTCTCTCTCTCTCTCAAGATGTAAAGAGGAATACAGGTAGTTACAGTGCATACAGCATAGGTGTCCTGTTAACAACTCCATCTGACTTTATTGCATGGGCTGGTAGGAAAATCCTACTATTTTCATAGCAAGATATAGAAGGAAGCTGATTAAAATTGAAAAGTAATTTTACGCGTGTCAGCATGAATAGAAAAAAAGAAATTAATTAAAGTTATGTGCCAACTAACATAACATCAAATAAAAATATAGCAGAAATCAGTGAGCAGATATGATTGCTAGACAAAACAGTGCAAACAAGAAATGGTGCCAAGGCACAGCAAACCCGTATCCGGCAGTCATTTTGGTGCTGACCTATAAACACAACAGGATACCTAGTCAAAGATGTCAGATATCAGATTTGGAGTAAATCGGGTGAAAACTGACGATTTTATGCCCATTTGAAATTTTTGGCTTGACCCACCTGACACTGACCCCCATACCACCAACTAGGGGTGACCTTCCTGATCTAATGAGGCATGTTATAGGATGTAGATTTGAGAGACAAACTTTTAGGTTTTAGTTTCATGTCGATATGACGAATTTGAAAGGAGTTATGGCGAAAAAACGGTTATTACCCTGTCTTTTTTTTTATTTATTTTTTTATTTTTTTGGCCTACAGCCTTGGCCTTGGCCCAGTTTGGCTCCAGATTTGATTAGGGAATCAGAACGTCATACCCTTCATCCCTGCAAATTAAGTCAATATTTCATCAGTAGTTTTCGCATAAAGTTGTTAACAGACAGACTAACAAACAGACAGACAATGTGAGTGAAAACAATATCACTCCCCGAGCCGTTCCGGGGCGGGGACGGGTAAATATGATACAGGTACACGTCAGTTCATCCATCACTTTATTCAGTAAATGGAATTTGTGATTCGTATGTTGCCAGTCTTTGTCCCGGCATTAGTACAAGCAATTTCAACCCACTGCTAAAATGAGTGTTTGGATGACGACTCATATGTTTTCGTTTTATCGCCGAAAGGCAAACGACATTATTTCCCTTTAAACCTCCAGGCCATATCTCACTGTTTGATCAACAACATAGGGTAACTAATATTATACGGGATGGAGAATTAAAACTCAGTCTCATTTTCAGATACATAAATTCATTCCATATCTCTGATTTTAAAGAGTAGACAGCTATTGGCCCAGGTACAAAGTCGTCGTCAATTTTACCTCTAAACTCTGGACATAACCTGATCGCCACATTGATTACGCGTGCATATCACATATGTTTTATTCACCGTACACTTCATGATGATAAATGTAAGTATTCTGCTGAATAATAGCCTCCCTAAGAAATTCCCAGAATATGCATACGTAAGGCTGGGGGCAGACTAATAAATCCAGCCCAACAAGCTCTGACCGTGCACAGAGACATTACTACTTCTATGGAGCAGTCATAGGAGAAAGATTTGCCTACATACCGAGTCGAATACATTTTTGTTTTTTTGTTTTTGTTTTTTTGTTTTCAGAAAAATTACCAACCAAAGCGATAATTCTTTTATAGCTAGGAATACTCTTCAAAGTTATTTTCAGTTCAAGGCATTACAGTTAAGGTACTGAGTTCACTCATCGAATACAAACATAAGGGCAAAGGATGTAAAGAACTGTACAGCCATAATAACTGAATAAGTATGTTTCTATCACAATGAACTTTTGATTTATATTTATTCCTTATTTTGTCGCTTAAACCTCTGGAGCATGTTTTGCTTTTGTACCAATGTGAAATTGGTTACTTTCCTCCTCAATCTGTCGCCTGGCCGCCACTCTTTTCCCTTTCTTCTTTGTTCTGGCCGTCTCGAGAACAAGATAAAGATTTCATCAAGCCTGATACCACAGGGTCGACCAGACACCAGATTACCAGAGTTTAGGGGAATATAAAAAAGAAACTGATATAAGGACATAGTACCTCTTCTTGGTCATTATGCAAGTCGAGCCACCTCTCCTCTTTTTTGCATAATTTTTCAGACTGCAACAGCTGCAAGTGCAACTATTCAGCTACGTCAATACTTGACAACTCCCTGTCCCTCAGGTTTACGCTTTTCTTAATTAAACTTGTAGCTAAATGTTTAATTATATGCAGCAAACAAAAATGATGCCTCTGTATTTTGAAAATCTTAGCTACTTGGTTCGATTTCCGTAACGAGGATGAAGTTTGCCACATGAAAAGGGAATTATAAACAAGCATATCCTGAGTATGATTGATGTTTAATGACTGTGGAATAAAATCTATGAACATGTGCTTGTACTTAACACAATATGGTAATGGTGATGCTTTAAAAAAAATGCAGAGCGGTGTGGTCTTATTTATGACCTTGTTGTATGATAGCTTTTTGACAGTATCAGATGGTTTGTATAGCTATTTGGTGTGGTGGGGTTTACGAGCATGTTATAGTATGTATGACAGTGTGGTGTGGTGGTGGTGACGAAAATACGGTGTGGCAAGGTTTATGACCATGAGCTGTGGTGGCTCTTTACGACAATGTGGTGTCCTGGTGTTTATGACAATATGGTCTTGTGGTGATTATGACCATCTATCTATCTATCTATCTATCTATATCTACATCTATATCTATCTATCTATATCTCTCTATCTATCTATCTATCCTTCCAAAAAAAAATAAAAAAATAAAGGAGACAGCTAAATTCAAGATCCATTCATTTCGAGATACTTGGACACACTACGTTTGAAAGACTGGAGATCATAGGAAGTAAGAAATACAGGCAGAGGGAGACAGCTCCAGAGTTGACCTGCTGCATAAATGAAGGACTGGGAGTAACGGTTAACTCTTGCATTAGAAAGGTGGACAGAAAAGGGATGAGAGTTTGTTGCTAGACGAGTGCTAGGCACCCGTCTTAGAGGTGGAGGGATGCAGGCAGACAGTTCAGAGGAGCAGTGACCGTTGAAGTAGAGATTGAAAAGGGATAAAGAGGCAACAGGGCGGCGAAGAGACAGAGGTTGAAGCGAGCCAATAAGAGGAGGAGAGTTGATGAGACGGAAAGTCTTTGACTTCACCCTATTGAGAAGAGCAATATGTGGGTAGCCTCCCCACACATGAGAGTTGTGCTCTAAACAGGGGCAAATAAAACCAGTGTATAAAGTCAGCAACTGTGCAAGGGTAAAGAAGGCACGAGGTCAAATTAGCACACCTAATCTCTTGGAAACAGATTATACAAGAGATGCAATACGATCTTTCCAAGATAAGTCCCGAGTGAATGAAACCCCAGGCATGTTTAAGGATGATGCAGGATTGAGCTGGATAATATTAAACATTAGTGAGTATACCTGTGGAAGATACTGTCGGGTTGATAGGTGTAAGAATTGAGTCTTAGATGCATTAAAAACAACCAGATTATTTTTACCCCAGTCAGAGATACGAGCCAAGTCAGACATTAGGTGTGCCATAGCCTCATCTCTTGTTTGTTGAAGTAACTGCTGAGATGCGCGTTACGGGAACCGAATGGAAAGGTGAAGGGTGGAATCATCAGCATAGATGTGGATAGGGTTAGATGTACAGCTTAGAAGATCATTGATTAATAAAAGATAGAGGGTTGGTGATAGAACAGAGCCCTGAGGAGCACCACTGTTGATAGATCTAGGAGAAGAACGATGACCGCCTACAACAGCTGCTATAGAATGACAAGCAGGAAGATATAGATGAAGGCACAGATAGAAGGATAGAAACAGTAAGAGTGCAGTTAGGAAATTAAAGATTTATGACAGACTCGATCGAAAGCCTTTTAGATGTCAAGTGCAATGGCAAAGCTTTCGCCAAAGTCCCGAAAGAAGGATGACCAGGAGTCTGAAAGGTAAGTGAGAAGATCGCCAGTGGAGCGTCCCTGACGGAATCCATACTGACGATCAGAAAGAAAGCTGTGATAGGAAAGATTCTTTAAAATTTTTCTGCTAAGAATTGATTCAAAATCATTTGAGACACAGGATGTTAAAGCAAGTGAAAGATAGTTAGAGCACTGGGAATGGTCACCCTTCTTTGGGACTGGCTGAATGAGAGCAAACTTCCAGCAAGAAGGAAAGGTACAAGTTGACAGACAAAGGTGAAAGAGTTTACCTAGGCAGAGTGTAAGCACTGAAGGACAGTTCTTGAGGACAACTTGAGGGACTCCATCAGGCCCATATGCCTTGTTAGTACTGAGGCCAGTAATGGCAGAAAATACATCAGCTGAAGAAATTTTAATGTCAGCCATGAGGATGTTTGAGGGGGGAAGTGATGGAGGAACTTCACCGGAATCGTCTAAGGTGGAACTGGAGGAGAAAGTTTGAGCGAAGAGATCTGCTTTATCAGTAGAAAAAATAGCTATAGAACCATCAGAGTAGAAAAGAGGAGGGAAGGATGATGAGGTAAAGTTGTTCGAAAGGTTTTTGGCAAGGTGCCAGAAGGAGCAGGAAGAATTCGAGCTGAAGAGTTGAGAGCATTTAGTAGGATGAAATTATTTTTGCAGAGTGAAGAACTTTTTCAGTGTTTCAGGAACTAGTCCCGAGAGGCACATTATACGCATGTGTACAAATGTTTTTTTACGCTTTTGACCGGGAATCGAACCCGAAAATTCTAGATAGAAGTCAGGCACTGATGCCACTACACCACGGCCTGGTAAAAGCTGCATTTCTTGACGAACCAGGTAAATCCATTATGGGACGATATATTTCAGTCTTAGCGCATTAGGATTATTGCTCAGCTCCACGCAACTCTGCGAGTGACAGAGCAGTTTTAATATATCCCAGACACAACACGAGCGTCTTTATATGTTGGGGAGACACACATTACACGTGTGTGTACAAAAAAAAAATGTACACACGAGTGTAATGTGTGTCACTTGCCGAGTTGCGTGGGGCTGAGCAATAATCCTAATGTGTTTTTCCTGAAGAATATCCTCTCATAATGGATTCACCTAGTTCGTCAAAAAATTCGGGTAGCTCAGCTTTTATCACGACATGGTGTAGTGGCATCAGTGCCTGACTTCTGTCTAGAAGTCTCGGGTTCGATTCACGGTCAGGAGAGTATTTTCAAAAGAGCGTCTGCTTTACTCAAAGGCTCCCCCCTCTTACTTTAATGCTTAGGGCATGTTATTTAATAAAATTATGTGAATTCTCTGCTTTTTTGCTTTTACCAATGGAACCTTGTGGGGTATCTTGAGATGTATGATTCTTTTGATCTTTGGTTGTTTTCTTGGGCTCTGTAATTAGGATAAGAATCTGCCTGAATATTTGCTTACATGAAGTGTTTTTGTTGTTATTTGAAGTTTATAAGTCTGACGTTTTTATTCACCGCACACAAACCTTGTTTGGCTTAATAACTCATATCCATTTACCCAAGTACATTCTTAATCACCCTCACTGACATCATTACACCAATCATCAGTGTTCCTGCCACACCATATAAATTCAGCACCAGCTATAATCGCTCCGAGATTCTCTTTCTGTACATACTATTTCAAGATGAAAGATATTGAACTGTATTCGCCACCCAAAATTCTCTACGTGTGCCTTGCTACAAAATTTGTATTTACCTATCTTCTAACACTCAAGAAGTCTCACAGTTCACATCTTGCCAAAATTTCGGACATCTGCCTTACCCTCGAAATCACTATTCCTTCATATATCTATTTTACAATGACCACCAGATATCCAAAGAGCTACATTCTTAGCTTTTGTACTGTTTAGCTTTTACTCTCCTGGTCTTTGTGGTATAACTATTCGAGCGAGCCCTCCTACCGCCGCTTTCTGACTCTGTTACACCCGACGCCCGCACGGATACGGAACTGGAAGAACTTCTATACGAGCTCACGGATCCTATAGACGATCAGGATACACTGCCCCATGTCTACCGGCACCTGTATCAGGATTTCCGTGAGGCGTATATCTCCAACATCTTTTCTCCATCTCAGGAAGCCGTTATCCGTGAGGGCGGGTTTGATCCACCTTGTGCTGCACTGATTCACTACATAGCAGTCGACTCCTCTCTTAACTTTGCTGCCTATGTCCATCTTTCTGCAGTTGCCCACTTCCATCCTTCTGCAGTTACCCTTGACCTGTTTGCTGCCCTTGTCTACCGCTTTATTCTGGCTGCTGTTTCCGCTTTTTTTTTTCCTGCTCATCTCTTTTTATTCACGCCTGTCTCTGACGGGCTCTCTAGTTTGCCCGTGTCCCCACCACTGCTGTGGGGCAAGGGAATCGGAAAGAAAGTATCAGGAAAAAAAGTAACAGTAAAAAAGTAACAACTTCTCCTAGGTTAGGTCAGGTTAGATTAGGTTAGATTAGGTCAGGTTAGGTTAGGTTAGGTTAGATTAGGTCAGGTTAGGTTAGATTAGGTTAGGTTAGGTTAGATTAGCTCTTTCCCTTAAGTTTTTTACTGTTACTTTTTTTCCTGATACTTTCTTTCCGGGAATCGTGGGGCAAATCTACAACAAACGAGAACACTTAGCCTATAGTTTGTTTCCCAGGCCAGCCGGTGGGTTGGAGTGTAAATTTGGGCGGCCTCCAATCCTGCAGTTCATGGCAATATTTTACTTTCAGATAAGAACTATACGTTTCTGATTTCCAGAAGCAAAACTGAAATGACCATATGATATTCACAATTTTTTAAATGCCAAAACTATTCATAAAAAGGCCATAGGTGTGCATTTATTTAAGTTAACGTGTGTGTGTGTGTGTGTGTGTGTGTGTGTGTGTGTGTGTGTGTGTGTGTGTGTGTGTGTGTGTGTGTGTGTGTTTATATAGCTCATATGGTTGACATCGATAAAAACACAAAATCGTTCACTTAAATTATGAAAATGGTTTCAAAAACAATAATTTTGTAAGTAACTGTGTGACCGACTTCGTTTGATGACGTGTGGTATCTGCTATTACAGCTATGGGACAAGTCCAGTTCCTATATGTGTATTCCAGTTTTGCGGAAAGAAAAAATATATATATAGAATTAAAAAATAACCAAAGCAAAGAGTGAAACTACAGTGTGAAGTGGTAATTTCTGTACAAGATCTGTAATTAGCCTCATTTTCATCAAGGGCAACTTCCCTGGAACATGTATCGCCTGCTCGAGCATGTCCCACATCCCAGTGTGGATACTTGTCACTTACTGCTCGTTAACATGTTTGTTTTCACTCTGTACAACATGCTTTATAATAATTTAAAATTTCTTCTTTTACACTCACTCTCTTCTGATTCCTCAGCTTCGCGTTATTCGCTATAATCCACCATTGGTAAACAACCGTGGGAGCCACATTCTTTCTTCACTTCCATATTTACACTGTTTCCATCATTTCCCATTCTTAACTTTATATTTAGTAATCTTTCCATAGCTACACTTTTTGTTTGATTTGAGAGTATTTTTGTTTTCAGCTTTCATTTTGATTAATTCATATTTTTACCTCTTTCCAAAATAGTATCCCTTTTACTGTAACCCTTATTTTCATTTTCATTCCTAACTTTTCTCTTTCCTTTCCTTCTCTTTAAGAATCTTTTCATATACTTTTAAAAATTTTATTAGACAAACAATAGCCCTCGACCGGTACACAATTTCTTTTATAAAGTATTAGCCCACTTCAGCAAGACCGGGCAAAAATTTACGAGTCTCATAAAAATGCGAGTTAATTAAGAAGTTGTGGAAGGTAACATTAAACAGCGTGACAGCACAGGAGCTGGATGGCGGGGGGGGCAAGGTAATTGGGAAGGGGAACGGCAAGGAATAAGTAAAATATAAGGAATACTGTATATCTGTCCATCTGTTTATATGTCTGTCTGCCTGTTTATCTCTACTTGTCTCTCAATTTATCTAACCTCTATCACTCATTATGGTTCTATACCTAACTCTTTATGTATCTATCTATCTTTCTGTCTGTATGCCTGCCTGCCTGCCTGCCTGCCTGTCTGTCTGTTTGTCTGTCTGTCTATCGCCTGAATGTTTTGAAGGGATGGCCAACCGGGCCTCCAGGCGTTGTTGTCCCATCTTCCCTCGGCTACTCTTACACCGTATCGTTCCACTCTGTTCTCGAGCTCCCTCTCCTCCTTCCATCCCCCACACTCACATACTCCCCCAATCCATCTCTTACTCTCCCCTTTCCCCAGGCTATTTTACTGTTAAAGAAAAAAAAAGATAACCTAGATTCTGCTTGGAACTGCAGTCACAGAGGAGAAAGAAAGTAATACGGAAATAAGAAATGAACATTAAACAATGACCGAACTCAGTTCGGCCAGAGAAAGTATTCATCATTATATACAGTACCTCTTAGCCCAAGATGATTCCATTAACTTGGAGATAAGCTTCCCGACTTACAGGACTCATCTGACGCCATTATTAACTTGCATGACTAGGGTGAAAACAGCAGAAATAAACCTCTGACTACGCCAGGGTATTGGAATGGTTAGTAGAGAAAAAGCAGTGTCGCGACAATAATGTTTTATGTATAAACGAACCATAGAAAAGCTGAGAGCCGTTAAGGATCACTGATAGATGATAAATATCAGGGAGAGTTGATCGGAAGGGAAAGTGGATGAAGGAATGAGAACGAAGGAAGATAATTTGGAAGTAAGAAAGAAACGCTGAAGAAGAACACAAGGCAGATGGGAAACATGGTAATTTAATAACTTTCAGGGGAAACAATAGTATATAAATAGTTTACTGATACCTATGAAACTTTTTCCTATTGGAAAGTATGTGAGTGGTAAATCTGAAGGTGCAACTGATTTAAGGAAAGTTTCTTCAACTGTGGGTTCAGACCTAACACTGCGTTGAATATGAGTTTACATATATTTTTTTCAATTACATACAACGAATATTACATAGCGAGACAGTCGTCCGTTACAAGAGAGATGGACGAACTCAGTTTTATTTAACTGTAACCACAGTTATAGTACAAAGAAACAAATAATTAGCCAACAAATTATATTATACTATAGAAAAATGATATAATTTTTTATTTGATTTTGCCTTTATACTCTCAGTTATTACTTTTAGTTATTTTGTTTATCGTTATGATAAGCTACTAACTCTTCAATCGGGTGTAATTAAGCTAAAGCGGGAATAAACACCAACAATGTCTCTGGATTAATTAATCTAAGACGATTTTCAGATTTTCTTTTGTCTCAAATTAATACTATTGTAACAGGGCTCAGCAACTGTTCAGTGATTTTCGTGTATCATTGTAACATCTGTAATCCAAGCACCGCAACCACTGAACTTTTCTACTTACAGAAAAAAAAAATCATAGCCAAAAAGTACAACTCAGAATATTTCTGAAATCTTTCGGAAATCACTAGCTACTGTATCACATTAAAAAAAAAAAAAAAAAAAACGAACAAACAAACACGAATATGTGCACTAGGCCTTTGGTTGTAATTACTGATTATTTTTATATCCATGTTTGATAACTGCCGAATATTTTAGAGATTTGCAAGTGACTGTGATTTGTAGTAGAGCTGGAGGTCGAATAGATTTCCATTATTTTTTAGGGCGGTGAGAATCGTTCTAACCCTCTATACGGCAGGGCAGGATATTAATGCATATTACCCCACTATACTCTATCCGCTTTTATATAAAACTGCCAACTCCCTACCTCGATTGTTTATATGTAGCAAGAGATTAATGGTAAAATTTGGTGTTTGTCACAAAATAAAAGTACACTGGGAAGGATGCAGAACCGTAGTGTTGTATAATTCTGTGCCTGAGGTAAAAGTGGAATAAGCTGCATAAAGACGAATATCTATGCCAAATTTTGGTGGATGAAATATAGGTCAACGGTTCATTGTCCGATCGAACCAAAAAATTAATTCACCAGCAACCATACTCCATCATCCACCAGCCTAACCATCAGTCCATTAACCCGGTGATCCAATATTCCCTGCCCCCATCATATACTCTCTCTGATACTAATACCATCCTGTCTCGGCTAATACCTTCCCTCCATCCCATTCTCCCTATTTCCTTCCCGCGTTTCATCTCTCCCGTTCTCTCTTCCTATTCCTTTTGATGCTCCCCGCGTCTGCCTGATCTTTGTACCATTCGCTTTTAAACTCCTTTTTGTCATGATATGAACTATTCGCCAACTCCTTTGCTATGATGGCGGAATGGAAGGGTTTACTCATGTTACTGCCAAATTATAACTATTTTAGGGGAGATTCCTCCCGGCAAAGGAGCGATTGAGAGCTATCTCTCTGCCCTTCTGCTCGGAATCTCATTCCGAATCAGAGTTAGGTCGGACGGACACATCGATTATAATATAAATATTACGTCATCATATTGGAGGGTTTAATGCTATGAGGAAAAGACAAGACATTTACCCAGCAGAAGAATGTACCATAATGAAAAGAGTTTGGGAAAGTAATGAAGGATATTTAATGACGATACATTTATGCAACAGTGAGAGTTTTCTTCCCCAATCAAGTAATCATTTGACTGTGAAGGGTTTGTCCGTCATGAAGGAAGTCATTTGGCGTCAAGCGGAATAAAATAGTTCATAATTCTTGGGCAAACGTTAGTATATGGATAGATAGATACATACATAGATAGATCACACACACACACACACACACACACACACACACACACACACACACACACACACACACACACACACACGGATATGTATTATGCTGCCGTAGTATAATCTGAACCAGAGACGCCCGTCCGAAGTTAACTGGATAATTGAAGACGTTTGTATATCGGAGTCAAGAGGCTACGCTACATCGTTTACCTCTCGTTATTCATTGTGCCACGTGTCTTACTGCGTGGAAATGTCTTGTTTTCAAAGCGTTATTTCTTCCTATCATACTTCGTAGCGCTGTTTGCCTCCAGTGGAGTGGGTGTCGTGGTATTTACCCTAATATATTGCTCGTCTTACTGTGTGATCTATTGATTGGCTGCGTAATTGGGTATTTGTCTTAATGACTGCACCAATGAATTAATTAAGACCTTCAGGACGATGACGATTTCATTTTGTCTCTGTTACTGCCAAATGATTTTCCTTAATGGAGATTTATTGTATTGAATAGATGAATGGGTTTCTAAATGATTAACCCTAATTATTCTTCCTACTGGACAGCACCAATATCTTGAATTAATTTTTAGCGATTCATATCATACCTACTCATACTGGAGCTGTTTGTATCATTTAAATGAATGCATGCATAATTACCCATTTGGTTGCTGTGTCGCAATAAAGTACAAAATTTTTGGATACCGGAAAATACCTTTATTAAGCTGAAGGAAACCTCAAATAGTTAGAGAGCTAATCTTCCATAGTCCGGGGTTCCTGCACGTGGGATTCTGCGGGGAAAATAGCGTACTGCCCTTTGTCTATCCTCTCATCGTACATAGGTATGTACCTTGGAGTTCATTTTATTTTTCATTTTGAAAATGCGCCGAACCGTTACCAACGGCGGCAATGGGCTCTACTCTCCTAAAGTCATCTTACTTCACTTTGCATTACTTCATTATTTTTCGTACTGTTTATGCTTCCTTCTTCCTCCCGGCATCTGGCATACATTTTCGTGTTTTAATTTGTTGTTCTATCTCTTAACTACGTTTCTTTTATATATCTTTCCACTGCCATTTATCCCTTGCCCATCTTTCCACTACCGTCCTCCTCCTCCTCCTCCTTCTTCTTCTTCTTCTTTTCTTCTTCTTCTTCTTCTTTTCTTCTTCTTCTTCTTCTTCTTCTTCTACTACTGCTACTACTACTACCACTACTACTACCACTTCTACTACCACTTCTACTTCTTCACCACTGCAATATTTCTTTCTCCAAGCCCACCATTTCCATCTATCACCTTTCTCTCTCTTCACTACCATTCTTCTCTATTCCGTTCCTCCACTATCATTCTTTTTTCTCCTATCTCTCCTATTTTCTTATTTCTCCCATTTCTTCATTCATATTCTTCAATATCTTTCCCACTTCTCACTGTATGCTTTCTTGTTTCCTCATGATCGCTAGTTCTTTTCTTTCGTTCTCATCGTCACATTATAAATCCTTATCAAAATAAGTGTTGAGGTAAGGAAATATACGAAAATAAATAGGGAAAAAAATTAAAGGTTTGGGAAATGCGGCCTGATAGGAGAATGGACTGGGAGGGACGTGGGAAAGTGGCCTAAACTAGAGAT
The DNA here is from genome assembly GCF_032717465.1 of Coenobita brevimanus. Classification (NCBI taxonomy): domain Eukaryota; kingdom Metazoa; phylum Arthropoda; class Malacostraca; order Decapoda; family Coenobitidae; genus Coenobita; species Coenobita brevimanus. Next base: position 14,125,370 of record NC_137060.1, on the reverse strand, counting down.
GGTAAAGTACGAAAAGCAAAAAGAAAGGAGGGAAGAAGAACAGGTACCTCATACAGCAAGAATAAGAAGAGAAAACATGAGACCGAGAGGGAAGGTCAATAAGAGATGGGGGAAGGAATGAGAATAGGAAATGAAGGAAAAGGTTGGAGAAAATGGAAAGGTTAAGAGGAAAAGAAAGTAATAAAGGGGAGCTCAAGAGAAGGAAAAAAAATGGAAAGAATGGGAATTTAGTGCAGAGGAAATGTGGGGGTTGAAGCCATGAGGTACCTCTTTGAGCACACAGCGGCATATTCACCCATTGTCTTGTTTTACAAGACAACTATAGTGTCCAGATTACTACAGCTACTCCTCAAGGTGTTACCCTAACTACTCATTTCACTCATTAACCCACAAAGGCTGACTGGATAACTGAGTTGAGTGACACCACGTATTGTACAGTCCCCCCCATCAAAATTCAAACCCAACACTGTTGGGCTGGCGGCTTTGTACTACTTTTACCACCTTGCCCAGCGTCTCAATGGGAAATGCACATGAAACAATGAATCCAGTGCAAAATACAGTGATCAGTGAGGGAAAATAAGAAATAGGGTGCAAATCAAGAAAAAGAAGAAAAAGCGAAGCTGAGTCTTGGACGGGGAAACAGTGTTCATAAAAGTACACAAAACCATAAAAAAAAAAACACACACAACTTTCCACGCAAGTAAATGAAACCAACTGAAAAGTTCCAAGACATATGTACAGACATACATTCACACTTAAACCCCATCGTTCACTGTAAGTTTCCTGTAAGTGTGTGTGACATGATCAGAGAAAATGCCACGGGAGCTGGCTGGACTCTTGCACAAAGGAAAACATTCCCATGTTATTTATTTGCCCTAGAAATTGGCTATAATGGTATAAATTGTATACATTCATCTTCCCTGATATTTATACTATATGATAAACTAAAAAAAAATAAATAAAATGATGAGTAGAAGCACTGTGAAAGTACCGAAATGAGGTGAGAATACTGTTGTTCAGGAATGAAAATACATGCCCTACACTGCAGCACAAAACTTTGCCTGCATAATGCAAGAGCTAAGCATAAGTCTAGATGCAGAATTTCACGAGCTTTCATGGGGTATTGGTGGGATTCTGATATGACCAATAGTTTTCGAGTAAATCGCCAAAGTTGCATGCATGCCCTCCCGAACTAAAAACCAAGAAAATGCTGACTATTTGAGAGTGTTGGCCTTAAAATAGACACCTTCCCCTAAGATGCACCAAATACTGACACATTTCATGTTAAAACATAAGTTTTGGTGAATGTTTGTGTCCAGAATTGCCAAATCGGCATCCCTTCAGATCGCCATTGCAAGAGTGTCATAGTGTGTCATTGGTTCCTCTTCAGACTAAAACAATTTTGACTCGTATTGAGTCACAGTGCGTGAAGGGGTTAAGAAAAGTACTAGTCTTTCAAACTGCTGTCTTCAATTTACATTCTATTGGTCTTCTAATGTATAGCATAATACAAGAGAGAATAAAGGAAGTTGACTATAATAAGCTCATACCTATCAATCAATCTATGGCCAGACATATCGCCTCCATGTCACCCTATCCTCTGGTATTTCACTGCCCTGCTCCTATTTCACACACCTCTCTCTCATATACCTCTCCACTCCATCCCTCCATCTCATCCTTTGCCTTCCCCTCCCTTTCTCCCCCTCCCCCTCACTCACATACACACTCCTCATCAGTCTCTCACTCTCCATCATCTTCACATGGCCAAACCACCTCAGTGCGTTTCTCGTAATGCTTCCTATCACATCCACATCCACACCACAACACTCCTTCACATCCTCATTGGTCAGTCTGTCTCTCCATGTGACTTCACAGGCTCCTGTCAAATAACTCATTTCCACTGCTCTCACTCTTGACTTGTGTCCCTCCAACAACGTCCAAGCTTCACTTCCATACATCAGGGTTGGTATCACAGTGCTGTCATGTAATAACTTTTTCACTTCCATGCTCACTTCCCTGTTTCGTATCACTGCCATCAAGGAACCAGCAACCTTTTTTCCTTGTTGTACCCTTTCAAGCACTTCACCTTCCAAACCTCCATCCTTACTCATCACACTCCCCAAGTACTTAAACATACTCACGTTTTCAATTTCCTCACCATCCAACCACACTGTACATTCACTGACTTCACCTCCCTCAAAGACTATCACTTTACTCTTCCCTACATTCACCTTTCAATTCCGTTTCTTACACACTCTTCCAAACTCATCCACCAAGCCTTGCAGCTTCCGTTCGTCTTCACTTAACAACACAGCATCATCTGCAAACAACAGTACAGGGAGTTTCCAAACACTGCCCTCTCTCATTAGGGCCACTCCAACTTCCACTGCCCTACCCTGTATCTCTTTTATAACTCCATCCATATACAGATTAAACAACCATGGAGACATGACACATCCCTGTTTCAACCCAACCTTCAAATAGAAAAACTCACTCAGTTCACTATCCACACGCACTGCAGCCTTAGCACCCTCATACATACTCTTCATAGCATTCAACAACTTCCCATCTACTCCATATATTCTTAATATTTTCCACAATCCTTGCCTATCCACCCTGTCATATGCTTTCTCCAAATCCATCAAGGCTGCATACAACTTCTTAACCTTCTCTAGACACTTTTCCGCTAAAGATATAGGAATGAATATCTGATCTACACAACCTCTTCCCTTCTTAAAGCCTCCCTGTTCTTCTCCAGCTAATTCCTCTGTTATTTCCCTAACTCTGTCAATAAGTATCCTACCATACACTTTTCCCATTACACTAAGAAGACGAATGCCCCTATGATTACCATACACTTCTTTTTCCCCTTTCCCTTTGTACAAGGGAATTATTATACCTGACTTCCAATCCTCCGGGACTTTACCTTCCTCCCAGGTCAATCTACACATCTTCCACATCCATTCTACTACTATCTCTCCCCCATGCTTCAGCATTTCACCACACACTTCATCAATTCCTGGGGCTTTCCCCATTTTGACTTTCTTCAATGCTTCCACAACTTCCACCCTACTTCCTGTCTTTTCACCTCCCTCCTTCTCCCAGCCATTCCCCAGCCACTTATACTCGTATTACTTTCATTCTCTATACTCAACAATTCATTAAAGTGTTCTCGCCATCTGCTTTTTCTCCTTTCTCAACCAGTAATCTACCATTTTTATCTTTCACTTCCCTGCTAACTTCATTACCACCCTGTCTGACTCTCTTTACCTCTTTCCAGAACATTTTCTTACATTCCCTCCACTTTACACTCAAATTCCTTCCAAATTCCTCATCCACTCTCTTCTTACTCTGTGCACACATCCTAGCTCAGTCACACAAGATTCACACTGTGGTGTGTGTGCTATCCTGTTACGGGAGAAAATGAACGTAAAAACCTCGTATTTACGTTAATAGAGGCAAGCTTGAGGGAAAAAACTCCTTGATGACGGTGAAAATCCTATACTCAGGTCAAACTGAGCGAAAGTTCGCTACATTTACAGACAACTAATTGTTGTGTAGCGTGGTGTATGTAATACACGGTGTAGGTGTGACAGCTGTAGTGTAACTGTACCTACGTGTAAAATGACACAGTAATATTAATAATATGGCGACAACGAAGGCAGAGGAGAAGAGGCGGCAGCGTGCGGCAGACGATCAGCTGGCCCACACAGCAAAACTGCTACACCCATTGCTGTACCTGCAAAATCAATTAAGATGGAGCATCAAAAGTGTCAATGAGACAAAAATTCTTATTACGTTACAATTTCTCTCTCTGCCTAGCAGTCAGTACATGCTACGAAAGGTACGCTCTAGCTGAAAAATATGAGTGACAGCCTAAGCTTCGTACATTCGAGGTCACCATTAATTTATTAGGTAGATTATTAACCAGGAAACGTAGTCCCTGGACGCCGTTGTCTCAAGGACTCGTGTAGTTTACTGGTTAAACTTAACTCTACACTTACGATTAGTATCGGCAAGTTGAGAATCCCTACATAAACTCGGGCTCAAGTAGCCTCGAACTGCACACGGGTCCTCAACCTATGCCTAAACCTAGTGCCTATATTAATATCGGGGAGCTGAGAATCCTTGTGCAAACTCAGGCTCATGTAGCCTCGAGTCGCCTCTGCGGAGTTCTCTCTCGAACTTCCCCCTTAACCTACAGTACTTATATTAATATCGGGGAGCTGAGAATCCTTGTGCAAACTCGGGCTCACGTAGCCTCGAGTTGCCTCTGCAGAGTTCTCTCTTGAACTTCCCCCTTAACCTACAGTACTTATATTAATATCGGGGAGCTGAGAATCCTTGTGCAAACTCGGGCTCACGTAGCCTCGAGTCGCCTCTGCGGAGTTCTCAAACTTCCCCCCTTAAACTACGGAACACGTGTATGTACAGGCCCTGGACATACTGTGTCCTGTGGGGCCAACAAGTGAGACGTCAGGTCTACACTTTTGACTGGGAACCAGGCTGGTCCTTGGATTAATCAAATCTCTGAGGCCGCCTATCTTACGGAACCCAGCATACAACAGTTGCTAGTTAGTAAGCAGTTAGTAGGTGAGACATCAGGTCTACACCCACATTACCACTGTCCTGTCTCTCAACTGACTCAGAGATTACAGGTGTGGTTAGAAACGGCACAGGAAGGACATGTCCCTGATTAGTGGTGTTACTTTGACACACACTGCAGGAACGCACAAAACTATCTATGTCTCGTCCCATCCCTGGCCAGAAAAAATCAGCTCGGATATGGCCCTGGATCTTCCTTTTGCCCATGTGACCTCCTGAGACTGAACAATGACCCCACTGTAACACTGCTAGGCGGTACCTGGCGGGAACGACAAACTGCAGTCGAACCTCGCCCTTGGGTGTTCGTGACTCACGGTAGAGCCGTCCTTGTTTGCGAAGGAACTTGGCTCAACCTCCCCGTGAATACTTAATCACTCGACCCTTTTGTTTGTTCCGCAAGGCAGCAAGTGTCGGGTCAGAATGTTGTTCTTGAACAACGAGTTGGCTACACATCAGATCTTGCGGCGATTCAATGGTCACTGGGGTGACACAGTCTGGAGCCTCAGCCATGGCTCGTGTTACTGTAGCCAAAGTCTGAGTAGCGTCATCTTCGGTGCAAATATCCTTGACACCGGAAATATTGCCTATTATTAGGTCAAATAAGGGTTCTGGCATGACAACTACAAGTGTCGTACAAGTATAAAATGGAGATGCCACCTGGATACATGCCTCAGGGAACAATCTCACTGATCCATCAATAAGGTTTGCATGGATCTGTCGACCTGTATACTGCTCAGGCCGAACTAGACTCTGCTTGACAGAGCAACCTGAGGAATCATTGTCTCTCAGGACCTTCACAGGGATACCTCTCACAAACCCTGGCTGAACAAGGAAGGTACTGTCCCCTGTGGGAGGGCCTGTGGAGGAAGCAGCTAGCCACTCATGAGGCTGCTGAATAATTGATGCAGCAAACATAGTGCCCTGAGAATTTGATACTTGAGGGGTCGTACTCACTGCCTGTGGAGATGGAACATTGGCCATCTGTGGAAGGGGATTCACTGTCACTGTGGGACTAGTGAACTGTGGGGGAGTACCCATACTGGTAGGGATGTGACCACCGTGCTGCTGCTGAGGAATGAAGGCTGCGTTCGCTTCCTGCCTCTTTTGAGCTGGTGGTGAAGTTTGTCCTGACGGTCGGTTGCGTGGCTGATACTGCTGCTGGTCAGGGTACCTGTTGTACCTCTTCCACTCAGGTTTCTGAGTGTTTTGCCCCTGGTCCTTCCACTGCAGTTTTGGACTTTGGCCATTATTCTGAGAATGGCCTTGTTGGTGGGGTTCAGTCTGAGATGGTTTCCCAGATTTATCAGCTTTCCTGTTCCAGGTATGCTGCTTACGAGTTTGATACCCGTATGCAGTATAATATGCGTCAGCCTTTTCTACCATTTGGCTGGCATCTTTCACCTGGCAGATCTTAAGCTGTGCTATGAGCTCAGCAGGCTACGACCTCTCTAGCTGTGTACACAGCATAAGGTCAATTATCCCCTCACGCGTGGAAGGAGTTTCATCTTTCTCCATCCACTCATTTAAGTAAGCAGTGAGATGGTCGAGGAATTGAACAGCTGTCTCCTTGTCTTGGAGACGAGCTCGCATGAACTGAACTTTGGCGTCGTCTACTGTGAGACCATACGCCTTAATGAGTGCAGCTTTCATCATCTCATACGTGAGATTGTCTCCACGAATTCTGTGGAGAATATCGAGGGCAGGGTCCTCAAATAAACTAAGAAATTGGAGCCGCCTTGCTGCCTCATCCAGTGGATACATGTCTGCCATGTCCTCAAAACGAGCTATGTATGGCTTCATTCGCTCGCCTTCCTTGTATGAAGGAAGATTGATGCGTGGGGTCGCCAGGACATGTGCAGGGAGAACGCTCGTGGAGCTTTGACCAACTGCACCAGATGTATCTGAAGCCAAGGAATCTCGCTCGAGCTTCAGCATTTCATATTCGTGTTTTTCGCGTGCTTCTCGCTTGGCACGTTCGTGTTCTCGTTCTCTCTCTCATTCCTCACGCTGTTCTTGCTTGTGTTCTAAGTCGAGTTCGAGCTCTTTTCGCTCATGTTCGCGCTGTTCTCGCTCGTATTCGCGCTCCTTTTCGCGTTCCTCACGCTGAATTCGACACTCTTCACGAGCATCACTCTCACCCTGCTGTTCGTAATTAAACCGAGAAAGGACGAACTCTTTGATTTCAGTTGGGTCCGTAAGACACATATCTTTGGCTTCTTGTACACAGATGCTGGTCGACATGGCGCTAATTTACTAAGGAAGCCGAAAATGAGTACTGGCTGCTGCTTTGCAAACGAATGCTTATAACACAAGTAAAGAATACAGACAAGCTAGTGGTGACCAGTCTTATCTAGTAAACTGGCAAAAATAAAGCAAAAATTCACTGCTAAACTAACGGTAAACACCAGTAAGCTTGTGCCTATAATCTTTAATGATAAATACCTAAATATGAACGAGTGAGTATTATCTCGTGAATAGCTTTAGAGCTAGGAGTTAATATCCTGGCGAGGTCGCCAATAGTCACGGGGTTTTCAAAATAAATGCAAATATTTTAAATGGATAATGTTCAGTAATACTGAACAGCAGGAACAAAAATTGTCTTGCTAAATCAAGCAATGATTACTTTATGCTGGCTTGCTTCGCACGATTCTCTAACAACGAGAATTTATAAACTTTCTCAACAGTACACAGCAGAGACTAATTACTCAATTGCTGTTTATAGTACTGTTAACCTCTGGAGAAAGTTACTTCACCCCTGACAATAAATAACTAATACTATTAATAATATCAGGTTCTTGCTGATGCGTAACTCCTAGAAGGCACAACGGATTTTAAGTTTAACCCGCCCCATCCCAACGTTTTTGGACCTTTTTATTTTTTGGCTCAAAGATCCGCTTTTGGTGAGAAACATCGAAAATTCATAGAGAAATTGCTCACCTGAGGTGTAAAATACCTGATTTAGGTACAAGTACTTCCTTACCTGACTGGGTTTTCTAACATGCTGGCACCAAAGAAAACGAGTTCTATGGGAGGGTAACTATTTTATCCACTCATAAACCGTATTTATTTATTTATTTGGTACGAATTTATAAATAGTACAAGAGTATATTGGTTTTCAAACAGTAATATAGGCATTATAAGCATTGTTTCACTCACTAACTCATCACCATTCATGACCTTTTTTTTCCCACATTACCTGATCATCATTTCTGACTGTTTCTTCCTCTAATGCTATGTAAACTTTGTCCTCCACATTGTCATCGATTGGGGAATCACTCTGGCCCTGAATGTCTTTATTGGCCAGGTCACTGGTAACAGGTGAATTGCTGAGACAATGGCGTGCAGGGGGGGGGGAGAGGTTATGCGGTGTAAGGCATTGTTCCTGCTTGGCATCTTGTAGAGGAATAAAGGAAGGTGTCCCGTGTATATGTGCCAAAAATCACTCGCGAAATCACTCGCGAAAATTGAAAATTGTGCAAATTAGGGACCTTGCAATGTTGCCGCGTTAATTCACGTCGCCGGGATGGCGCGGGTTAATACAACAAGACTGGCTTAAGTACCAGTTATGGATGGCAAAACGTTTATGCAAGCTAGGAGCTATAAGGGAAATAAGCTTAATTGTGGAGAAATGAAACACGACTTTACATTACATTAAGCTCAAGAAAAGAACTGTTAACTTTATTGACTACAAAGAAATAAATTTAATGTTACATCACAAATGAATTCAGATAAAGAGATCGTACTCACTCACTCACTCAAAAGCTAAATTCTTACGCCTAGGAAAAGCACCTTAACTAAACTCTTAAGTCTAAGAAAATGAAAAGGAAATACTGATCAATGAATGTCGTGTATCACCCAAAGAAGGGTGGGAGCCTGGAGAACTGTAGTCTAGTGGAGTCTGGGTGCTAACTGGCCTCACTCTCTCACTGCTGGAGCACAGAACCTCATTCCGTCATGACAGACACTTGACTGACTAACTCGTAGGAAAGAAAGGGAGCGCTATGGCAGCATTTTTTTAACGGTCGAGGCAGGCAGGGACGAACAGTAAAGAAACAATAATATTGCTCAGTAGAGCACTTAATGACGTGCATTAGATCGGTCACTTTTGAAACCGTGACGAATGTTTTGAAAAGTATACCACCGAAATGGAGAGAGAAACGGTTAACTGAGCGATACACAGTGAGTTTTCCACTAATAGTTCGTGGTTTCTCACAAAAGGAAAATGTCGCGAATTTGATTCATGACACACTGCAAGATGTATAATGTGATCTCCAGATTTTTGTATTTCAAATCTAGTTACCTGGAATAAATAAATATGAACTGGAAAATCCTCCTGATTCTCCTTGACTGGCTGTACTGTATAAGATTCCCTACGGGCTCCTCAGTTGTTGATATTATTCTACGAAGATATGGCCGTCCAGCATTGTCATGTTATAGGAAGGTGGAACGTCTCCACCTCCGCCACAGGAAAGCTTCACTGGATGTGGATTTTTTGCAGCACTGCAAGATGTATAATGTGATCCCCAGGTTTTTGTATTTCAAATCTAGTTACCTGGAATAAATAAATATGAACTGGAAAATCCTCCTGATTCTCCTTGACTGGCTGTACTGTATAAGATTCCCTACGGGCACCTCAGTTGTTGATATATATATATATATATATATATATATATATATATATATATATATATATATATATATATATATATATATATATATATCATCGTCATCATCATCCGGACCTCTTTTCCCACCCAAGGGCAGAATTAGGAGTAGCAATATCCAGACAGCCCAAATTTGCCCATGCAATGGGCCACGCTTGCATTCACTTATCATTCAAGCCCCCAGAATCCTGGCTCCTCTGGATACGCCAAAAACATTCACCGCGGTCTGCAGCTTCACACAAACGCATCCGATTGAGTCAATCCGGACGCTGCCACGTTAGAAAAGGGTGCCAAGATCCCTGATCATGCACTCCTCCTCACAACTTTCATCCAACCAGCTCGATCTCTTGTCAGTTCCCTAACCTCACCGACTTCCAAACCTGTCTTATCCACACACTCATCCACCATATATCTCCACCTTCTCCTTGGCCTACCTCGCCTCCTCCCTTCTTCACATTCGCTCAGATATACATTTTTCACCAGACTTTTGTTATCCATTCTCTCCACTTGACCATACCATCTCAGTACACTCTCATCAATTCTGGTGTCCACCGACTTCCTCATTCCACACCTTTCACAAATCACATTATTTCGTATCCTATCCACCCTCTGTATTCCACATACATTCCTCAGCAGTCCTATCTCCACTGCTCTGCTCTTGACTTTTCATTTTCATGCCACACCATTGTCTTACATGCATATGTTAAAGTTGGCACTGACACCCTCATTTAAGCCTCGTGCAGCTGCAGCACTTAAGCCTCTGCTTCTTATCAAGGCCTTCATTCCATCAGCTATTTTTCTTCCCTGTGTCACTCTACTTTCAACTTCCTTTGCACATTTTCTTCTCTTTCCTATCACTGTACCCTGGTATTTGAACTCTCTCACCAATTCCAGACTCTGCATTCACTGTAACATCACACTAGGAGTCACCTTCTCTCTCAATAACCATCACTTTACTCATTTCTACATTTACACTCAAGGCACGATGCTCACAGACATCAGCAAAATTCTGCACTAGCCTACCAAGTTCTTGTCTGGTACTTGCAAGCAGTACTGCATCATCAGCATACAACAAATTTGAGAAATTCCATCCATCACCATTCATTACCAACGCCATCCCTCTCTCCATTACTCGTGTTTTAACTTCTCTCATCACCCCATCCATATATACAGTATATTGAACAACCATGGGGACATCACACAACCTTATCAGATGCCCACACCGATCGTGAACCATTCACTTAGCTTCCCATTAACCCTTACATATGCTTCGCTACCATCATAAAAACTCTTGACAGCACCTAGCAGCTTACCATCTACACCCTACATGCGCAAAACTTTCCACAATCCCTCTTTTTCTACTTTGTCGTATGCTTTTTCCAGATCCATGAATGCCATAAATATCTTATGGTCCTTCTCACAAACCTTCTATGCTATCTACCTCACTGCAAATATTTGATCCACACATCCTCTGCCACTCCTAAAGCCACCCTGTTCATCACTCACTAGGACACCTGACATCTTTCTTACTTTCTCGGTAGTAATTCGTCCTTATACCTTCCCTACCACACTCAATAAACTTATGCCACGATAATTCTTGCACTCACTTCGCTCACCTTTATTTTTGTACAGGGGTACAATCACAGCCTTTTTCCACTCTGCAGGCACAATTTCACTCATCCATGCCTTCTTACATATCTCCAACAAGCACTTCATTCCACTTTCTCCACTCCACCTAAACATCTCTGCATACACCTCATCAATCCCAGTTGCTTTCCAAGTTTTCAGCTGCCCCACAGCACTCTTCACCTGTGCGAGCGTCACAACTCCTGGCACTGAATTCCTTCTCTGTACACGCCCAAAACTAATCATGTTCACAGACACTCTGCTCTCTCTATTCCCATTCACCAGGCTTTCAAAATATTCTTTCCATCTGGTCCTTACTTCATCTCCATGGGTTAATAATCTACCACCTGCATCCTTTAAGCCATTACATTTCTTTCTGCTTTCTCGTCTACATTTCCGCACCTCTTTCCAAAATAACTTTCTATTTTCAGAGTAGTTCACATTCATTTTTCTTCCCCTCATTTACCTCCTCCTTTTTCCTCTTCGTTAGTCTCTTTACATGCTTCTTGCTCTCAATATATTCAGTTCTCAATTCAACTGAGCCCCTATCCTGTAACCACTTTAGCCACTTCTTCCTCTCTTCCTCCACCACTCTCTTAACCTCCTCATCCCACCATGAGGAGGTTAAGAGAGCGGTGGTGAATAAAATCTGTGTATATATATATATATATATATATATATATATATATATATATATATATATATATATATATATATATATATATATATATATATATATATATATACACTAACGAGAACACCCAAGTAGTAAATGATATAATGAAGGCTTATCCAGTCTGAGAAAACTCTATCTATTTACCTAGGTTGTTTTCCTTCTAATGGGGGGTAGCCAAGGCAGGAAGACACACTCACCAAAATACTTATCCACACACACACACACACACACATTTACTCGTATCTTTGCCACTAAGGGGAGAAGGGACAGCTCCTCACCGCACCACACCGAACAAGGGTCAACTGCGCAGTATAATCTAGCAACATCTGCAGCAGGGCCAGACAGTAGAGCTGGTTTACCTCTGCCAAGTCATAATGGATCCATCCCATTCCCCGCACCTGACCCGATCGCTGATCAGACCAAATGCGGGAGAACATTCCGCGCAAGCTAAATAAAATTCTCTTATGTTTGAAAGACAAAACAGAAATGTCACCGTGTTGAAGGCTAATAAGTGCTTTGACGCAACGACACATAGTGGGGGTCGGTGTCTGAGGTGGTTCTATGGAGCCGACGAGATGGGTGAGATAACATGCTGTATGAATTGAATGGATAATAAAATCCTCGGAGGTAGGCTCGGACATCAGAGGTGAAGGGGAGTGAGGGATATAGAGATGGAGGAATAAGCCTTGGTTTAAGCTCAGGAGGGTCGCATATGGTACTCTCATTAAAATGAACATTAAGGTTATGGACCTCACTTACAGCATGTCCTTCATTTTCCTCCCTGACCCATTATATCAAAGGGCTGAGAATAATATAAGCCTTTCTCAGCTTATGAATACATGCCACGGAACGAAAATAAAATGAAGAGGAGTAAAATTAGGTTAACTCTTACCTCTGATATATATATATATATATATATATATATATATATATATATATATATATATATATATATATATATATATATATATATATATATATATATATATATATATATATATATATATATATATGTGAGTGAGGTGGAGGGGGGACGAGGGAGGGGGAGGCCGAGGATGAGATGGAGGGATGGGGTGGAGAGGTATATGAGAGAGGGGTGTGTCAGTTGGGAGCAAGGGGGTGAAATGGCGGGGGACAGGGCGACTTGGAGGCGATTTGTTTGTGGCCACCCCAAACGGGATTGAGGCGTCTGGCAATATATATATATATATATATATATATATATATATATATATATATATATATATATATATATATATATATATATATATATATATAGTATTTATCTATCTATTTACCTATCCATCTATCTACTGTTTCTATATCTATATATCTATCTATCTCATCTATCTATCTATCTATCTATCTATCTATAGATATTCCCGCACTGTGTCCTTCCTTCTAATGTCTCGCTTCTCTCCAAACGACAAAAAACTATTTATCGGGCACATACTTTTTTGTTGTGGGCTTCATACTGCTATCACATGAAAGCATTTCTTGTAAGACTTGCATTGTTGAAGCCGGCAAAGAAGTGTCCGCCAAGTTTTGCTCATGGCTGTACATTAAAGTAGAGAAATACTACATACTGAAATTTCGGGCCCTTTGGTTCATGCCGTTGGTGTGATGTGGTGTGGTGTGATGCAGTGTGTCTCGTTATAAGTCGATAAACTCTACAACAGTGAATCATCTCGCATTCCAACATTGTTAATTAGAGACAGGCGAACAGAGCTGCTCCATGAGGTGGTCTCACACCTAAAGAGGATGCCGTGTATTCTTTATATCCGATAACATACTAACACCGATTTGTGATTTAAGACACTTGCTTTCGCTTATCGCATGCACACATTCTTTGTTATCCTGTGGTAATTCGTGTTTCGGAATTGGATTCAACGACTTTCACTCTCTGTGCCCCAGTCAGAACTACATAAGAGCGTATAACGTGACTCCTTCAATTATTCAGGCATCCATCCATTCATCCATCACCCAGTCCTTTACTGCATCAATATAAGCGTGGGTGCCCAGAATATGGGTCCCCACACCGGAATTTGAAGGTGAGAGTGACTTTCTAAGCTGTACATCTAATTATATCCACTCATATGCTGATGATTATACCCTTCGCCTTTCCATTCGTTTCCCGCAACGTCCATCTCAGCAGTTACTTCAACAAACAAGGAATGAGGCTATGGCACACCTAATATCTGATTTGGCTCGTATCTCTGACTGGGGTAAAAGTAATCTTGTTTTTAATGCATCAAAGACTCAGCTCTTACACTTATCAACCCAACAAAATCTTCCACAGGTGTACCAGCTAATATTTAATGGTATCCAGCTCAATCCTGCATCATCCTTAAACATACTTGGGGTTTCATTCTCCCGGAATTTATCTTGGAAAGATCATATTATATTTCTTGTAAAATCTGCTTCCAAGAGATTAGGTGTGCCAAGCTGACTTCGTATCTTCTTTACCCTTGGACAGTTGTTGACTTTATACACGGGTTTTATTCGCCCCTGTGTGCAGTACAACTTCCATCTGTGGGAAGGCTCCCGACATACAGCTTTTCTCAATAGAGTGGAGTAAAAAGCTTTCCGTCTCATTAACTCTCCTCCTCTTACTAGCTCCCTTCAATCTCTGTCTCTTCGCCGCACTGTTGCATCATTATCTCTTTTCTATCGCTACTTCTATAGCCACTGCTCCTCTGAGCTGTCTGATTGCATCCCTCCACCTCTACAATGGGCGCGTAGCACCCGTCATGAAACAAACTTTCATCCCTTTTCTGTCCAACTCTTTCATGCATGAGTTAACCGTTACTTCCAGTCCTTCATTTATGCAACAGGTCAACTCTGGAACTGTCTCCCTCTCTCTGTATTTTCCACTTCCTATCATCTCCAGTCTTTCAAACGCAGTGTGTCCAGGCATCTCGAAATGAACGGATCTTTAATTTGGTTTTCTTTTCTTTTCTTTTTTTCCTGGGAGGGACGGTTTGCGGGCTCCTGGCCTTTGCTTACCTCTTCCTTGCATAAAATATACATATATATATATATATATATATATATATATATATATATATATATATATATATATATATATATATATATATAAAATAAGGTGCTGGGCCCAAATGGCTGAGTATGAGCAATAAGCTTCAACTCCCCCGGCTTTAAACCCTTATGGGACACATCCAACTGAAGCACCTTTACCCACTGGACCACCAGGTATCCAATTTACTTCTCTACAAAAGGAAAAAAAGATATATACGTTTCATAACATCATAGGAACACGAACTGAAAATAGATACATTTTATGGGTGTACAGCAATCACTCGGGTATCCCAATCTGCATTGTACGAACCTCTACATTATTAGAACCTCCATATTAAATAATTAACAAAATTAATACATGATAACAAATACATGAAAGAAAGAAATTTTAATTTCACATGTGTGGCGAAACTCACACGGTGGCCTGTAAGTGGCAAAGCGAATCGAAACAATAACAAACACCCATGCCGCGTCGCTGTCATTCGCATGCCCTCGTATGTTCTCCTCTTTTAATCAGTGCTCGAATAATTATGCATCATGCCTCCCACCAGATTCAAACGTCCTCGTAATGTTCTGACCCTAGAAAAGAAGAAATAGATTATCCAGTGGCACGAGGAAGGCTGGTCAGACAGTAAAATAAGGCAGGAGTACACCCTGGCCAAATTAACTCTGGTATCAAGAAAGCCAAGGGCAAAATCAAAGCCTACACCAGTGAGTATACCAGTGCTACTAAGACATCAAGGACTCAAACAAGAAAAACTATGGCTAAGCTTATGAGTAATTACAGTATATCGATTGTGGAGGCAGGCTCGTAAATTAGCGAGTGACGTAATGCATCACTACTATACAGACAATTATTTGCTTAAAATACTATATTTGTCATTAACTTATTTTTTGTTGCGTTATCCAACCCCCCCTATGGCCCAATTAGTTCTGATACTCGAGCAATTACACTACTCTGTAATAATTGGGGGTAAGGGGGCTCCCTATAATTTCTTTGTATATGCGGCTATTTTCAAATCATCTTTACACACTTGGACTAAAACAAGTGAGTTTATTCTGCATAGGAAATAAGTTCCCAGGCAGAACGTGCAACGGACTCTGTAACCATTCTGTTTCTGAGAGCATCAAGAATAAAATCATACAGATAGGGTTTAGGATATATCTTTGTATCTAACGCCCCAAAGTTCTCTACTATGTTATTCATATCTCTGTAATCTTCTCTATAACATCCCACAATATTTTATTATTGCTGTCAGTGAATATAATTAGATATGGTATTTTGAGCTTCAGGGGTTAGATGTATGCGTCATCAACTCCTTCACTACATGAGGTTTTTAGCTGAACTGGATTGTCTGACGCTACAGAAAATATATATAGGGAAAATAGTGTCCTCGAAATGAAGGGGTTAACGCCGACAATGTATTCAATAAAACCACAGAAGATACCACTAATGTAATATAAATAATTTAAACATGGACAGCTTTAAAAGAAGAGGTGCTGGAGAATCAATTTAGGCCACGAGAATATAGCCCACGTCCAGTGTGGCAAATGCTGGAAGGCTTGTTAGGATAGTTTGTATGTGAATGGGGGGGGGGGTGGAGATTAGGGGGAAATGAGGTGGTTGAGGAGAGTATCGCCCAACCTTATATTACCTGAATCTGCAAGGACAGGTTTGTTTCACTGTTGCATTTTCAGCAACCTACAGGAAAAAAAAAAAAAAAAAATCCGGAACTGAGTTATTTTTGAGGGAATTGGTACTAAACTGATTTAATATTTTTCTGCCACACTATGAAACTCTTTTGTCAGTATGAAAAAGTTGCAAACTAACCTGTAAAATCTGCTAACCTACCACACCACACTACCATACCTCACCTCATTCCTGCACCACACAACCATACCTTACCTCCACATTATACCTGTACTACCACATCATACCTCACTGCTTCCCCAAGCTGCCACACCTCACTGCCTAACCACTTTACCAAACCTACTACCATACAACATTACCACACCTCACTGCTTCACCACATTACCCCACCTTACTACCATACTACACTACCACACCTCTCTGCATTACCCATTCCTCACCTCCCCACTACACTTCCACACTTCACTGCCTCACTACACTACTACACTTTATTGCCTTACCAGATTACCACACCACACCAGACTACCACATCACACCACACCACATTACTACACCATGCTACTGCTACACCACATTGCAGAACCACGCATTACCATACCATATCACACTACCACACCACACCACATTACCACACCATTCTACCGCCACACCACTTTTCACAACCACACCCCACTGTCGTACCACATTACCACACCACACCATATTACCACACCTCGCTAGCACACACTAAAACATTAACACAGTATTTCTACACCAACTATCGCATTTAATTACCATAACGTTATTATATCGTCCAATCCCACCATAATATTATGATGCACAAAAATGCACAATAATTATTGCGGAAAGTCACAACACACCACTGTATTCCAGAGCACAACAGTTATATCAGAATGAGGCCACAAACTGTACATAATTATCTGAAAAGTTTGATTGGATTCGAAAATTGGATGACTGGGTTTCGAAATCATTCTGCACTGTCTCACTAATTTTGGAGTGAATCAGTATTTCTGTCCACAGCTCTACATTTCTTCGTATACTTCTTCATTGCTAATTGTTGCCAACTTATTCTCACATCACACTGTTATATAAAAACCTGATTAGTACCACATTTCCTGTCCAGTCACTTGTGCTGTTAGATCACTGCAGAGCCACACCTCAACATTTTCCTCTCACTTGGCACCATTCACTTACGCTTGAAGTTTCAGTCGTTTCAAGCTTGCAACAACACAGCTCTTCTAAAAAGGGTGATTTCAAAAGCCTTTCGTATCTGCATTTGTCCATAACGATGCCTTCAGTCTCTCGTTCACCACAAGACTGAATCCGTTTCCCAGTACTACCCCTTTGTTGATATGTGATAAAAACATCTTCCTAATCAATTGTCCAGCATACCTTTTTCTTTAACCCGCCCCGTCCCGTCAACGTATGGGTACGTTGCAACGATTTGCTTTTGCCAGTCCCGGCGACGTACCAGTACGTTGTGCAATTGCAAGGTCCCTAATTTGCACAATTTTCAATTTTCGCGCGTGATTTTTCGTATGTATACACGGGACACCTTCCTCTATTCTTCTACAAGATGCCAAGCAGGGACAATGCCTTACACTGCATAACCTCCCCCCTCTCCCCCTCACGCCATTGTCTTCGCAAAGGACCTGTTACCAGTGACCTGACTAGTAAAGATATTCAGGGCCAGAGTGATTCCCCAATCGATGACAATGTGGAGGACAATGTTTACATAGCATTAGAAGAAGAAACAGCCAGAAATAATGACCAGGTAATGTGGCAAAAAATGGTCAGGTATGGTGATTAGTTAGTGAGTGAAACAATGCTTATAATGTCTTTATTACTGCTTGAAAACCAATATACTCTCATACTACATATACATTCGTACCAAGTAAATAAATAAAAACCGTTTATGAGTGGATAAAATAGTTACCTTCCCATAGAACTCGTTTTCTTTGGTGCCAGCATGTTAGAAAACCCAGTCAGGTAAGGAGGAACTCCTACCTGGATTGGGTATTTTAAACCTCAGGTGAGCGATTTCTCTATGAATTTTCGATGTTTCTCACCAAAAGCGAAGGTTTTAGCCAAATTTTTTTTTTTCGAAAATACCTCGGGACTGAGGGATGTCGGAGGTGCGGAAAACCTCGGGACGTGACGGGTTAAGACACCTCCAATCTCCTCACCTGTCTGCCCACTCAAACCTGATCCCTCACCTGTGAAACTCTTTAATGCATGATCTGTAGTCTCCCATACTGTAATATACCACTGGTCAAGTCAGGAAAATCTACGGTACATCTACTTGCCATTCTCCCTGTGCGGGACCCCAGTCTATCGAATGCAGTAACGTATGTCCTAGAATGCAAAAATGAAGTTATATATTTGATTTTGTTATATTTGACATTCTTTTGCAAAAATCATTTTTGCAGGCATTCAGATCTTTGTTAAATTTTTCCTGTGTATGTACGAAAATATTTATTGTTAACTTGTATTTTCTGGCTACAAACAGAATACCGGTACTTATTTAGTTTATGAATAACGGGTTATTATTATTATTATTATTATTTTCTTTTTGTCTGACTCAGGGCAAAGGCTTCACAGCCTCTTCCCAAGACCCAGCAGTCCTTCTACATACCGTACACCTCCAGATGTCACCACTTTAGCACTTACATCCACCGTCGATATTAAATACATGCTAAGGCTGCCTCATACAACTGGTGTATTGGTATTTGCGGGGGTATTTTCACATGTCGGTGGGTCTTCTGGTAGATCAGTAAAGTCTACTTCATGAAACTCAAATCCTTAAACTGTCCCTGTCCCGATGGGGATTCGAAACTGAGTACTGTACATTAGGACTGCAGACCACCTCTCTACCGATTCAGCCACCGCTACCCATTTTATTCCACAAGGTGGAATGAAAACTAAGGTATTTGGTTCAGAAAGTCGTGAGGGATGTAATACTTGACTCATTAAATGACTATACCTCGGACGGTGAGGTTAAGACAGTATTACACCGATTGCTTTAAATCTCTGTCTCTGTCTGTCTGTCTGTCTCTGTCTGTCTGTCTGTCTGTCTGTCTGTCTGTCTCTCTCTCTCTCTCTGCTGCATTATTACACAACTATACTACACCACTGCATGTCGCTATTGCCCCATCACACCACTATATTATCTCTCTCTCTCTCTCTCTCTCTCTCTTGTACTCCATTTACACACAGTACTACACCATTACCCACCTATCACACAATCGCACACCACTATATTACACCACTGTACCACTATAACACACCATTACACAACACTATATCACGCCATCACACACCACTGTATTATATCACTACCACAATAACACACCACTACACAACACTACATCACTCCACCACACAACACTGTAACACCACTGTACCACCATACCACACCTTCACACAACAATATATCACACCACCACACAACAATAAATCAATCCACCACACAGTACTATATCACACTGTCACATACCATTTTGCAATACGATCACACAACACTATATCACACCATTACGCACAACTATACCACACCGCCTCACAACACCATCACACATTCCTACACCACTAAATCACACCACAGCACATCATCATACCATAATATCACTGCATACAATGGCATCCCTGTACTTCGTCACAAAGCAACACCGTACCACACCATCACACGAGATCATCACCACCATCACCACACAGATCTGGCGTGCCATCACACACCCCTATGCATACCATCAAGCACCGCTATGCCGCGTCAGAGCGCATCAATATACCAGTGAGCCTTATCACGACACAGTACTGCACCACACCATCATACAACACTATACCATACCACGACACACCAATATACCACTGCAACAAGGCAACACATTACTACATCACACCGCCACACAACACTACGACACCATCAACAACCACACCACCACAAAGTACTACACCAGACCAGCACAAAGTATAGCACACCACCACAACACTACTATACCATACCACCACACACCACCACAAAAGCTCTGTCACACCAGCCCACAACACTATGCCATACTTCTGCACATCTACCACACCATTGTACCACTCCACCGCACAACATCAAACCACACCAATACACAGTACTACGCAACACCACCACACCTGAAATATATTATCATACTAAACCGCCACACATCATCACACACCTTTATACCATACCGCCACAGATCTATTTATCACAACACCAGATCTGTTTATCACAACACCACACACCTCTAGACCACACCACCACACTCCTCTATACGACACCTCCACATACCTCTATACAACACTACCACACACCTCCATACCATACAAACACACATCTGTACCACACCACCACTCAGCATTGTTCCACACAACCACACACCTCTATACCACACCGTCACAGACCTGTATATCACGCGACCACACACCTCTATATCACACGACCACACAACCCTATTCCACAGGACCACGCACCTTTATACCACACCACCACACACCCCTATACCACACCAGTACACACTTACTTAACACCACCACACAAGATTATGCCACGCTACCACTCAACACTATACCACATTACCATACATTTCTGTACAACACCACAACTCAAAACTACTGTATATCACACCACTGCACACCTCTATACCACATCACCACACACCTCTATATCACTCCACCACACGCCTTTATACCACAACATCACACACCTTTATACCACACCACTACACACCTCCATACCACACCACACACTTCTATACCACATCACCACATACCTCTGCACCACACCACCACACACCTTTATACCACACCACCCCACATTTCTATGCCACACCACCACATACCTATATACCACACCACCATACACTTCTGTACCACACCACCACTCACCACTATACCACCCCACCACTCAACGCTGTACCACACCACCACACACCTCTATACCACACCATCACACACCGCTGTAACACACCACCACTCAGCACTATACCACACAACCACACACCTCTGTACCACACCATCACACGGCACCATACACAGCGCCACACACTTCAATACCACACCACCACACGCCTTCATACCACACCATCACATCTTTATGCCATACCACCACACGACTCTATATATCACACACTACTACACCACACCACTACACACCTTTATACCACATTGCCACTCAAACTATACCACACCACCAAACACCTCTATACCATACAATCACATAACATTACCACACCGCCACACACCACTATACCACACATTACCATATCATGCCACCACACACCATGCTACATCATCATAGAAAAATTTAGTACACCAAAACAGCACACCACCATATCAGTGTATCATACCGCCACACGACACCGCCACCCCAGCGCATGACACACCACAACACACCACAACATCTTTATACCACACCACGATGTATACCTATACCAAACGTCTGGACGACACTAAACCACACCACCACACACCACCACGTAACACTATATCACACCTCCACACACCACCACGTAGTACTATACCACACCACCACAAACCAACACGTAGCACTATACCACATCACCACGTAGTACTATGCCACACACCACACACCACCACATTGCACTTTACCACACAACACAGTACCCACAACTGGACCTTACTGATACATCAATCAGCATTACGATTTTTTAAACTGCACAAGAGTATCCTATTATGTTTTCCGTTATTAATGTGAGTGTTTTGCATAAGCTATATTCATTCAAAGCTGCTTGGTACTGTAGAGCTATAAACAAGAAGCGGTGCCAAGGCCCATCAAACCCGTCCCCGGCAGTCATTTTAGTGCTGACGTATAAACAGAACAGGATATCTAGTCAACGATGTCACATATCAAACTGGGAGCAAATCGGGTGAAAATTGACAATCTTATGCCCATCTGAAATTTTATGCCCAACCCACCTGACACTGACGCCTCTACCGCAAAGTGGGGAGTGACCCCCTGATGTAATGAGGCATGTTATAGGATGCAGAATTGAAAGATGCACATTTAGGTTTTGGTTTCATGTCGATATGGCGAATTTGAAAGGAGTTATGGCGATTTTTTTTTTTTTTTACATTTCTTGGGCCTATTGCCTGAACCTTGGCCCAGTTTGGCCCAAAATTTAATCAGGTGATCGGAATGTCATAGCCCATCATCCCTGTAATTTTAGTCAAAATCGCACCCCTAATTTTCGAGTAAAGTTGTTCACAGACAGACAGACAGAGAAACAGACAGACAAAACAAACAGACAAACCGAGTGAAAACAATATTCGTCCCTGAACCTCTCTGGGGCCGGAGCAGGTAATAAGATTGTGAGATGCGCACTTAATATTAAACTATGTGCTGAAAATATTAGAAGGATTGGTGATAGAGATGAACGGTTAAGAGGACTGGTGCTACAGATAAACAGTTAATAGAACTGGTGATAAACAGTTATGAAGATTGGTTATAAACGGTTTAGAGGATCTGTGATACGGATAAACAGTTAAGAGGACTGGCGATAAACAATTAAGAGAATTGATGATAAACAGCCAGTCCAGTCATACTACGTGGGAAGTGTTGGGATCAGAGACTAGGGCGTGAACACACATTTTTCTCTTTTACAGAAGATGAAGAGAAGAACGAAATACAAATCAAATAAAGAAATTCAATACACCAGATTACAGGTGTCATTCATTCATAAAAAAAAAAAAAAACTGTGATAGGTGTATTTCAATTTCTGTAGAACAGGGGTGGGGAATGTCCGGCCTCCGGGCCGTATAAGGCCCGGAAGACCATCTGATCGGGCCCGCGAGGCAATTCATAAATGCAAACACATAAACTCATGAACGAAAATAAATATATATATATATATATATATATATATATATATATATATATATATATATATATATATATATATATATATAACGTACTGGGCTATAGTTGATTTTAAGTTGATAATTTTGTATTGCCCACGAATGATGTTAAAAATATCCTATGGCCCTTGAGAAAGATTCCCCACCCCTGCTGTAGAATGAAGTTTGGACGGAAACTAATCTGGGAAAGCGAGTTCCAAAGAGTAGCCATTCGGGGGATAAAGGAACACATGCCTGAAACATGTGTTTTTAAAGTGGAAACCAGACAAAAGATTCCTTCCAAATTTTAGACTCTATTAATGCAGCAACACTTACCCTCTGTTTCGCGTCATCTTGTTTATCACGTGTTTGGGTAAGTGTGGCTGCTCACTGAGGGTAGGTGCACACCCTTCACACCTGGTAACATTGTATGGCCGCTAACTTTCACCATTGTGTTAAGGATTCGAATCGATCGCGCAACATGTGACGTTCACTCCAACTAGCACTAAACCACCAGCAGTTTGAAGTCGAAAATAAGGGAAACTAGCAGACCAAGGAAGGGGATTTCTGGGCTATTCGCAGACAAGTATATGAGGAACCTTTCTCAAGTCTAACAACGATGCTATTTTACACTGCAACACATATTTTTGTACTTGAAGCTCGCTGCTTTGGCTGTTCAAGTTCGCTGTCTGAGAAACAGCCTTGCTCTGTGCCACATGAATTAAAACCTCCAAGAGGCGCCAAAAAATTTTAATGAGCGACACAAGAGCAGATAGACGAGAGTAACGCGAACTCATCTTTTGGGAGACTTTTTTATATTTATTTTACCTAACCATTAATCAAGCAGCTGGTACATTCACGGGGCATAGTAAATCTTCATCGTCCTTCCCGAAACACGCCACAATTCCAGTTCATTCCACTCATTCCTTTGTCCCCTGCACCCATATTTTACCCTCCTAGCACTCGATCTTGGAGGATATTTTGAGATCAGCCTTGACTACACCCAAGCCACTAAACATATTACACTCGTTATTACGAGGTATACTTTTCTGCTCCAGTCCCATTACCCACGAGATTTCCTACCCATTCTCCATTCCCTTGTTCACCATGCCCATTTCTTTGCTCTCCTATTTTCAAATGTTTGATGGTGCGAAACAGGTCATATGGTCGACAAGCACGCTTGTTCGGTAATATAATGTTATCAGCTGATCGTCTACCTTGGCTTTTTCAGTTTATAAATGTTTATTATAAGATTGGGTGTTACCCGATTTCTGTATAGGACAGGAATCCGGTTCCAAATGTCTATCTGCCACACACAACCGTAGGGTTAATCATCGCTCAGCATCCCTCAGGCGCCGCTGGACACTAATACCCAGTCTATTATATGACACACCGGGCACTTAGCAGCTAAATATGTAATTAGTGAGGGTGGTTTATGTGACTAAATATGTAATTAGTGGGGGTGGTTCATGTGACTAGTCAGTAAACTCACCTGGAGAACCGGTGAAAATGTTAATCCTTAATTAAGATTAACGAACTAACTGCAAACTCTCATCCCTTTTCTGTCCAGCTCTCTAATGCAAGAGTTAACCGTTACTCCCAGTCCTTCATTTATGCAACAGGTCAACTCTGGAACTGTCTCCCTTTGTCTGTATTTTGTACTTCAGGTAATCTCCAGTCTTTCAAACGCAGTGTGTCCAGGCATATCGAAATGCACAGATCTTGAACTTGACTCTCTTTTGTATTGTTTGTTTTTCTTCTTGGAAGGAACTGTTTGCGGGCTCCTAGCCTTGGTTCCTTCTTCCTTGCATTAAAAAAAAAAAAATGTTCCTGCAACAGCTGGGACCGAACTCGTGACCTCACATTCACCAACCACCTGCTGTATCCACCTCACCTCCGCCTCCTCCCAAAAAGAGTTTCTGTTGCCTCTCGTGAAGGATGTGTGAATGGGCAGATGGACGTAATGCTGACGCTTAACGATCTTCAAAATGACAGAGAATGCAGTTATTGCCTCCTTGGCGGAGACAATGTATCTGGCTTAGTTACGTTTGTCGGCCTGTTTGTCTGTCAGTCGGTTTGTTAGTAAGATTATGGAAAGCTACTGGATGGAAGTGAACCATATTTGGAATAATGACTGAGAACAGAGAAACTCATGATTATATTTTTGGTCAAGATGATCAAAGGTTGAGATCAGGGTCATAAAAACATCAGCGGAGAGGATGAAGGTATTGGCAGATTCTGTACCATGTGGGTGTTCTTGATTCTGTATATATAGCAATTTAAAAAACTAATATGTCTAAATGTTGAATGATTTTTATGACTGAATGATGGTGATGGACAGTGAAAGAATGTTGTTGCCAACAGTGTATCATAGTCTGTTAAAAATATGTTTTAAAACGTCCCTCAACTCCCTCCCTATCATCCGAAAGGGGTAGTGGTGAACAGATTGCTTTCCATCGTTTCAGGTGAACCGGGGGCAACAACAAAAACATCAACTACAACAATAAAAACAGTTGCTACGACTACTACTACTACTGCTGCTACTGCTACTACTACTACTACTTTTCTTCTTGCTTTTCTTGTTCTTGTTCTTCTTATTCTTGTTCTTCATATTCTTCTTTCTATTCTAATTCTTCTTGTTCGTCTTATTGTTTTTCTTCTTCTTCTTTCCCCTCATCTTCTTCTTCTTCTTTTTCTTCTACTACTACTACTACAATTACTACTACTACTACTACTACTACTACCGGTATTACTACTACTCGTAAAACTACTACTACCACTACACAGCGGTGGGTAGTGCAAACGAAAAAGGACCTTGCGCAAGCGCAATGCGCAATCCGCAGTTCACTACCTTGCACAAGCTGACTAATATTTAGCTTGCACAATGTCGCAAAGCACAAGCGCAAATCTATCTATCTATCTATCTATAGCCCGATGCCCTAATCCTGCAAAGGGTGGCCGCAGACAAAACGCCTCCAAGTCGCTCTGTCACCCTCCATTTGACTACCCTCTCCCCAACTCACCCCCCCTTCCCTCATATACCTCTCAACTCCATCCCTCCACCTCATCCTCGGTCTACCCCTCCCTCTCCCTCCTTCCACCTCACCTACATACACCCTCTTAGTCAGTCTTTCATTCTCCATTCTCTCCACATGTCCAAACCACCTCAGTGTATTTCTCCTAATCTTCTCAACCACATCCACATCCACCCCTCAACGTTCCTTCACTTCGTCATTCGTCGACCTGTCCCTCCATGTCACTCCACATGCTCCTCTCAAGTAACTCATTTCCACTGCTCTCACTCTTGACTTGTTCCCCTCTTGCAAGGTCCACGCCTCGCTTCCATACGTCAGGGTAGGGATCACAATACTATCATGCAGTGACTTCTTACCTTCCATACTCACTTCCCTATTTTTCATCACTGCTATCAGTGAACCAACAACCTTCCTTCCCCGCTGTACCCTTTCACGCACTTCATCCCCCAAAGTTCCATCCTTACTCGTCACACTACCCAAGTACTTGAATGCACTCACATTCTCCATATCCTCACCATCCAACCTCACTGTACATTCTGTGACTTCATTCCTCTCAAACACCATAACTTTACTTTTGTTTACATTAACTTTCAGCTTCCTCCTCCAACACACTGTCCCAAATTCATTCACCAAACCTTACAACTCCCATTCATCTTCACTCAACAATACTGTATCATCAGCAAACAGCAACACTGGAATCTTCCAAATCTCACCCTCATTCATTAGAGCCACCCGCACATCCACCGCCCTACCTTGCACCTCCTTTACAACCCCATCCATGTATATATTAAACAGCCATGGAGATATCACACAACCCTGTTTCAGTCCCACATTGAGATCAAAGAACTCACTCAGCTCACCATCCACTCGCACCGTAACCCTAGCTCCGTCGTACATACTCTTCACAGCATTAAACAATTTCCCATCCACTCCATATATTCTTAACACCTTCCACATACCTTGCCTATCTATTCTGTCATAAGCTTTCTCCAAGTCCATGAAGGCAGCATACACTTTCTTTCCCTTCTCTAGATACTTCTCCACTAAACATCTTAGAACAAATATCTAATCTACACACCCTTTTCCCTTCCTAAATCCCCTTTGTTCTTCTCCAACTAGCTCCTCTTTCATATGCCTAACCCTATCAATGAGTATTCTACCATATATTTTACCAGTCACACTAAGAAGGCAAATACCCCTATGGTTATCACATACTTCTCTCTCCCCTTTTCCTTTGTACAGAGGAACAATTATACCTGATTTCCAGTCCTCTGGAACCCTTCCCTCTTCCCAAGCCAATCTACACAACTTCCATATCCACTCCACAACAATCTCACCCCCATACCTCAGCATTTCACCACACACTCCATCAATTTCTGGGGCCTTTCCCAACTTGATCTTCTTCATTGCTTCCACTACTTTTGCCCTACTGATCTCTTCCTCCCTCCTCTCACATCTTTTTCTCCCAGCCACTCCCCAACCACTTATACTCGCACTGCTCTCACTCTCTACATTCAACAGATCCTCAAAGTGCTCCTTCCATCTCCTCAATTTCTCTCTCTTCTCCACCAACAATCTATTATTCCTATCTTTCACTCCCCTACTATTTCCCCTTTGACACTGCCTTACTTTCTTTACCTCCTTCCAAAACAATTTCTTACTGTCCCTCCATCTCACACTCAGATTCCTCCTAAACTCTTCATCCACTCATTTGCATATATTTGTGGGAATTACTGTAAAATATTAAGATATTGAAATAAATTAGCATACTTACTTTTATTTATTACTATGATTTTCTATTATTTGCAATTTGCGCAAGTGCGCATTCTAATATTTAGCTTTTGCAATGTCGCAAAGCGCTAGTGCAAACCATTTGCATAAAATTGTGGGAATTACTGTAAAATATTGAGATATTTTAATGAATTTGCATACTTTTATTATTATTCTATCTATCTATCTTTTGCCAGATGCCTTAATCCCGTAAGGGGTGGCCACTTCCCACAAACAACAAATCGCCTCCATGTCACCCTGTCCCCCGCCATTTCACTGCCCTGCTCCCAGCCCACACACCCCTCTCTCATATACCTCTCCACTCCATCCTTCCATCTCTTCCTTGGCCTCCCCCTCTCTCTCCCCCCTCCACCTCATTCACATACATTCTCCTCGTTAGTCTCGCACTGTCCATCCTCTCCATATGGCCAAACTACCTCGATGTGTTTCTCCTAATGTAATGTTGCCAGTTTTACTTTTATCTGCATTTTCTCAAGACATTGTATTTAACAGTTTAATAAAGATATACAACAGCATATGCAAAACCTTACAAAAAATCATTAAAACATTATTTAAATCAAATATCCACAGCCTAATAAATTTTTAGTCTGTGGATATTTAATTTAAATTTTATGCTTTAATTATTTTTGTAAGGAAATGCATGTGCTGCTCTTAATAAATGATGTGTTTTTAATTTATTATTATTTATTCTTAATAATAATTTAAGAATATTAAAATACATTATCTCTGTTGAAGCATTTTAAGAAATGCTACTACCCTCAGACCTCCCCTAACAATCCAGAACCCTCGTGACCCGCCCGAGCCTCCCCCATCCCTTGTCCAGCCATGCGGACTCCTAAGACCACTTGTCCTGTGGATTGCGCAGTGCGCAATCCACAGGACAGGTGCGCAAGGCGGTTGCACAAGTACAAATTTAGTTATGCAAGCACAACTAAATTTGCACTTGTGCACCTGCCTTTTCATATGCAAAAACGCAATATTGCGCAAGGTCTCGTGCGGTGCGCAATGAGCAAACGATATTCACCGGAGAGAAACGGTGCGCAATTGTGCATTGCGCAAGTCATTACGCACCTGCCCAGCACTATGCTGCTACTACTACAACTACTACTACTACTACTACTACTACTGGACGTCTGACCAAACTAAATCCTCTTCAATTAATAAGACTACAAATTAGCCACTTCCAAATTTCAGCATTTATACTGTAATTAGCATTTCACTAATGCAGTTTAGGATATCATATCTTTGGTCTCATATGAGAGAGAAAAACTGCACGGCACTACATATAATTAAGCCGGTGTCAGTTAAATATGTTTACCAGGTCTGTACTCGGGGCAGTAACAAATTATATTCCATAATTGCCTCCCAGAGAACATAAATAAATACTGGCCAAGGAAACAGTAATATTAAGCACCTATTTAGCCTGCTTTACTGTCTGTCTGTCTGTCTGTCTGTCCCTCTCTCTCTCTCTCTCTCTCTCTCTCTCTCTCTGTATCATCTTATCTTGTCTCATGAGGACACAAGGGTTCAGGATTAAGCTACTTAGCCTAGAAATTTAAGGCTAGTGATAATTTCCTCGTCCCTAAGTGGCATTGTGTTACCCGTAAAAACCACTCCTTGGATGTAAACCCTTATGGACTAAACCTTGCAGGGATTGCCTTAACCCACTACAGTAGATAACCAGTGCCCGTATTTACGTCGGTTAAGGAAGTTACCTAACACCACTTCCTAAACAATTTATTTTGCATATTACTCTCCACCTGAAAAAGTTAGAGGAAGATGTTGTTATCACTTGGATCACTAGGTATCCGTCCGTGGAGCTGGGAAGCAGGGTGGCTGGCCTGGAGTAGAGATTTCGTATCTGGGCCCGAACTCAAAAAGTATTCCCTATAGATTCATGAAACTTCCTTCTCCTCGTCTTCTGAACTTGTGCCTATTGATAGGTAGAATGCTGTCTTAAGTAGTTTTTATTTTTTATTTATACAGTAAAAAATAAATCCCAGTATAATTTTTCTAGGGATTTCAGTGTGACCTCCGCAAGGAATCTGAAGGGCCCAGATTATGTGTCATGAATGCGTTCTTTTTACGCTCACCATTAAAAGAAAAGATTGGGAGGGGGAGGTGAGGTCCGTTATGTGCTTGGTTAGGTGTGAAGGAAGGTGGGGGTTATGTGCTTGGTCAGGTGGAGAGTTGCAGCAGCATAGCGTTGCCTATGTTTATACCTTACTCATATTCTGTGGTATACAAATCCTTCTAATGTTGCCATACTCTGCACAAATACCGTACAAAGGGATATTAACTAGCCACATCTAAAAATAAGCAGCTAAGGAAGATGTGATAGGAAGCCTCCTTACCTTTCGAGAATACGGGCCCAATTATCCATTTGGCAACATGGTTACCACTCAGCGAAATAAATGGCATTATAGGCACTGTCGAGTCACCTGAAGACAATACTACTTCAGGTGAGTGGATGGTGAACACCTGCCTCCACCAAGAAACTTTTCATTACTATATACGTTACTGCATTTATCACATAGGAAAAAAAAAACTGCGTCAGTAATAATATAGATTTATTTATCCACTTGAATGGTGCTGGTTTATCACATCCATCTGGTTAAACATATGCACCTGGTTTGGCGCTTCCATCTGGTTTAGCATACCCAGTTGGTCTAGCATATCCAGTTTGTTTAATATATCCATCTGGTTTAGCATATCCTTCTGGTTAAACATATTCATCATACCCAGCTGGTTTAGCATATCCAGCTGGTTTAGCATATCCAGCTGGTTTAGCATACCCAGCTGGTTTAGCATCTCCAGCTGGTTTGGCATATCCAGCTTGTTTAGCATAGGCTACCCAGCTGGTTTAGCATCCCCAGCTGGAGCTGGTTTAGCATATCCAGCTGGTTTTCCATATCATTCTGATATAACATATGCAGCTGGTTTAACATTTCAAGCTAGTTTAACATATCCATTTGGTTTGGCATACCCAGCTGGTTGTCGGAAATTTAGGAATAATTCCTCCCACTTTTTATTTTAGTTGGTGATGGGCAGCCGTATTTTGGAAGTATAATGTATTATACGTAACCCAGGGTGATGGGTATATAGGATTACGTATATTTATACTATGGTTCATAATTTAGTCTTTTTCCCAGCCATGGATGGAATGTGTACATATGCATTTTTAGTTATTTGATTGGTGGATCGCCTCTGTTCTTCTCTCCAGAGGTCTAAGTTTTAGTCTCGGCTAGGCCTCGATCAATTACGAGTCTGGAGACCTCAGTTGCTCGGGCTCTCGCCCACGCTCTCAGTCCTAATTCATTGAGTCTTAGTCTCAGATGATCTCGAGTCGAGTCAGGGGCAGTCCCAGTCATGTCTTAGTCACGCTTGGAAGCAGTCTAACCACTCTCGTGGTATTGAGAGAGAATTCGGTTGGGACAGACTGGACTGATTAATTAATTTACGACAGTGCTTCCTCCTAGATGGGAATGAACATTATCAATTCACTTTAATTTATAAATAGTGTAAATAGTAATGCTTACGTAAAAAGTACGTATTTGGTCCAGGCCGTAACCTCCAGTAATCCGCCAAGCACTAGCAACAAGCAACATCTTCAACAACTCCGACCATATGGCAACAACCTACAAGCCTCTCCATTGCTACTCTTAAGCTAAGTAACTAAATGACCCTTAGTGGCGAAAGACTGGGCGAATAATATTTCACCAGGGTTTCCAGCTTTTATTTGAGGTTCCTTAAATAGATCGTTTAGTTGCTTAGTAGGGAACACAACCTACACGTCATTATGATCCAGGTGAGTCCTGGGAGTAAGACATATATATCCGGACAAATTATGTAGTGTTGTAGGCCTATTTTTGTCTTGTTTAGTGCAAGTGATTAGCCAGTTAAATATTTACGACACTACTGGGGGTATATTCTAAATTTTTCTAATTTTTCCCCCACACTGGTTTCACATACCCAGCTCAAAATTGAATGAAGCCGATTTTGAATATTGGACCAGTGGGAGTCGTGAGCAGACTGGATTCCCTGTGTCCTTGTTTAATCAAAAGCTCCAAGCACCTAATCCTTAGCGATTTATTTCTGGATATGACTGGTTAATACCCCTTTGTACTTTTATTTTATGCAGGGTATGGCGACATTGAAAGGATATGTGAAACACGGAAGAGGTTACTAAGGTGTAGTAAACAAACTGAATCGCTAAGGTATAGGTGTAAGGGTGCTTCCTCAAGCGACGAAAAAATGGGACCTGGACTTCACATCCACTGTTGCAGGTCGTATTCCAAGGAGGGACTAAGTACAAAAAAAAAAGTCTGGCACAATGACCCTATCAAAGTATTTAGAAAATAATCATAGCCATTTTCTTTGTATGTCCTTGAGGAGGAGTGTGGCTCTTGTTCTCATTCTTTAAGAAGGCTGTCTTGTACCTCACTCTTAACAATTTGGGGGGGATGCGGCAGGTTCATATACCGTTGTATTTTAATTATGAAGGCTCTGGTGACATTAGAATCCCTTTAATAACACCGGAAACGGGAAGAAAGTGCAATATACTAAGTTTTCTTTTTATGAGGAAGAAGGAACCAAAGGCCACGAGCCCGCAATAACTGCTCCTTCCAAGAGAAAGCAAAATACAAGAGAGCCAAATTCAAGATCCGATCATTTCGAGATGCCTGGACACACTGCGTGATCATAGGAAGCAGGAATTACAGACAGAGGGAGATAGTTCCAGAGTTGACCTGTTGCATAAATGAATGACTGGGAGTAACAGTTAACTCTTGCATTAGAGAGTTGGACAGTAAGGGGATGAGAGTTTGTTGCTAGACGGGTGCTACGCACCCGTCGTAGAGGTGGAGGAATGTATGCAGACAGTTCAGAGTAGCATTGACCATTGAAGTAGCGATAGAAGAGACATAAAGATGCAACAGTGCAGCGAAGACACAGGTTGAAGAGAGTCAGTAAGAGGAGGAAAGTTAATGAGAGGAAAAGCCTTTGACTCCACCCTATTGAGAAGCGCTGTATGTGAGGAACCTCCCCGCTCATGACAGTTGTACTCCACACAGGGGCGCATAAAACCCATGTATAGAGTCAACAATTGTGCAGGGGTAAAGGAGAAATGGAGCCAGCTTAGCACACCTAATCTCTTGGAAGCAGATTTTACAAGAGATGTATTATGATCTTTCCAAGATAAGTCCCGAGTAAATGAAACCCTACGCATGGTTAAGGATGATGCAGGATTAAGCTGAATATTATTAAACATTAGTGGGTGCACCTGTGGAAGATTTTGTCGGGTTGATAGGTGCAAGAACTGAGTCTTTGATGCATTAAAAACACCAAGATTATTTTTACCCCAGTCAGAGATACGACCCAAGTCAGACATTAGGTGTGCCATAACCTTATCCCTTGTTTGCTGAAGTAGTTGCTGAGATGGGCGTTGCAGCAACCGAATGCAAAAGTGAAGGGTGGAGTCTTCAGCGTATGAGTGGATAAGGTTAGATGTACAGCTTAGGTCATTGATGAATAACAAGATGAGAGTCGGTGATAGAACAGAGCCCTGAGGAACACCACTGTTGATAGATCTGGGAGAAGAACGATGGCCATCTACAACAGCGGCTATAGAACGACCAGAAAGGAAGCTATAGATCAAGGCACAGATAGAAGGATAGAAAGTGTAAGAGAGCAGTTTGGATTTATGCCAGACTCGATCGAAAGCCTTTCAAATGCCAATTGCAATGGCAAAGCTTTCACCAAAGTCCCGAAAGGAGGATGACCAGGAGTCTGAAAGGTAGGTGAAAAGATCGCCAGTGGAGCGTCCCTGATGGAACCCATACTTATGATCAGAAAGAAGGTTGTGATAGGAAAGTTGCTTAAAATTTTTTCTATGAAGAATTGACTCGAAAACTTTTGAGATACAGTATGTTAAAGCAATTGGACGATAGTTAGATGGTTGGGAATGGTCATCCTTCTTTGGGACTGGCTGAATGAGAGCAAACTTCCTGCAAGAAGGGAAGGTACAAGTTGCCAGACAAAAGGCGGAAGAGTTTACCTAGGCAGGGTGTAAGCACAGAAGCACAGTTCTTGAGAACAACAGGAGGGACTCCATCAGGCCCATATGCCTTGTTAGTACTGAGGCCTGTGATGGCAGAAAGTACATCAGCTGAAGAAATTTTAATGTCAGCCATGAGGAAGTCAGAGGGGGGGAAGTGATGGAGGAACAGCACCAGAATCGTCTAAGGTGGAATTGGGGGAGAAAGTCAGAGCAAAGAGGTCTGCATGAGGAAGTCAGAGGAGGGAAGTGATGGAGGAACAGCACCAGAATCGTCTAAGGTGGAATTGGGGGAGAAAGTCAGAGCGAAGAGGTCTGCATGAGGAAGTCAGAGGGGGGAAGTGATGGAGGAACAGCACCAGAATCGTCCAAGGTGGAATTGGGGGAAAAAGTCAGAGTGAAGAGATCTGCTTTATCAGTAGAAGAAATAGCTACAGAATCATTAGAGTAGAAAAGAGGAGGGAAAGACGATTATGTAAAGTTGTTAGAAAGGTTTCTGGCAAAGGCTGGAAGAATTCGAGTTGAAGAGTTGAGAGCATTTAGTATGGATGAAATTATTTTTAGCAGAGCGAAAGACAAGCTTAGCACGATTCTGGGCAGAAACGTAAAAAAGATGTGATTCAGGGGTGGGTTGGCTCCAGAACCTTTTATAGGCCCTCTCCTTGTTGCGGACAGCATTATAACAAGCGTGACTAAACCAAGGCTTTCTTGCATTAGTCAAAGGATATGAGAAAGGAATGTATGCTTCCATGCCCCAGAGAATAACAATCATAATGCGCAAGGTACACTCAGATGGCTTCCGGCCATGGAAGCAATAATCATTCCAGGGAAAATCAAAGGTGTACTGCCTGAAGGCCTCCTAATCCGCAGCTCCAAAGTACCACAGATGACATTTCTTTGGAGGATCCACAGGCCGTACCAGAACGATAGGACAGGTTAAGGTGATAAGGTTGTGATCGAAGGAGCCCAACGGAGAGGAAAGATTAAGTGTAAGCAGAAGGACTAGTTGTAAGGAAGAGGTCAAGTATGCTGGAGCTCTCTCCAAGGCAGTCACGGATACGGGTAGGGTGCTGTTCAAGCTGCTCTAAGTCATTAAGGATAGAAAAGGTGTAGGCTTGTTCACCAGGTGGATCAGTGAAAGGAGAGGAGAGCCAAAGGTGGTGGTGAACATTGAAATCTCCAAGAATGGAGATTTGAGAGAAAGGAGAAATGGATAGAATGTGTTCCGTCGTAGAAGTAAGATAGTAGAAGAATTTTTGATAGTAGAATTAGGGGATAAGTAAACAGCACAGATATATTTAGTCAGAAAATGACAGGAAAGCCGAAGCCAGAGTGTAGAGAATTCAGAAGAATTGAGTTCAGGAACACGAGAGCAAGATAAGTCGTTGCGTATATACATGCAACAGCCACCTTTGGCTTTGAAATGAGTATAAAGAAAGTAGGAGGATACAGAAAAGGGTTTGCTCTCAGTTGTCTCAGACAGCTGAGTCTCAGTTAGGAAAAGGTGAGGTTTAGAGGAGGAGTGGTGGTGGTCATCAGAGCGAAAGTTAGAGGAAAGGCCACGAAAATGTTGAAGAAATGAAGAAGGAGTCAGACAGTGGTTCCAGGCAGCTCGAGTCGTCACTGGGAGAGGGGCGGAAGGTGGCGGCATTTATGCCCCCCCCTCTTGGGGACTCTGAGGCTAGATATTTCAAGGCCATTAGTTCTTTTCGAATTTTGGAAAAGGAAGTGTAGTGTGTACTGTGCATGTAGTTTGGTGTTGATAGTTAGAGAAACTTGTATTGGAGAGCATGCTGGCCTACTCTCTGTGTTACAGAGACATTGAAAAAGTTCAGCAAAGGGGGATCGTCAGGAACCAATCCCGTGGGCTGATGAAACAGGAGCTCCAGCTCTCCTTGTCATCAGCTTTCCATAATCCACCATGGGAGTACTGCCCTGCTCGACTGGTGCTACAGTCTACTGCTCAGTGAGAAGTATTATGATGCTTCATTAGCCTACGAGAACAAAGGCCAATGATGCTTTTTATAATCAGTGTTTGCTACATTTATATTTGTTGGAAAAGAGCATCTAACTTTGGCTTTAGTCATTTAGTAGGTAAAGTCTATTATATCTTACTTTCGCATTCTCTGAAAGTGAAGGTAGTCATTTAGCCATTTATTTATGTGTTTATTTGTAAGTATTTCGATTATTTTCTAGATCTCTTTCTTTACTGCTTAATACCAGAATCATTTTGATGAATCTCGATACAATTATAGGATTTTTCAGGTAGCTGTATCTCAGTATTAATGACAATCAAAACTTCTGTGTCTAGCTTAGGATAGACTAGGAATAAAAGAATTAGATATTGCCTTCCTTAACCACTCTACTGGTAAGGGACCTAACCTGAATAAAATAGCCAGGTTCCTGAAGATGTAAGCTACAAAAGGGTGTCAGGGGAATATAGACGTTAGGAATATGAATGTTTGTGAAATCTCAGGTCACCGTTCCTTGGAAAAAGTCTAATGACCTTATTACTGGATTTAAAACTGAGTACGCCGAGGTATAAGCAATGTCCTAATTTCTGACAATTTATGGAACATTCGTGACTGTCAATTGGTATCAACCTGTATGCCATGTTAAAGAGTGTTGTCAGCAACGGTACAGTAATACCTCAAGTGTTGTTCAGGTGTATTGTATTCTCACTACATGTTTTAAGAAGAAGAAAAAGCAAGAAGAAGAAGAAGAAGAAGAAAGGGTGGAGTAAGAGGAGAAGGAGGAGGAGGAGGAGGAGGTGGATTATAATAATAATAATAATAATAATAATACCATGATAAAGAGAGGGTGGAGGAGGAGGAGGAGGAGGAGGAGGAGGGGGGGGAGGAACAGAAGAAGAAGAAGAAGAATGGAAGAAGCCTGCACCCAGCCACATCCTCTCTGGTCTCAGGGGAAGGATGGAGGAAAGTAAAAAGAAGAGGAAAGTAACGAGCTCCTCACTTTAACAATTTTGTCGCATGACGTCATATTCATTTTAGTCCTTGCTGCATACATACTATTTTATTCAAGCTAGTAAAGACATCTCGTACAGAAAAAGTTAATGAAAGCTGTAACTAACCACTCCAGCTCGAAATATCTCCCCGCAGCTGGAAAATATCCGGCGGGGTGCAAAGTGGGATCTTCAAACTTGCGTGTTGCAGGGCCGACTCATCTTGAGTTTAGGAGAAAGGAAGACATCTTGGCTGCCTCATAAGACTGTTAATGAACCATGCAGTTACTGAACGTAAAAACACAGACACTATAAAGAAAGAAAAGGCCGGTGAGAAGTAGAGGATGACGCAGGGTAGACACTAATAACGCTGCCTGAACCGTCCTGGGAACACACGAAAAATAAATTGCGTAATATATGGGTCATGTGGTATAACTGTCATGAACAAACAAGAAGAAACGAGGTGTTCTGAGCGCCAGTATGGCAAACAGTGAAATTTATATGCTTTATCCCTCCTGTAGCTTTTGTTACTCCCATGGAAAATTATTTATATATTTGTAATCACTTCCATTAAAACTGTTTTGCTCTATAACTGGTCCTTTTTCTCTTTGTGTCGTGTCTGGAGCTTGGTAAGTTGTGTCCCGGAGTGACTCAAATAAGTAAAAACGTCCTGGGGCGGAAGGGTTTAAAAGACTCATTGTTTCTTCTCCCTCCCAGTGGAGAGGTTAAGAGAAAGAAAGAAACAAGGCCACGCCACCTGAGTGCTGTCCTCTCCATCCCTCCCGTCACCAGGGACAGATGGAGAAAAAATTAGTTGCGCTCTGGAAGTTTTACCTTCAGAAATACTCATGGAGGAAACATCATCATTATAAATGTCGCCATCACCATAATCGTCATCATCATCAATCTATCCCTTTTTATAATACATGGGGATGGACAGGAAAGTGAAAAACTGGAAAACCATCATACTAAGTTGACAGTGAAATGGGCTGCACATGAATTCACTACCATTCCAACTAAGGTCATAACTGAAAGTTGGTACATTGCACAAAACATTTCTAACATTCACTCCTCTTCGCAAAAAACTGGCAAATTCTAAAGATTCCGTTGTCATATTTCACAGATTATGTGTTTGTATGGTTTGACATTTGATCCAAAAACAATCCTTAAAAGATCAAAACAAAATAAAAAGACGGAGGTGTTTAGGGATATTTGAACTTCGGAAATGTGTTTGATTGGGATGAACTGGTGATGAATTAAAGGAGTGACAACAAAATCGTAAAATATGTGGGTGAAAAAAAAAAATAGAAACAGCGAAAGAAAGAAAAGAAAAAGAAAAGACGAAGACGAAGAAGAAGAAGAAGAAGAAGAAGAAGAAGAAGAAGAAGAAGAAGAAGATGATAATGATGATGATGATAAAGATGATGAAGTTGAAGAAAAAGAAAAAGAAGGAAGAAAGTAAGAAAGCAAGGAGATACAAAATAGGGTCCACCGTGCTGGAGATTACAGTTAAATTTTACCCCACATCACAGGACTTCAATAACCTAGATTGGCCTATTTGAAACTGATTTAGGCTAATTATCTCGAAATGGCTTGAAGGACACTAATCGACAGGAAGAGAGAGAGAGAGAGAGAGAGAGAGAGAGAGAGAGAGAGAGAGAGAGAAATCATTATGTCTAACACTGATTCCGGACGTGAAGTTACCTGAGTGAATCTAAGCTTACCTGACGGGGGATCAATGGATGTAGCAAGTCTTCCTGTGCCTTGAGTTGACCCATGAAATGCAGTTTTGTTAATTAAGCCAACAGAACAATAATGGGTTCTTTAGACTCTCTCTCTCTCTCTCTCTCTCTCTCTCTCTCAAGGTTATGACAGTTAATAATGACGACTGAGGGCTATGTCGAGGTGACACAGAATTATTATTCACCTACCTATCTATCTATCGTTAGACGTCTTACTCACATAAGGGGCGGCAAAAAATGAATCGCCTCCACGTTCTTCTATTGTCTGCCATCTCATTGTCTTCTCTCCAACTCACATCCCCGTGCCACAAATACCTCTCCACCCCATCCTTACTGTACATCTCAACCTCAGGCTCCCTCTCCCTTCCCCCCTCCCTCGGTCAGCCACTCATTCCTTATCTAATATACTATAGCAGTAGCCGTGTGTGTGTGTGTGTGTGTGTGTGTGTGTGTGTGTGTGTGTGTGTGTGTGTGTGTGTGTGTGTGTGTGTGTGTGTGTGTTTTGGGCAGCTGAAACTACACATTCAAATCGCACCAAAATTGGCACAAAAATCGCAAAAAATTCGCAGATGTGAAAAAACTTGGTCCCATCACGATTGAAAAGTTTTACTATAGTGAGCGATCACATTTTGACCAAAAAACGTCGCTCCTGGCGCCCGGCATAGGATCTCCGTAGAATTTTTTGCTCATAGCTATAAGTAAAATATATTATAGCAGCGCGAGAGCACTTGTTCTCTTACCTATTGAAGCATATACTTTGTCTTTTTGACAGTATTTTTTATGGAGCCTTTCTATGTTGCTCATGTTTTTGCCTAGTGTTTTGCTTTGCGGGAGGGAAATGTGTATGATATCATCGAAAGCTTTTGTTTGAAGTTTTGCTGAGTTTAGAGACCTTTATGTGTTTTTTTTTTCATTTTTTTTTTAAGCTGATGTAAAAAAGCTGCTCACTCCAAGGACATAATTTTTACTATATTCTCTAAATTCTTAATTCTGTCAGAAGATTTTATTCAGCTTAGGAGAGAGTTAATGAAGATTACGAAAGACTGTTTAATGAAGGTTATATAGAACCTTCACTAACCTCATAATTGTCCAATTATTCCTTTAAAAATCGTCTGTTGGGTCGAAGGGACTAAGGTTTACTGCGTGAGACTCTTGAGC
This sequence comes from Coenobita brevimanus, assembly GCF_032717465.1. NCBI lineage: Eukaryota > Metazoa > Arthropoda > Malacostraca > Decapoda > Coenobitidae > Coenobita > Coenobita brevimanus. The sequence continues at coordinate 14,085,502 of NC_137060.1, read as the reverse complement.
AGTGGATGAAGATTGCTTCCCCACCTAGCAGTAGAATTAGGGATCTGGAAATAACATCGATGGTTGTGGGTCTTATTCTAAGGAATAATGGAACTTTGCAAAGGCTGAATGTCTGCCTTAATAACCCTTGTGTTGGACATTAATCCAAGTCTTCCTCCTCTTCTAATTTCTCCTCCTCTTCTCCTTCTTCTTCTTCTTTTTCCTCTTCTTCTTCCTGTGGGCAACCTTGTGGTTGTGTGACAGGTCGGAGCGAAGAGTAAACATTAACCCCTAACCGCCGACTAACGTGTATAGCCATCACGATTCAGGGTGCAGAGCGCCGACGCCTGTTGGCATACACCGCACTCACCTTCCCACCACCCTTTGAACTCGCGGCCATTTTCTATGTTACCCGTCGGGTAGGTAGGACCCCCGGGCACCCCACAGATGCACGGATCAGTCTGTACATGACACTGGTAGCGTGAGGAGCCATGCCTTTTTCTTTGTTATCGTCCGATTCCATAACACCGTGTGAAGGGCTGACTGCCTCATTGACCCCTGCAAAAGTACTGCCCTTAGTGCCGGGGAAAGGGCTAAGTGACAGTGTCATTGGTCGTGCCTTGGATGACACCGTGTCCTCATGGACACTTAGTGACAGCATGCTCTCGAAGGGGAGAAGGAGCTACCACGTGGAGAGCGGCCTCTCTCGCCCTCTGACCCATAGCCGAAATCAGATCCCAGAGAAGGCTCTCAGACTCCTGCAGGAGGAGGGAATGGACTTCGACAGTGACGAGTTCATTGAGGAGGAGGAGATAGATGATTTAGGACACCAGGCAGGTGAGCGTGGAGCTGGCGGTCATCAGCTAAATAAATGCTGACGAGCTATCTCTCGTACGTGCTTGCCACCTGCTCGTCAACGTCTCGCCCTACAACTCTCACCTACACCTCAGCCTAGCACTTCAAGGACGGAATCACGACAACTGGGCCCTTCAGGAGTGGTATTTCCCACAGGGCCCCCTGTGGTAATACTCAGCCCCAAGCATCTCCCCAGGCAAGTCCCGCATCAGGTGTCATCACCTACTTACTCCCCCACCTCCCACACCTCTCCCTCTGCTACCCCCTCACCCTCTGCCCGTGGGCGTGCATGAGTGCAGATAAAACGTTCTGCACATGGCATACGACAGGCTTTACCACATATAGGTGGGGTCGATACCTTTGTGTGGGAAGATGGAGTGGCTTTGAGCCATCTGTGCCAGTGTTCAACGAGGAGGGAACAGGTGTGCAGGAGGATGAGCTTCTCCCCACGCCCTGGACTATTAGCAGTATATTCAGGGCTACTTTTACTACTGCTACCATGCAATACCTGGTGGAGAAAATAAATTTCTACCAGGCCATGTGTGTGCGGTGGCTGGACGTGGCTGCCAGAGAGAGCATGCACAAGCGTGACTGGATAACTGTAGAGGTAGGGGAGATATTTGTGTAGCTAGCACTTACCATGTTGATGACGCATGTAAGAAAACATGTGCTCCATGACTATTGGTCGGTTGGTGAACTCGTGGACACACAAGTCTTCGGTAAGTATATGGCCTGTGACAGGTACCTGGCCATCCTAAGGTTCCTTCATTTCGATAGAAATTACGGGCCTGCACCAAACGACAGGTTGTGGAAAATTAGACCAGTCCTGACAATGCTCAAGGAGTCATTTACAGGGTTTTTCATCCATTTCAGAAAGTGGTAACTGACGAGTCACTGGTGTTATTCAGGGGCAGGCTGGCATTTATTCAATATGTGCTGCTGAAACATTACTGCTTCGGCCTCAAATTCTTTGTCCTTTGTGACTGCAAAACTGGATAAGTGCTAGATGTGATAGTTTATTCGGCAACAGATGTCGATATACCTGGTGACAATCCTCATGGTTTCTCGGCATCAGTTGTGAAAGTGCTCATGGAAAGGTATTTCAACAGGCACAACATTCTGTATACCGATAATTATTACACTGCCCCGGCGTTGATCAAGTATTTGCTTGAACACGGTACTGGGTCCTGTGGAACTGTTCGGGCAAACAGAAAGAATTTCCCTGTATTTCCAGCAAATACTGAGAAAGGAGCCCTTCTGACCAAGAAATGTGGCAACATGTTAGCCCTACTCTGGCATGACAAGAGACAGGTAAACATGTTGCTTACAGTACATAAAGGTGTGTTTGTGGAAACTGGAAAAACAGACTACAGGACCAGGAAACCCGTGGTAAACCCAGATGCTGTCAACGATTTTCATATCAACATGCGGCTTGTTGATAAATTGGACATGCAAATTGGTGAGGTTGATTGCCCATGTAAGTCCTGCAGGTGGTACAAGAAGGCGTTTTTACACCTTCTTGATATCACTGTCATGAACAGTTTCATACTATTCAAGAAGCTCGTCAGGATACCTCTCTCTCTCTACGAGAGCTTGAGAGAGAGCTTGCACACAAACTCCTTGAAGAATATTCAACTGCACAGGTGCCAGGTGCTAGGCAGGTGACAGTGGCAACAGCAGACAGGCTAAGCTGTGCCGAGTATTTCCAGCGGCACAGGCTGGTAGAGACTGGCCGTACCACAGCAGGTCATCAGGCCTACAGGCGGTGCCACGTCTGTAACATGACCAAACGCCATCCTCCATCAGGAAAAGAGACCTCATATCAATGTGCAGAGTGCAAGGTTTCCCTAAGTCTTAAACGTTTTTCCAAATATCATTGCAAGCATGATTACTGAGCAGGTGTGTGGGAAAGTGTAAACAGTATAAAGGAATGCGCAAGCGTGTGTTTGTTTTTATAAATAAGTGAATTATTGGATATTATTAGCGATTTATAATAAGTGCTATGATGTAAGTGTGTTATAATAAGTTCTACAAGTGTAATGCTATAACAGTTACTGTTTATTGGATACTGGTGAAAAAATTATTGGAAATACCGTGACTTAGCCTACCTGTTACCTGAAAGAAAACCACTTGTGAGTGGGCCAGGAAGAAAATATCCTGGCTGGATATAAATAAATTATTTCACACTATACTCAGGAAAATTGTGCTGAATATAAGCATCAGTGTATTTATGATGTGAAGTACAAATAATGTAAGCTGTGTATAGCATTTATAAGATTCTCGTGATGCCCCTGATTAGTACAAATCAGTCTGAATTATGGTACAAGTAATTACCTCATACTCAACAATCCTGCATGAAACAGCCACGGCACTTGTTAAAGTGCACTTGTTAAAGTGCAATTACCCGTAATCGTGATGTCAGGTGCAGTTATAAGCGTCCTTGTAAAGGGAAATTATTTAAATCGACGGAAGAAGTGAGTACGAAGAGATTTTTCCTTTCCCACACACCTACAGGGCATAGTGGCACCATGAAACGGGTGGATAACCCTTTGGGGAGCCACATTGACAGGGCAATGACTCATCCTTACGACGGTGAGTAAGGAAAAGCTGAGTATCAAGTGGAATTTTCTACATTCCATCCAATGATGCCCATGCAGTGTTACAATCACCACTTCGATCAGTGCTGCCAACGCTAGCCAGCGAGTCCAAGGTCACAGCCAGTGGCGTGCACTCGGATGCAGCCTGCCAAACGTGAAAAACCACTCATCTTCAACCCATCCTTACTCATCGACGGGACCACCTAGAGACCTCGGGATGCCTTCGTTGGAAAGAGGAAGAGTTGATGAGTCTTATATGTTTTTATTTTCTTCTCTAGCTATTATAGTTTGGCAGATATTAGTGTTTGAAGTAATGGTATTTTTGCCAAAATCTCGGAAATCCCCTGTAAGGAGGAGTGGGCGACGGTCGGAAACCCCTGGAGGCTAAGGGTTAAAGACCCTTAAAATTAGCCTTCCCCTAACTCTGCTGTCTTGGTAGTCTGAGCTGCAAAGGCCCTAATACTATAATGGCAAGCAATAATGGAAAGTTGAGGAGCTGCAGAGGATTAAATGAAAATATAAGCTTCCTACTGAACTGGGCTTTACAATAATCTTCCCTACTGTAATGGAGCTCTGCTTTCCTTTGTTGCTTCAGCTTGTGAAAATGTTAAAGCTCCGACACACTTGGGAGGCACTGTAAAAGGGAATAGGAGGCTCGAAGAGTGGGCTGAAACCAAGGAGGTACTCTCACTGTCAGAGGCTCATCGACGTTTCTTTGCAGGTAGTGGCAATGAAAGGTTTTACAGTATATCGGAGTAGGAAGCACACATCAAAACAGTATGAGAAGGAAAAGTGCTTACTGGGGTTTGAAGACGAATGAGAAAAGTAGAATGCAAAATAAAATACTCGTAAAAGATTAGCGACGAGTTTGTGTTATCTTGCTGGTCCAGAGTAAATCAAATATGGAAGGAAAATATGAGGTAAAGATAAAAGGCATAGAAAGCAATGTCTGAATGAAGAAAGGGAGTTATCTAGGCAATATGTTTTGGCAAGACGAATTTGATGAGCAGATATTTTGTGTACTAGTCCCTAAACGAAACATTAAAATAAAGTATGGTAACTCCTGGCATTGGGCCAGATGCATCAGTCACGTGTCAGACAATTGGTAAGGCTGCTTAATTTCTGACAAGTGTGGCTGGTTGATCCTTAGCATTAAGATACTAAGAATTCAATGAAATCCAGTAGTAGCAGTATACTCTGTTCTCTTAATGAGAACAGAGTATACCTAAAAATGCCATCTCTCCATCTAAATACTCAGTTTCAACAAGGGATTAACACTAGAATATGATGCCAGTCACTGAGAACTGCAATGGAAAGGATGTATAGCTAGAGTATTATCTCATTTTGCCACTGTGCAATGTGGATTAAGCTCCAAAAAGAAAAGTTGGACCAAGTTAAGGAGAATAAGCTTATTTGTTGTTGCTGTTGCTGCAGTCCCAGGTTCATCTTAATATGAACCCAGTGAACTGCAGGCTGAAATTTCCTCTCCTGCTGCTGTTCACCATCCTCTTTTTGAAAGATAAGGAGGGAACTGAAGAACATGTTTATAGTTGGCAGTGGTGCCATCCAGTAATATTGGTGCCATCACGCAAAGGCATCCCTCTTCACCACCTAAAGTATTCAAAGCCAACCGAGGAAAACACAAGAGCAGACAGCGTATACAGTAGTGCAGAGGGTAATATAACCATCAGTGTGAAGATATGCTGAGAGGGGTCTAATGTCCGGGTAACATAGATTCTCTAGTAACATGAAGCTGGCGACCTACATTTTCCCACTCATCATCGCCATCATCATCATCTCCCTTTTAACTCTCCGCCTCACATTGTCAGAGGTGGGTGTTGTTATCACTGGGATCAATAGGTGTCCATTTGTAGAGATGGACAGCAGGGCAGCTGGACTGGCGTAAAGATTTCGTTTCTGGGCCAGAACTCGGAGAGTATTCACCATAGAGTCATGATATTTCACATAGTTATGTGACTTTTAGTGAACTGGTGCCTTTTGATAGGTAGAAAGTTGTGTCTTGAGTATTTTTTTTTTTTTTTAGAAAATAATGAAAAAGTAAATGAAATATTTTTTCCAGAGATTTCAATGCAACCTGCCCAAGGAATCTGAAAGGCCCATGTTATGTGTCCTCGAGGTGTTCTTACGCCCACCTTTAACCCATCGCGTGCCATTGCAGTTTTGAAACGGTCTGACATAATTCCAGGGCCAGTGCCAGTGCCGTTTTAAAATGGTTTAAAATAAAAAACTTCATTGTGACTGCATTTTTCAAGATTCGTGAGTAAAAATTGGCAGGCATGTAAGGTAACTGTTCCTCTACCATCTCTCAGGCTGTCAAGGCCATACACCCACTCACTACCCCTGCCTGTGTGCCTCACCCAGTGCTGTACATAGTGAAGGCATTTTGTAAATATTTTCATGTAAGTGTAAGTTGAAAATATTTTCTTGTAAGTGTAAGGACTATATAGTGAAGTCAAGTTGTAAATACAATCTTGTAAGTGCCAGGACTGTACATAATGAAGTCAGGTTGTACTTATCTTCATGTAAATGTAAGATAATGCATTCACAGTGAGAGAGACATGCAAATTGTGATAGATGCTGAAGTAATATAAGTAATCAGAAAAGTGTACTGAACATTGCTATACCTTCCCAGCATAAGTACCTGAGTATACCTTACATAGAAAACGGCTTTCTCTCACGTACGTGGTGAGCATGAGAGAGCGGCTATACCTGTACACGAGTATGCAGGACTTAATAAAACTCATTTCCGAGCCTCGGTGAGCATTCTAATGGCAAAATTCATTGTTTCCACATCAAAATCTATCATTTTAGCCAAAGAAAAAGGTCGAAAAATGGCCAGCACTGGGGTGACCCCTAGGGCTAATAATGGCCGGCACGCGGTGGGTTAAAAGAAAAGATGGGGGAGTGAAGGCCGTTATGAGCTTGGTTAGGTGTACAGGGGGGTGGGGGTATGTGCTTGGTCAGAAGGAGGGTTGCAACAGCTTAGCGTTGCCTATGTTTTAATATAGTTATAGGACAGGGTAAAGCGGAGGGTGAAACAATGCACCATATGCATGTAATAAATACGAGATTTTACACATCCATGACGGTAGGTACAGACGTGCCTCAAAAACATCATCTCCTCACTGTGCTATAAATCCTGTTTTCAGTAAGGGTCCCCCAGAATAAGTAAATAAACAAATAAATCAAAGAAAAAAAAAAACGAGCGTGGATATGAGGGTTTCATGAGCAAAGAGAAATGGATTTATTTGGTTCCAGTATTTTTTGTTCAGAATCACCAATCATGCCGAACTGTTGTTAACCAGAGAAGAAAAATTTAATTCAGAATTCAATCTTGTCACAAGTACTACCTTGTTACAAATATACACAACGGTTCGGTCTTATTATGAACAGATGACCTTATTCTCTATTAATGGAGGTAAAGGAAGTGTGGAACACAGATATGTAAGGAGAGAGAGAGAGAGAGAGAGAGAGAGAGAGAGAGAGAGAGAGAATATAAACAATAAAACGTAGAAGGAGGGAAAAGAAGAAAAATAAACAAGAGATGAGCGAAAGGGAGAAGCGAAAAATAAAAAATAAGATACAATGAGTCAGGAAGGCTTAACCTCCTCAGTCATGCTAACACTATATGAGTATATTTACCCTTGGTGAAGCCTGTTGTGGTAAAGGGGTTAAATTCAGCCTCCATTAAGGCCTTTATTCCGATAGCATGTTTTTTTCTTCTTACCATCGTATTATTTAGATTTGGAAAAAAAAAACAATCATATTGTGGAGAGGGTTAATGGGAACTTTTTCATTTTTTTTTTCCTTTTCTTTTCTTTCTTTCTTTCTTTTTTTTTTTTTTTTGCCCCATCACCTCATATGGTTTACCCTTATTTTGCAACATTTTCTGGCTGTAGGAATGATAAACTAAATAAATACGAAGTGGTCAGTATTTAGCACTCCAATAGACACTCAACTGTGGGTATCTTGTGTGTTGCAGGGACGGCTCAATTAGGCTTCTTCATTGTAAGTCTTCCCCCCACCGCAAACTAAATAAATTCGTTAGGTGATGGCAAGAAGGAAAAAATGAAGCCTTGTGACTGAAGAGGTTAGGTATATGACAAGAAAGGAAGGAGAGAGAAGAGAATAGAGATAAGAAAAGCGAAAAATCTTAGGAACCGGGAAAAAGAGATTAAAGAATGTCAGGACAACGGAGGATGTAGAGAATGGAGAAGAGAGAAAGAGAAGGGAGTTATCATGTGAGATGAGAAGAGAAAAATGAGTTGCTTGGATGTGATGCCGCAGTGAGAAGAGACAGAGATGAGGGAGATGGCTGTCGGTTATAAAAACGTAAGTAAAGAGGATTATTTAGTAGAATGGATAATCCATAATAATGTATACAGCTCTTGTCAGACGATACGATTAAATCTTAAGAAACAGACAAGAATATAAGAATGGAAGATCTCCTGTGTCCACCACTCCTTATGTTTCAGCACAGCATAAAATCGTCCGTCAGCTGGTAGAGAATATTGATACGATTAATTCTGCTAGACGATGTGAAAGACGAGTCTTTGGATATTGCAGTCACACATTGATCAAAGCTGACCTATGTGAAGGATGTAGACAGAAGTGACGAACTGGTTATGGACAAAAATATAATTGAATAAGTTTTGGTAAACCCCTTGGATCTCAGCTAGTTGAAATGTTAATTAATTCTTGCTACGTAAATACTATTTTATTATACTTTTGAGTGACTTCTAACATCAGAAGATCAATAATGGCTACATCTTACTGCTTCGCGTCGAAATATCTCTCCTAAGTTGAATAACAGTGTCTGTATATATCAGGAATAATATATGAGACGTCCTCAAAAGAACAGATCGAAATGGAATCAATGTTTCAGACTCATGTTTGGTGACAGTCATATACTGTGCGCCGCTGCGCTATTGATTAGTTAAATTCTCGAGTGTTTGGGGCGTGGCTCAGTATTGCCTTTGTCTACCCCCTACTGTGAAATTAGTGAACAACTTTGAAAGTAAAAAGGAAGGCACTATTAAGCATGGATAAGATGCAGGAAGTAGAATATGATGCATGGCACGAGAACAGAAAAATAGAACAAAAATAATGACATGAATATGTATGGAGGTGGAAATACAGATATGTGCATTATATTCGAAAGATGCACATGCTGACGTTACATAAAAATAAATCAGCATAGAAAAAAACATAGCAGAGAAGTTCATATAACCTCCGTTGAAATGTAAGGGGCCCGAGGCTACAGTTTCATGCTGTGCCTCCTAGTCAGGTGACGTGTTTTTCATTTTATTCAGGTCAACAACACACAGATCTGTTCAGCTTAGAATAAAACTTCTCTAGAGGAGAGGTTAAGCGTAGCTCTGTATAACCCCTGTAGTTGAATGAGTGTTACCTAAGTTGAATATTATCATCAGAATGTAACAAACTTGAAATAATAGGGCATTCTCTACCTATAAGTCTTTGGTGCGGTACTGTCAAATGATTTCTTGAAATCTAAATAGATACTGTCCACTCATCCTTCTCTGTTCTGTATTGTTTCTGTTACTCTATCACAGTAGCTCAACAAATTAGTAACAAGAAACACCGATGTGGGACTAAGTGTGTACTAGTATTGACTTTTCGCCTCACGGCTTCCTCAGAATACAATTGCTGAATATACACCACATCTCCTGTATAGCAGAGGGCAGTGGGGGTGTGAGAGGGGTGAGGTATTGGCTTGGGGTGGTAGGGGGGGGGCCGGTAGGGTAAGGAAGGTGAGGTCCAGGGGAAAAGGATTACAGATCACGGCACAAAGACGGAGAGAAACAAGGGGCAGGTGAAGTGGGAAGTCCTTAGGGAGAATTTAATTCGACCACGTAGGGCTAGTTTATAGGATACCTCTTCCTCATCCTGTGCAGAGGCAGCGTCAGTGAATTATGACCACATGGGTGGCCAACAAAGGAGGAGTTATCCAGCTGTAAGAGTAATTTTAGCTCCCCCTCCCTACCACCCCTAGCCAATACCTCACTTCTCTCACACCCCCACTGCCTTCTGCTATATATACAGGAGATGTGGTGTATATTCAGCAATTGTACTCTGAGGAAGCCGTGAGGCGAAACGTCAATACATACTTAGTCCCACATCGGTGTTTCTTTTTTCTCCAGTTTGTCAGCAAAAAGTTAATCAGATTAGTACCACATGATTTTCCCTTTCTGAAACCAAACTGCCTTTCTGTTATCATACTGTGTTCTTCTAGATGATTTACCCAAACTTTTCTTATCAGCTTTTCTAATACCTTGCTTACAACACTGGTTAGTGATACTGGTCAGTAGTTGAGTGGATTTTGTCTATTCCCTTTCTTGATTAAGGGAACAATGTTTGCTTTCTTCCAAATATCAGGTAGTTTTACATTGTCCCAAGGATTCCTTGAAAATTAAAGATAAAGGTTTACTTAACTCCTTTGAACATTCATGTAGCACCCAACTTGAAATTTCATCAGGACCATTTGCTTTTCCTTTGTCTAATTTGCTTAACTCCTCCTGTATTTCTTTTTCTGATATTTATATATCTGGTAGTATGTGTGGGCATGCATGTTCCATATAATCCCTCTCAAAATTATTTTCTAAAACTGATTGGAAATTCTGTTTTAGTGCTTCACAAATACCCTTCTCTTGTGTGTAGGTGACCCATTCATCTGTAATGGATTGTATTTCATCTTTTACTTTGGTTTTGCTTCGGATGTAGCTGTAAAATAGCTTCGGTTGATCACCGTTTTTATTTATGATGTTCTTCTCAAACTGTTATTGGGCTTCCCTCCTTATTCTTGTTTAATCATTTCTTGCCTGTTTGTAGTTGTTCTGTGCCCTTTCACTATTGTGTCTTCTGTATCTGTTCTACAACAAATCTATTTTCTTTTGTTTTTTTACATTTTGATTTATTACATTCTGTATTAAACCACTTCTTTATTTTCTTTTCTGCTTCTCTATGCTGTGGGATGTACTTCTGTACTCCTGTTTTATAAAGTTCAAAAAATTTTCTATATATAACATTTAAATCTTGTCCTCTAAGCTCTTTTTCCCAATTTATTTCAAATAAGTGTTTCTTTAGGTCATGATAGTTCCCCTTTTTGTAGTTAAGGCTCTTTTTGTTACTTTCATTACTATTAACTACGTCATATGCAAACCTGAAGTTGTAATTTAATACTGTATGGTCACTTTTGCCGAATGGAGAGTGATACATTATATTGTTAATATCATTTTCTTGCCTAGTAAATATAAGATCTAGCACTGATCATATGTCAAGTCCTCTTTTTCTGGTGCTTTCTTTTACATGTTGTGTTAGGAAAAACTCCTGCACAAGGTCCAGGAGCTTTTCGTCCCAACAGCTTTCCTGGCTTTTTATATCTAGAGTATTCCAATTTATATTGGTATTGAAATCTCCTGTTAGTATAATTCTTTCAGATTTCTCCTCCATTCTATGTAGTAATGCTCTTAAACTTTGAATTGTTTTCTCTGCCAGGTCTTCATATTCGCCTTTTTCCCAAATGTTTGATCAGGGTGGCATGGATAAATTTATCACAGTTACTTTCCCTTCAGACTTACCAATCTCTACTGCAATCATTTCAACCTGTGAAGGAACATCTAGTTCTATTTCATTGACTTGCAGATTTTTCTTTGTTAATATTATAATTTCTCCCCCTTTTTTTAAGTTCCTATCTCTTCTCCATATATTGTATTCCTCTAGTTTTAGTGTATCGTTTCATATCCTTGGTGTTAATTTTGTTTCAGTTAGGCATACAATATGCGGTTCCTTTTCTTTGATATAATCATTCATCTCTAGGAATTTAGATACAATTCCATCTACATTAGAGTACATCAACTTAATCATCTTGTTCACATACTTGTCATGACTTGGGTCTACTACCTTTCTCCTTTTTATTCCCTCCTCTTTATGTACCACTTCCGAACCTGCAATCCAATTATTTTGTAGAAAAACGTGTTGTCCTCTTTCTCTGATTTTCCCTCATTCTTGGTTCTTGCCTCCTCCCTCTTCTCATTTAGTAATCCAAGTTTCTCTTGAGTCAGGCATCTTTTTATCCATACATTGTTGAAGTCCTCTTTTTCCATAAGTTTGCTTGCATTTTTCAGTATTTCCTCCACAGTGTTTACACTCTGGAAGGTTACTTTCAGAGGCCATGATTTATTTCTCTCATATTTCCCCAGCCTTTTGTGTTCCTCTGTGTCTTTACTACAGATTTCCTCTGACACTTCCTTCAATATGTTCATTACATTTGCCATCTCCTTTTTGTTTCTCGAAATCTTGTTTTTTTTATTTCTTCCTCCTATATATCAGTGATTACTATAGATTTGTTGATGTCTGCTGAATCTTTGACCAATTTTGGATTGTTTTGGATTATTTTCTTGACTTCCATTTTAATGCTCTTTTCTTCAACTCTTGTTTCTAAGTCTTTCTTTTTTACATTCATCATTTGAGCATATGTAGTTTCCACATCATTTTTGTAGCTTTTCATTGCTTCATTTACCTGGGTCATTTTCTCCTCAGTATCACTGCTATGATCTATCAGAGTGCTTGCCTGCCTTATCGTCTCTGTATCATTTCTGAACTCTTCCATAATACTCTCATGATTGACAACTGTGCTTGCCATTTCACTAATCTTCCTTATAAGTGTACCCACCTCAACTGATAATTCATCTATTGTTGTGTCTTTCTTATTAGTCTCCATTACTAAATTATCATTTTCTTCCTTCTGCAAGTGCAACTGCTTTTTCATTTCACCTATTTCACTCTGAAATGCCTTCTCTAATCTGTATACTCTTTCCACCAGCTTATTATGCATCTCCATTTCCACCTGTTCTTGGTAGAAATCATCATCCTGCTTTCTACCTTTGTCCCTTTTCTTAACTCTTTCCAAAGTTCATTTGCTAAAGATGGTGGTCATCTGGTACTAACAGAAAGCTTCTACTTATAGTTTTGCATTCTTCTACATCGCAGACTAAACAGTCAACACTGAAACAGCTGATTTGCTTGTTTTGGCGCTGCTGCCTACTTCGTTGTATTTTGTTATTGGAACAACACTTTTACTTAAACTTCCTTTTTTACATTAGAACACTATATACTTGGGCCTTGTACTGAGCTTGACTCATATAAAGATACTTTTGAGGTATAGGCATTATTGACCCGGCGCGGAGCAAAGCCAGGCACGTCCTCTCACTGTCACATCTAGTGCGTGTATGTGTGTGTGAACAAACTCATCACATTCCAGGGAAGAAAACATCTATACCACCATTGTCAGTGTGCCACGACTGCTGTCCTGTCCATGCTAAAGGCAGACAACCATACCATGGGTTGTACCTATAAGGAATCATAACTAATTCACAGCATTAATATATATCCATACTAGTTACATGTTATATTTATCTGTCTGCCTACACGTACATATGTATATCAACCCGCCGTGTGCCAGTGCCGTTTTAAAACGGTCTGACATAATTCTGCGGCCAGTGCCAGTGACATTTTAAAATGGTTTAAAATAAAAGCTTCACTGTCACCGCATTTTTCAAGATCCGTGGGTAATAATTGGCAGGCATATAAGGTAACTGTTCCTTTACCATCCCCCAGGCTGTCAGGGCCATACACTCACTCGCTCCCCTGCTCACGCTCACTCTGCCTCACTCTGCCTATGTGCCTCACCCAGTGCTGTACATAGTGAAGGCATTTTGTAAATATTTTCACATAAGTGTAAGTTGAAAATATTTTCTTGTAAGTGTAAGGACTATATAGTGAAGTCAAGTTGTAAATACCTTCTTGTAAGTGCCATGACTGTACATAATGAAGTCAGGGTGTACCTATCTTCAAGTAAATGTAAAATAATGCATTCACAGTGAGAAAAACACGCAACTTGTGATAGATGCTGAAGTAATGAGTAATCAGAAAAGTGTACTGAACATTGCTATATCTTCCCAGCATAAACATCTGAGTACACCTTACATAGAAAACGGCTTTCTCTCACATACGTGGTGAGTATGAGAGAGCGGCTATACCTGTACAGGAGTATGCAGGACTCAGTAAAACTCATTTTTGAGCCTCGATGAGCATTTTAATGGTGAAATTCGTTGTTTCCATATCAAAATCTATCATTTTAGCCCCCCTAAAAAAAGGTCAAAAAATGGCTGGCAGTAGAGTGACCCCTAGAGCTAAAAATAGCCGGCACGCGGCGGGTTAAAAAAGAAAGTGAATAAATGCAGTAAATCGATAGTTTTCACTGTTGTAAGGAGATTTTGTCAAGGGGATGGTAAAACTACCCCAAAAATACATGAGGAGAAATAAGAAAGCTGTCCCTCGCCTACCAAACCTCAAAATTCTGGGTCACACTGCTTTATGTTGAGTGGCACTTGATAAATTGTGTTAGGGTTTATTATCGATGTTCCCCTGGCTATTGCGGCCACACACTAACCAGAAACAGCAGGACAACTCGCCTTTATGGTCATAGGTGGAGATGATGCCCCCTCTGCATTTTTTATTTTTATTTTTATTAATGGGTATCGTTGAAAATGGTTAAACCTTTGAATCCCATGACGTATTTTGTAATTAATTCTTGCAACCTAGACACGTTTCTTTCCTGCCAAAGAAATCTATCTTTTAGTGGTGCTGATGATCTGTCCACTTCAAGAAGTCATTGCTAAGCAAGGGTATAATGAAGACTACATCTTTGGGTTAAATGTGTTAATGAGATGATGAATTCATATTTGTTACCAGATCCCCTGATTATGAATGAACTTCATATGTATGTGTTCAGTTTAGTTATTATGGACTTTGTCATAGGAATGGAGGCTATATTAAGCCAAGTACTGAAGAGGTATTGTGCGAACGGTCGAGGTTTTATAATGGTACTGGAGGGTGAGGGAACCGGTGTTACGACGGTGAGCAATGGGTTAGGGCAGTGGTAAAGGAATTGGTTGTGGGTCGAAATGTGGTTGAAGACGGTGGTAAAACTACGAGTACAATGGAAACGTATTGTGACCAGGGGGTGTATTGGAAACTGAGACAGGAGCAGAGAGGAGAGAAAAGGAGGCTGAGAAAATGGATGACCAGGAGGTGTACTGGAAATTGAGACAGGAGCTGAGAGGAGAGAGAAGGAGGCAGAGAATATAAAAGGAAAGAGGAAGCAGAGAAAACCACCAAGGCGAAAAGAAATGGAGAAAGCAGAACCGAGAGAGGGAAACATAAACAAGAAGAAACGGAGAGAAAAGAAGGCAGAAGCAAAAGAAAAGCAGTGAATGTCTCCGAGGCAAGGTTCAGACGATGGAAAAGGCAACAAAAGCAAGGGCCATCCCACTGTATAGAGAAAGAGCAAGGAGATCAGGGAACAATAGTAGAAATACAGTATATATGTCTTTAGAATGCCGAGATTTGGGCATTTAAGTTGAAAGATTCTTAGCTTATTCACTACGATTGCGTCATATGTAATTTATTACTCTTGGATACTGAAGATTTTGATTAACAAATGGAAACTTCTAACGTCGAAAGGGCTGATGTTTATACCTAGCCAATCCAGTTCCAAATATCCCCCTTAGGCCTGATAAAATAATATGTAGGTACCAAGAACAAAATACAGAAATAATTCTCGACCCTTCTTCTATCAATCACTTTAGTCTGTGGAGAAGAGACTTTCTGGAAGTGGAGGAGTTGTAGCCTTCATCATCCGTCCCTCCCCCCGGTATTAGGGTGTTATAATATGAATTGAATCGTGTGCTGCCAGAAAAATTAATGGGAAAGCTGACGTCCTCGGGCTGAAAGATTGAAAAATGAAACCAGTGTTCTAGGCACATGTACAGGAAGGTCTATGTATTCTGTCCCAGCAAGCCACTTACTTGTCGAATTTTTAAATGTTGTGGGGATGGCCCAGTTGCCAATAGCATTGACCACCTTCTACTATGGAGTTAGTATTCCACAGTATAGTCGGTGCAGGAATAACTACCCAGAGTTGTCATTTAATAATGTTAATGAACTTTTTGGTGAAGAAACTCATCTGAGTGAAGTTTGTGACTATGTGCATGCTGTACTTAGGGTATATGCTTAAGTCTTTATAATGTCGAGAACAAGAGTCCTTTACATATTATTATATACCAAAGAGGTTCTAGTTTTGTGTTTACTTATTATAATATTAGCAGCCTTTATATTTAGCGAATTATTTTGCCCTTTACTAGTAAGGAAGTTTTTATTTAATATTCATGTTGGACAATTCTTGTATTATGTTTTGTTATGTGCTTTGTACTTTTGTCAGTAAATTACTACTACTACTACTAGGTAAAATGGATGGCACTGTAAGTATAAAGGAAAAGGTTACTAGAGGTAGAAAATCATTCATGGTAGACGTCAGTAACTCTGAGTGAGACATTCTCTCAACACACAAAAATTCCACAGCTGAACTGTAATGGGGGCATGCACAGTATTAAGATCATCCTGTATATTGAAATGAGTCGTGACTGCAGCCATAGCGAGTAGCATCAGTGTTGCCATCATACTATTATTTTTAAAAAATGCTAACATTTTCTTTATGACAATGGATGTTGCTTTTTTTTTTTTTTTTTTATGTGTCCGACTCTGCGCAAAGGCTTCAGGGCCTATATCTCAGGGGCAGTAGCCTATCCCAAGGCCCAGTAGTCCTCCTACACCTCCACATGTCACCACTTCGGCGCTAACACCCACCATCCATACTGAATACATGCTAGGGCTGTCTCATACAGGACTGGTGTATTGGTATTAGTGGGGGTATTTTTACGACATGTGGGCGGGTCATCTGGTAGATCAGGAAAGTCTGCCTTTTATGAAATTCAAATCCTTAAACTGTTCCCTGCCCCAGCCAGGATTCGAACCTGGGTCCATCAGGACTGCAGGCCGCCTCTACCGATTCAGCCACGCCTCCCCCCCATCCTTAACACTCCACGAATATGATTACTATTTTTCCTTCCTGCCTCCAGGCGACTTCATTCAGTGCAGGAGAGACTTTTCGAAAAGCGGGGTTAGCTACAGCTCTCACGAACTCTTTCATACAAAAGATTTATTATATAATGAATACAACAGTAAATATTAGCACATGCAGTATACTAGAAAACGTCACTTGATTCAAGGGGTTAAAAATACTCCTTGTTAACCTTCCCTGTCCCGACCGATTTTCCACCACTGACTCCCCCCAATCCCGACCAATTTTGGGTAAAATTTTTTTTTGGCTGAAACCTCCTTTTTTGGTGAGAAACATCGAAAATTCATAGAGAAATCGCTCACCTGAGGTTTAAAATACTCGATACAGGTAGAAGTACCCCTTACCTTACTGGGTTTTCTATCAGGCTGGCTCCAAAGAAAACGAGTTCTATGGGAGGGTACCTATTCCACACCACTCATTAACGGTATTTATTTATTTGGTACGAATTTATATGTAGTATGAGAGTATACTGGTTTTCACAAAGTAATATAGGCAATATAAGCATTGTTTCACTCACCAAACACATCAACATACCTGACCCTTTTTGGCGACATTACTTGATCATCATTTCTGACTTATGCTATGTAAACTTTGTCCTCCACATTGTCATTGACTGGGGAATCACTCTGGCCCTGAATTTTGTACTGTGGCAAGAAATGTCTTTACTGGCCAGGTCACTGGTAACAGGTAAATTGCCGAGACAATGGCGTGTGTTGGGGGGGAGGTCATGCAGGGTAAGGCATTGTCCCTGCCTGGCATTTTGTAGAGGAAGGTGTCCCGTGTATATGTACCAAAAATCACGCACGAAAATTGAAAATTGTGCAAATTAGGGACCTTGCAATTGATGCGCATTTATATATGTCAACGGGACTGAGAGTGACAAAACGTGTGGACATATATATACCTCAGTGGGATGCTATACTATACTATATACCTAGACTGCTTCCACCAAGGAAAGGGAGGTAGCCGAGACAGGTTGACACACTCCCCATTTACTCATCTATTCAAACACATTCATTCGCATCTTAGCCCCAAAAGGGAGAACGGACAGATCCTCACCGCACCACACTGCACAAGGGTCAACTGCGCAATGCAATCAGTGACATCCACAGCAGGGCCCGACAGCAGAGCTGGTTTACCCCTGCCACATCATAACAGACTCATCCCCTTAGCTGCACCTGACCTGAAATAGCTGATCAGACCAAATGCAGGAGATCATCCCCTCAGGGCTGCGTCATCACTTATTCATTCACAATTTCTCTCCATTTATTTCTGTCACGCACAGCCAATCTTCCTTGCTCAACAGACATCCCTCTCGCATCCATCGCTCTCTTCGCACTGTCCATCCATCCTATTCGTGGTCTTCCTCTCAGCCTTACACCTCTCACATCAGATCTAGTTATCTTTTTCACCAGTCGCTCATTATCCATTCTCTCCATATGCCCAAACCATCGCAACACCCTCTGCTCAACTCTACCAGCCATCTCCCGAACAACTCCAGTTCTCCTTCGCACTTCATCATTCCGCACTCGATCCATACGCGTCAGTCCACACATACTCCACAGACACCTCATCTCCATTACATTCAAACTTTTCCTCTCTGCTACACCCATATTCCATGTTTCAGCCCCATATAATGCAGTCGGTTCCAAAACACCCTCATACAGCCTTCTCTTTACATCCATTCTAAGCGAATGACATCTAAACACTTTTTTCATTCCTCCCAGCACCTTTCCTACTTCATTTATTCTAAACTTCACTTCTGCATCTATTCTTCCATCCACAGCAACATGTGACCCTAGATATTTAAAACACTCTACCTCCTCAAGCAGCTCGCCATTCAAAACTATATTCATCCCCCTACCATCTACCAACCTCGTACACTTCATCACTTTACTCTTATTCTCATTTACTTTCAATTTCCTCCTTTCACACACCCTTCCAAACTCCTCACTATATGTTCGTCAAACTTTGGGAAGATAGCTGTGTCTGTACATAGTGAGTGAACTTGCTAAGACTGTTGTTTCAACTTACACTCTGTTTTTCAACTTATATAATACTTTTCCACTAACATTACACCCGTTTCCATTTTCTGTAATTGTTATCACATACTTACAGGCCTTACTATTATACTGTCATATTATCACATATGAACATAGTGAGTGAACTCATTATGACTTGTTTCAACTTACACTATTTTTCAACTTATATAATACTTTTCCACTAACATTACACCCATTTTCACTTAATATAATTGTTATCATATACTTACAGGCCTTACTATTATACTGAGTCATATTATCGTATATGTACAGGCCATACTATTACAGTGAGCATCATATTATCGGAAGCACACACAGTATCAGTATTGTAACAAGGTGTGATATTCCTTGTCAGGGTGGGGAGGAGAGGGTGGTGGGGGAGGTTGGGGAGGAGGAGGGCGCCGCCCTTCCCTACTCGCGTTCCTCTTCCCTCTCCCTTTTCCTTTCCCCTTTCCCTTCCCTTTTCTTCCTTTCCCCACATCATGGGGCTGTGGGAAGGAGGTGCAGGAATACTGCGGGGCGAAAGACGTGCTAGAGAGTGGCTCCTTCTCGCCTGCCTGCTGCCCATGTACAGCATGTGCTCACACTGCCTCCCTCCCACTACCACTTTACCTTCCATTGCTCACTCCCACCAAACCACTTTCCCTTGCACCCCTCACTCCTGCCACACCACTTGTGTCTTCCCCAGACAACACAGAAGGACCATACCTTATTTTCCTTCTCTCCGCACCTTGCCTGCGTATACAGTATGTACCAAAAATCACGTGTGAAATTTGATGAATATGCAAATGACGGACCTTGCAATTGCAAAACGTATGGATACATCGTCAGATGTCACCATGACAAAACTTGGGAACGTATCCATACGTTGTCGGGACGCCTTGGGTTAAACAACGGCCATTCCTCCTCCACACTGCCATTCTCCTAATCTTTCTCTGCATTCCACTCATCTTTCAGTTTCTCCTGATCCTCTGTTTTATCAAACCCACTCACTTTCAAAACCTCCAACCCACTCACTTTCAAAACCTCCCTGCCACATCTAACTCTCCTAGCTCTCACCCATCTCTTACCTGCTCTTAACTTTCCCTCCACCAGGTAGTGGTCAGACATACCTCCACCCTCCCCTCTCAGAACTCTCACATCCAACAATCTTCCTATTACATTCCTGGACACAAACTCATAGTCCATCAATGCTCTGTAAACAACCCTTCCACCCTCTTGTCTCACCCATGTATACTTATAAATATCTTTCTTCTCAAAGACGGTATTTCCAATCACCATCTCTCGCTCAACGCACATCCCTATCATTCGTTCCCCATTTTCATTTCTTCCAGGCACACCATGCATACCAACTACACCTTCAACTGCTACATTTCCTACTCTAGCATTCAGATCTCCCACATTACCACATTCACATTCACACCAAAACTCTGCAGACACTCATCAACATCATTCCAGAAAGACTCCCTTTCTTCTTCATCCCTTTCACTACCAGGCCCATATTCACTCACAAACACCCACAACTCACATTCGAATTTTGTTTTCACCCACATCAGTCTCGATGACACCTCCCTCCATTCAGTCACATACTGCTGTACTTCTGGACTCACTAACAAGACAACACCTCTTGCTCTTCATCTATCAACACCTGACAATCTTGCATTCACATTTCCAAACTTAGACTCACCTTTCTATTTCATCTTTGTTTCACTCAAAGCTAACACATCCAACGTTCTTCTCACAAACATTTTCCCAATCTCCTCCATTTTAGCCTCATTAGTACCACATCCACGCACATTCATAGACCCAATTTTCAGGGTATGGGGATAACTCAATCCCCCATCCTTTTCTCTGGCCTGTCTCTTTTTAGGAACTAAAAAACAGAGGAGGGGGTCCCTAGTCCCCTCACCCCGCCCCTTTTAATCGTCTTTTACAACACACAGGGAATACGGTGGCAGTATTCTTCCTAACACAACCTGGCCGCAGAGTATTAATGCCACCCCATAGTGCGGCCAAATTGTGTCCCCCCTGCCACAGGGGACATTGAGCTGGATATTATTAACCCTCCATGTCCCGTCAACGTATGGGTACGTTACATCTTTTTTTCATGCTGTGACCCAATGACATACCGGTATGTTCTGCAATTGTGAGATCCATCCTTTGCACATTTTTCAAGTTTTGTGGGTGATTTTTGGTGGGCATATATGGGAGATCTTCTACCAGCCGCCAGGTGGCAACACTGTCTGACCTCACATGACCCACACATGCCATTGTCTCGGCAACTCACTTGTTAGCAGTAACCTAGCCAGTAAAGACATGTTGCGCCACAGTCTCTCTGATGAGGAAATTCAAGCCGCACTCGATTCCTTCACAGGCGAGAATGATTCCCCAATCAGTGACAACGTGGATGACAAAGATTACTCAGTGCTGGAGGAAGAAACCAGCAGAAGTGATGAGAAGGTAACGTCCCCAAGGAAGGTGTGGTATGCTGATGTGTTCGGTGAGTGAAACAATGCTTATATCGCCTATATTATTATGTGAAAACCTATATAATCTTGTACTACAGATAAATTTGTACCAAATGAACAAATATCTACCTCTTCTGAGCGGTTTGCAATACTTACCCCTACCATAGAAAAAGTGACAGCAGCAGCACGTGCCCAGAGAAGAAGGTACCAGGTGTTTGGAGGGAAAGCTGTATAGTTCACTTATAAGCTTAGGTGAACAAATTTTTGGTATTTTCCAATGTTTCTCATAAAAAGTGGAGATTTTAGCCCAAAAAATACTTTTTAAAAATCTACCGGGACTGGGGAGGGACATATCTGCCAGGAGGCATGGGGTTAAACATTAGTGGGTACTCCTGTGGAAGATTTTGTCGGGTTGCTAGGTGTAAGAACTGAGTCTTAGATGAATTAAAAACAACAAGCTTACTGTACTTTTTCCTCAGTCAGGGATATGAGGCAAGTCAGAAATTAGGTGTGCCATAACCTCATCCCTTGTTTGTTGAAGTATCTGCTGAGATGGATGTTGCGGGAAGTGAATGGAAAGGTGAAGGGTGGAATCATCAGCGTATGAGTGGATAGGGTTAGATATACAGCTTAGAAGGTCATTGATGAATAAACGGAGGAGAGGTGGTGATAGGACAGAGCCCTGAGGGACACGACTGTTGATAGATCTAGAAGAATGGTGGCCGTCTACAACAGCAGCTATAGAACAACCAGAAAGGAAGCTATAAATGAAGGCACTGGCAGAAGGACAGAAACCATAAGAGGGCAGTTTGGAAATTAAAGGTTTATGCCAGACTTGACGAGAGCCTTTGGGATGTCAAGTGCAAAGGCAAAGCTTTCGCCAAAGTCCCGAAAGGAGGATGACCAGGAATCTGAAAGGTAGGTGAAAAAATCGCCAGTGAAGTGTCCCTGACGGAAACCATACTGACGATCAGAAAGAAAATTGTGATAGGAAAGATGCTATAAGTTTTCTGTTAAGAGTAGACCTGAAAACTTTTGAGACACAGGATGTTAAAGCAATTAGACGATAGTTAGAGGGTTGGAAACGGTCGCCTTTCTCTGGGACAATGGGAATGAGAGCAAAAATCAAGCAAGAAGGAAAGGTTCATGTTGATAGACAAAGGGGATAGAGCTGACCTAGGTAGGATGTAATCACAGATGCACATCTCTTGAGAACATCAGGAGAGACCCCATCAGGCACATATGCATTGTTAGTATTGAGGCCAGTGAAGGCAAAAGATACATCAGTTGAAGAAATTTTAATTTCAGCCATGAGGAAGTCAGAGAGGGGAAGTGATGGAGGAACAGCACCGGAATCATCAAAGGCAGAATTGGAGGGGAAAGTCTGGGCGAAGAGCTCTGTTTTATCAGTAGAAGAAATCGCTACAGAGACATCAGAGCAGAAAAGAGGAGGGAAGGATGATGAGGTAAAGTTGTTAGAAAGGTTTTTGGCAAGGTGCCAGAAGGAGCGGGAAGAATTCGAGTCGGAGAGTTGAGAGCATTTAGTACGGATGAAAGTTTTAGCAGAGCAAAGAACAACCTTAGCACTATTCTGGGTAGAAACATGAAAATTATGTGATTCAGGGGTGGGTTGGTTCCAGTACCTTTTATAGGCCCTCTCCTTGTTGCGCATGGTATTAGAACAGGCGTAATTAAACCAAGTTTTTTTTTCATTAGTCAAAGGATATGAGAAAGGAATGTATGCTTCGATACTCAAGAGAATTACTTGTACAAGAGACACTCAATGGCTCCTGGCCATGGAAGCAATAATCATTCCAGGGATAATCAAAGAAGTGCTGCCTGAGGGCTTCCCAATCAGCAGGTCCAAAGTGCCAGAACCAAGGTTTCTTTGGAGGGTCCACGGGCCGTACTGAAGTGATAGGACAGGTTACGATAATAAGGTTCTGATCGGAGAAGATAAATGGAAAGGAAAGATTATTAGTGAAAGCAGAAGGATTAGTTGTAAGGAAGGGTCAGGTATGTTGGAACTCTCTCCAAGGCGGTCAAGGATACGGGTTGGGTGCTGTACAAGCTGTACTAGGTCATTAAGGGTAGAAAAAAATGTAGGCTTGTTCACCAGGTGGATCAGTGAAAGGAGAGGAGAGCCAAACGTGGTGGTAAACATTGAATTCCCCTTGAATGGAGATTTCAGAGAAATGAGAAACAGATAGAATGTGTTCCATAGTAGAAGTAAGATAGTCAAAGAATTTTTCATAGTCAGTAGAATCAAGGGATAAGTAAACAGTACAGATATATGTTGTCAGAGAATGACAGGAAAGTCGACGCCAGAGAGTAGAGAATTCAGTGAATCAAGTTCAGGAAGGCGAGAGTGTATGTACTGTATATACAACAGCAACCTTTAGCTTGGAAATGAGTATAGAAAAGGTAGGAGGATACAGAGAAGGGTTTCCTATCAGTTGCCTCAGACAGCTTGAGTCTCAGAGAAGAAGATGTGAGGTTTAGAGGAGGGGAGGTTTGCTCAACAGAGAGAAAGCTAAAGGAAAGGCCACAAATGTTGCAGAAATGAAGAAGTGAGTCAGACAGTGGTTCCAGGAAACTCGTTTACTCATCAACGGGAGAAGGGTGGATGGTGGGGCATTTATAGTCCCTCCCACCTCCTGGGGACTCTGGGGCTTGGTTCAATGACATTTTTTTTATTTGAATAGGAAATGTAATGTGTAATGTGCATGTGGTTTGGTGTTGACACTTAGAGAAACTTGTATTGGAGACAATGCTGGGAACGCTACTAATAAAAAGTAGCGGCGCTCCCATTCCCGTTACTAGCTCGAAAAAGTTGTGGCGTTATTGGTTTCGCTACGTGATACGAAATGTAGCGGCGCTCCACTTTGGATAAGAAAAAGGTAGACGAAGGAAAGGTTAACAAAAATCTGTGATATAGCAATACACTCCATACTGTTTTCGATAATATTAGTCAGTCTTAGTGGTTATGTTGTGTACCAGTAATGTCAGTATATACTTATATTGAAAAAAAAAAAAATACATCGGTGTCACTTTAATGAAGCTTAGAGCCGAAGCTACAGGAGAAAGCTATTTACTGTATAATATAACAAATGTTCTTTAACATTGTTACCTAGTGTACCTACTGAAAGTAACATACGTAAAAAAAGGCAAAAAAATGTGACCTACCACTGATACATATTAAAAAGATTTATTTTTCAATGATATCTATTTAAGATATGTACGAAAACGAAAGTAAAAATGAACTGGTGCTTTATTTTAAAGGCTATTTATACAATAGCAATGTTTTTTTTTCTATTACTTTAAACTGATAGTAACATACTGTTACGAAATAATAACGCAGTGAGTAAGAATTAGTCTGAAAGAGAGAGTGGGGAGAGAGCGGGAGTTAGAGACGGGTATAGTTGGAGGTGTGTGTGTGTGTGTGTGTGTTGCCTACATCTAGCTGACATCCTTATTTATCTTTACACAATTTAAATGATCGATAATCACCTACCATATTCTTGTCTAATTATTGCACATCAGTAATAAATAATAATTAATAAACTACTGATGTAATGTAGAACAAACATCATTAATTGACAAAACTGACGAAAGTATTATTTTTCGTCATTAATAAATACAACCAACCGTCGGCATATCTGTATGTACTCACCGACTCCGGACCTGTATTCGTCGCGTGAGTAGCAAGGAGCGGGGTAACGCGTGAGTACGGCCAAAAAGTAGTGGCGCACTCAATTCCGCTACTGGCTAAAAAGAGTAATGGCGTTACCATCATCGCTATTAAAATAGTAGTGGCGTTATGTAGCGCCGCTACTAATAGCGGCGATATTCCCAGCTTTGATTGGAGAGTATGCTGGCCTACTGTCTGTGTTAATGATTCGTGACAGTAGATCGTACTCTGATTTCACTATCTACTCTATCGTTTACTTTGACCACGTAAGCAAAGTGTGTGTATGTGTGTGTGTGTGTGTGTGTGTGTGTGTAGCTTAACCAATATGGGAAAATTGGTTAACATTAAGAGATTATAGTACATAATGTGTATGAGAGAGAGAGAGAGAGAGAGAGAGAGAGAGAGAGAGAGACTCATTTCTACTGCACGAATAACAGACTGTCTTCCACCTATCAGTGCCCCCGACGAGCCTAAAGATCCTGAACGACAAAGGTCTGGAGGTGTGCTGGGTGATTGGTCCTTACCGTGTCGATGCATCGCTCTCTCTGCTGTGTCAGATGAAAGGAGGTCAGTACTAAATTCCCCTCCCCCTGTCCCGCCCCACCCCACCCTGTCCCCTTGCTTTAATCCCTTTCAGTCCGATGGGGTGTTTATTCTATTTTATTTTATTTTTTGTAGTATAGGGTTCTTCATGCATTTTCCAATACTTTTCAGCTTTGGAACCTTTCCGAATTTTATTACTCTGGTTAGTATGCGTTAAATAAAATCCTCTGGTAATAGGCAGATGTCATTTTTTGAGGAAGCCATGTAGTTGTACCAGTATTGCTTTTATTTTTTTACTTATAAGCATTTTGTGGTCATTTCTAGCATAGAGTTGCGGAAGGTGTGTGTGTGTGTGTGTGTGTGTGTGTGTGTGTGTGTGTGTGAGAGAGAGAGAGAGAGAGAGAGAGAGAGAGAGAGAGAGAGAGAGAGAGAGAGAGAGAGAGAGAGAGAGCTCATGTCACTTCTAAACTTCATTAATATTTTTTTTTCTCTCATTTAGGTAAGGTCAGACGATTACATAGTCCGCACAGAAAACACCTTTCATACACGAGGTACGAAGAAACTCTCTTCATTAATCTTTCTAACACGGAAATATACTTTTTAAAATCTCTCTGAATATGAGTAGAAGGCTTTATTTAGTATAGGAGCACTTTTAGCACTAAAGTCATTGATATGGGTTTGATATCAGACAATACGGTAGATTTTTAAATTAGTCACTGGTGATTACATAAGTGGAAAATTTTCGTGAATGGATGTCAGTTGCAACATACAGTAGTTCTCAGGTTGCCCTTGAGTATAGCATCATTTGCATTCCTATCTGCGATGTAAAGCTGAGATTCTTAGGAATTAGACAGTTAGCAAGATTGGGGATCAGACTGGGATGAAATGGAAAGAGACCGTAAACTCTGAAAACGAGCGCTTGGATAGAAAACAATATTGGCTTTCATCATCAGTTTGTGTCAGTGCAACTAAGGGCAAGTCTCATTATAGTTTTTTTTTTTTTTTTTTTTTGTAACCTGGCCTAGAATTGCTATCTCTTTATCTTGAGTGCCAAGTTGTAACGATAGATTCACATTAAAAAAAAAAAAAAAAAATAGAGCGAGCCACGAAGTGATAGGAAAAGGATGTACAACTATAACCATTGTTTCTTTCTGCCATTGAACTACATGAAATAAGCCGAAAGGGACGAAACTCTGGGCCCAGTTAAGGTAAAACCAGTGTATAGTGTTCCTTTACTGAGCAATGTATGCGTATGTATGAATCCAACTGTCTACAGAAATTTGGCTGTTTCATCTGGACGATCTCACAAAATCCTTTTTACAGGTTACGTTCGAAGATTGAATGTGTTGTCGGAATGACGATTACGAGATGAGTAAATGTGTTGCAATATGAGGCCGGAAAATACAAGTAATAACAAATCTGTTTGACAGTTACATTCGCTCCAACTCGTATTTAATGAAATACAGTCAGAGATAGGTTTGGTGAAGTTTAATCAAATTTATATTAGAAAAATTTTCGGCATGTACATTACCAACATATATATCATATATAAATTATAAGCTATATTTAGTATTCTTCATGGATGGCCTTTATTTGTACATAGAAGTTGGCATCATATCACTAATCTCTGAAATACTGTGCATGAGTAATTATTGTGGAAGACTAACATAAAGACATTTTTAATGAATATCAATTTACATGCGAGCGGCATGTGAGCTACTAAAGGTAAGAGTACCTTTTATATGGAAGGTTGTTGTACGTTGAAAAATGGTGAAAGTGAATTGTGAGGTTAAAAATAATTCGGTTTCTTTTGCCTAATGTAAAATAAATGACAGCTTAGAAGTCACGTTTGTCGAAACATCTCCCCGCGATTGTTGTAGTGACTTCTGAGATACGCTTTGGGACCGGCACACAAATGCAAGTTGGAGTATTCAGTGTATAAGTAGAGAAGGCTTGGAAGGTCACTGATTATCAAGTTTTCACATAATTCGTATTAACGCACTTTTTCACCTTATTTTACTCACTCACACTCTCATTCACCCACTGAATCTCTTACAGTCAGTCCCTTTCATATTCCACTGTAAACCACCTTCACTCTCTCTCTCTCTCTCTCTCTCTCTCTCTCTCTCTCTCTCTCTCTCTCTCTCTCTCTTTTACACTAAATCCCTCTTCCACCAACATTCAACATATAGGTATCATCACTTATAGCATGCCTCTCAGGCTACATTCCATTCCTCACTTGGCTTCAAAACATCCCAACTGTAATAATAGTCGGTACTCCAAACATAAAGAACTCCTCATGGCTAAATTCACGGAAACAGGGCAGTCGAGGAGCCCGTTTTCTAGAACAGTCTGAACGCAACCATTTTAAAGAATACAACACGACCTCCACACAAACTCAGTGTGACGGCTTCCTTCCCTAGCATCGTTTTATGCTTGCCTACAGTAGCGACTCATTCATCCTGGAAAATATACATGATCCCTCATCGCAACACACACACACACACACACACACACACACACACACACGAAAAGATTGAACAAATATGCCACATCCAGTGGAATTTAATTTGGTAGGAATAGTTACCAGCCGCGATTGCGAAATTGGTATTGTTTTCAGTTTGTGTGTGTGTGTGTGTGTGTGTGTGTGTGTGTGTGTGTGTGTGTGTGTGTGTGTGTGTGTAGCACGATAACTCCGCAACCGATCAAGATAT
This sequence comes from Coenobita brevimanus, assembly GCF_032717465.1. Lineage (NCBI taxonomy): Eukaryota > Metazoa > Arthropoda > Malacostraca > Decapoda > Coenobitidae > Coenobita > Coenobita brevimanus. The sequence goes on along the minus strand of NC_137060.1, from coordinate 14,057,592 downwards.
CATCACAGAATTTTACAGGTGTGTAGTAGGGAAGAAAATAGATCACGAGATCGAAACTGGTGAAAGGAGGTCAAGGTCTGTGTGTCTGTTACCACAATAACTTCACAACCGCTCAAGATATCCTCACAAAATTGTACAGGTGTGTAGTAGAGATGAAACTCTCCTACAAGTATTGTTTTTAGTTTGTCTGTCTGTCTGTGTGTCTGTGTGTTTGTTAGCATGACAACTTCGCAACCGCTCAAAATATCACCACAAAATTTTACAGGTGTGTAGTAGGGATGAACATCTACGAGTTCCAAATTGGTGAAAGTAAGTCAAGGTCTGTGTGTCTGTTGCCACGAAAGTTTTTCAACCGCTCAAGACATCATCACAAAATTTTACCAGCGTCTAGTTGGGATGAAAATCTACGAGTTCGAGTGAAGACAGACATACGAGTTCGAGATTGGTGAAAGTTGGTCAAGGTCATGGTCATATTCCAAGCCGCGCTAGATATATATCGGCCGGCGGCTGGTGTGATTCCTACCTTAGGGGGCCTCTAATTTGTTGTTATGATTGATTAAGTCGTATACAGCTGAGTCCATATTGGTAGATATGATTAGTATTTGTTACTCAGTTTAATCTGCCACACAGCAAGAGGGGAACAAGTGAGCACTCCCTGCCCGTCGACGGCCTTGGGATACTACCCGTAGCAGTATCAAATATTTCTCTTGTAAGACTGTATTTCTCCCCTCAGGTGTTTGAAGGCGTTATAGTGACGATCATACGTTTTCTTAAATATCCTATGCAATTCTGTTTTGAAAAATCCTTGACTGAGGAATTTTCTTGTGATGTCTTGAATTCTCGTACTACAGTGTTCGGAATTTGTACTTACCTTTGCGATCCGTAGCAATTGAGACTTGTATACACCGCATGCTGGAACTCTAGGTATGATTCCCGACAAATTTGGGTATGATACAATTCCAAAATTATAATAATCTCTTTTTATCATAGAGTTTTGTTGATATATATTTTTATTTGTTTTGATATTAATCTCCAGAAAACTTGCTTGGCAGTTGTCGGTCTTTTCTTTATTTAATACTAGTGCTTCTCAATATATTTCTTTTATCCTTTCATTCATTATTCCATCATTGTTTATGAATATCAAATCGTCAATGAAACGTCTACTTTTGTTAAAGTACTGAATATTAAACTTTTGACATTCATTGCATCCATTTGCAATCATAACTAAAAGTATAAATTTGCCATGAATAGGGCTGGGTCTGCTTCCATGGGTATTCGTATGCACTGTTTGAAAACCATATTTCCGCATGTAAAGAAGCAGTTTTCTACCAGGTAATTTGTCATATCTATTATCCAATCCTCTGAGAACGTCAAGTTTTTGCCATCTCTTTTATTTACCCAGTATCCTTCGTATTTACCTACTCCATCAAATTCTTATTCAGTACTTTAAAAGCACCTTGCACTGTCCATTCCAACACACACACACACACACACACACACACACACACACACACACACACACACACACACACACACACACACACACACACACACACACACACACACACACACACACACACACACAAAGTGAGGGGGGGGGGAGATTCCGAACAAAGAGGAGGAAGTCTTCAGCCACAAGAAGGCAAACTGGCACGTTCACTCCAGGCAAAGAGCAAAAATCGGAAAGTTTTAACATAGACTGCTTTCCCAACCCGGAGGAATCAAATACCACCCCTAACAAAATCACTGCATTAGCCAGAAAATCTCATATCCCTACTGGCAGCACCAAAAATTCTCAATCCTAACTTTTTCCCTCAAGTAAAATAAATCATCAAGGATAGAAACATTTTAAAGGCAAGACCTAATCCACCTCAGCAGAGCTAGAAACATTGGTGAACCTTAATGGCATCATAAATGACCTTACAAAACACACAGGTAAGAAAAAAATGGGATGGAGGGACATTCTTGATCATAGAAAGAATCCAGCAAATTTTGAAAATTAATGTAGCCACACATAGATAAGCTCACGTTCATCAATTCACGAAATCCTACTAAACATTGATGATAATACTCCTAGCAAAAAAGAACAAGCAAATAACTGTAAAAAATATTATGCACGAATCCTCAAAAAAAAAAAAAAAAAAAAAGTCATCACGAAAAATATGAAAAACAAAATGAAACGGACAAACACCACTTCCATTAACCGAACATTAATTACGGCAAGTGACCGGAATCAGAAAAAAAAATCAAAGCAAAAAGCAGGAAAACTCTCCAACAGTCATCTATCATACAGACCAGTATCGCTGTTTTTCACGCCATAATCACGGAAAAGATAACTTTAAAGAACGTTACTCCTCTACCCCCATAACCCTCTGCCTGACTCCCAGCATGTATTCCGACCTAAACACTCACCCACCACGCAACACCCCAAAATAACTGAGCGCATCCCAGACGACTACAGCAAGAAATAGTGATCCACAGTGAACCACGCCAGCGTAACGGAGATAAAACCAGATCACATCAAAATTTTTCTCGCTCGCTTCGCTCGCTCGAACACCATATTTAGTCCCGACATAGGTACCCGAGCAGAAGATTTATCACATCAGCAAGAAACGGGGGCAGGGTTTGGGACGAAAACTCTTTAGTACAGTTGTGAACTTAGGGATATCTCAGCCAATTTTGAAGTTACAAGAAAGATAAACACCAATATGGAAAGTGCATAAAAATCCTCAATTATTTTCATTTCATAGACAACCCGTAATTCCCAATAGCTTTTCCGTAAATCAAGGAAACGATTTTTTATAGTGCGGATTAGCTTAACAGCTGGCTGCACAAGAAGTAATGGTCTAAGGCTGCGTGAGTAGCGCAGCGGTATTTCCCGACGATTGCTGAGAGCTTTTGTCTTTTCAAAACATATAATACCTTCTGTTTGGCTTTCTTTGGAAAATTTTGACTGAATCCGAGTCAAACTAATACAATACCCTGATTGACGGAACTCTGAATTTCTGATTTATGATTTATGATTTCTGATTAGAATCGGAGCGCACCGAGAGATTTGGTGAAAGTAATTTTTGTGAGTGAGCAAAAAGCAAAGTCTTTATTAACCTTCTAGGTCCCAAGCCCTAGACCTAAAATTAATACCAGAGGAGTATTGGTTTTAGGAAGTGTGAGGGAATATTTTTGGTGTAATCTAATATTTCTTTTTAGTATTTTTAGGTAAAGAAATCAGAGGAAGATGATGAGCCACATGAGGCAATATTCAGTACTGCCTGACTTGCTCGCTCGCTTGAACACGTTCAATGTGGACATCTATAACATGTTATATAAAATCTTGGACAGAAACATGGAAGAATGCAATATAAAAATAGCTGGCCAGCTTCCTCTCAGGCAGATAAACCCAGATACTCTACCAAAACCAAAGTTCTAAATTAGGAAAACTACTCAGCAGTGTCCCACAGGGCTCAGTCCTTTGACTCTCTGTTATTCACTTTTTCCTTCATGACAGCAAATCTTTTCCACTTCAGTAACAGTACTGTCCTATGTCAACGACCCTAGTACATCTTCACAACACACCAAAACTCAACAAGCAGCAGCCTAGCTACAACTGTCTTTATACTCACAGAATGGCTACCTCACCAACCAAATCAAACATTAACTTTTTCGCATCAAAAAGACGTGAATCTCAAACGTTGCCTCAGATTTCTCTGTTTAACACACTGCTTCTAGTGAAAAGACGCCCCAACATTCTCGGGCTCACTTTGGACACACACACATGCCTTTTTCTCAGCATGAAAATATCTTCAGTGCAACGGCATGTCATAGACTCGATGCCATGAAGACAAGCATAGGTACTAGCTTTGGACAACAGAAAAAAAAAAAATCCCTGGAAATCGTCTGTAATAAAAATTATTAGAACAGCTGTGAATAATTTTAGCCCAAGCTGTGTACCACCCGTAACCAAAACACACATGGATAGGATAAACACACACACATACACACACACACACACACACACATACACACATGAAAGCCTTAAGCATAATAACAGGATGCTGTAAGACCATTACCCCATCCACAAACAAACAAAAAACAAAATACCGCCCAACACTACAAAGGGAATCTCAACCCGCTTCCACTTTCATGCGACACATCACAAGCTCTTCCATACACCACAACCATCCGAAACTTTTAATGAAATCGTATCCATCATGAACCATCACTCGACACACACCGCTCAGAAACTACCCTACCCCGAGGGACACAAGTACACCTTTCCCGACTGCAGTGCGGACACATTCCCATTACCAGTACCAGCATTAATTTAAATTACAAGCAATCCATTATGCCCACACTGCAATCCAACCAAACACACCACAACACATTTGCTCATTCATTCACTGCATATTACAACACAGTTAATCCTTCAACATAACCTAAACTAGAAAATACTCAGAAAGCGCATTCCAACGCCAGCACCAGAGAAGTTATTGAATTGCTGCTGTAATTCCTTATTCTTATCTGACGAATCCTTTAAGGGTATTACAGTCAATCAATTTTACGGTCTTAGTCTGCCATGTTATATACTATTAGAGGGCGCATACCTCCTGCATCCAGATCCAGATCCACCTCAAACTCTAATAATTTTTTCCGTGACCTACTGAGCACCGTTCCAACAGATTTCATTGAAATCCGCTGACAGCCTCACGAGATAGACATGGGTGAATATATAACCTTCGTCCAGAGTCGTTGGCGGAGGTAATAAACGACCTGTGGAAGCGATCGGCTGAAGTGACCAGTTTCCTGTAGTCTACGGAGTTCGCGTCCAAATGAGCAAGGAGATGCAGCAGCAGCACCAACACACATTCATTCTCTCCTCCTCACACTCATTCATTCTCTAGCGTGCCCCTAGTAGTCCACCATAGTAACTTTTTTTCCTGGGTTCATCGATGTGTTCCTCAGTGACTTACGAGGACTCTTAATGATCACATCATACCATTGAGAAACCTGAAAACCCTCATAGGCCCTTCAAACATGACTGTGTCTCTTCTACTGTAATCTAAACACTGCAAGAAGATTTTAGCGAACTTAATGGTGTGAGCACAATAATCTGTTGGTGACCTGGAAAATGGTGTGAGCACAATAATCTGTTGGTGACCTGGAAACGTCTCTCTCTCTCTCTCTCTCTCTCTCAGCTCATCCATTCCTTGTCAGCTGCGTTATCGCCACGGATTTGCAAGCTTGTGGAGTCTGTTTTGACATATTTTATTCCCTTCATTATGATAACCTGATTTTCATGTTATATTTTTTTTTACTACCAGATGATTATATTCCAGTAATGAAAGATATATGGTAAATTAAGAGTAGTGGAACTTACACATTATTGCTCCTGTTTAAAAAGTCACATCTAACCGGTTCAGTCTGGCCCCGCCCACGGTTTATAAAGTTATCTGCAAAGAAGTGTGAAGTATATAGTACGTCATAGTAGTGTAGGAGTTAAGTGTCTTTTTTATGTTGTACTGGTATTGCATGATTGGAATTACGATTGATTTCTTTCTACCAGTAGGCAAGGCCTTCTCATTGAGTACAGACAACATGGCTTACTCATCGTACGTGGAGAGCTGCATTTTAGGTGGTATGGGTGGCTTCGGAGCACCTCGTCCTTACCAATTTATCTTGTATATCACACCTTATCGGTCTCCTGCATATAATTTCTGTCACTTTAAAGTCGACATAGAATGTATCAGTAACATGTAAGAAAAGAATTACGTGTAAAGCCCATTATAAATTGCTCTGGAAGAAGTTCAACGAAATTTCTATAGGCACATAGAACATAACTTATATAAGGACAGACAGAACACTGATGCCTTAGATCTTTCATGTATTGCGGCATAAGAAGAAAACCCGATATTGCCATAGGACACCAGAGGAAGGAGACTGCTGATATGGAGCGCCTCCAAGGATTTTATGTGGATCTTATACGTCGCCAGTGTTTCACAGTCGTAGAGTAAGATGGAGACACACAGATAGTGATAAACAGATACCTCAAATTAAGTTCTTCTGCTCAAGAATGTAGCTTTAGTTTTATTCTTGCTGCCATCAGACGTTACTTTTCAGCTTCAGGGAGACATTTAGTAATCTAGTGGTTAAAGAAAATTGTACCTAACCCCTGTCGTTCGAAAAACCTACCCTAACCAGAGCACAGTGGTCTGGAGCTGATAAGAATTAAACTGAAAAATGCGTCATCGGACATGGTCGAGGGCAAGGTCACTGATTTGGAACACTTTTTGGCATAGATAAGCTATGGATGCGCCTGCTTATTAGATGCAGTGTTGTATCTCATAGCTAGTGCTAGTGTTGCCCCAAAATATGACGGAATGGGCATTAGCTACCTCCTCTGCTGGGACTGTAATCATTTGTTAGTCACATTGCTCACCTTTGAGAGAATAGTTCTGTATTTCTGATGTTGACTGGACGGCTTACTGTTAGTTTGATTTCTCCTGATGAAGCTTCTAGTCATGTTCAGTGTAGTAGCTTAGCAGGACACTATAGTAGCCGCAGCGAGAAATGAACGCTGTGGTGGGGCAGCCGGTCATCCGGGGATTCCCCCACTGTAGCCATATCCTCATGTCACCGACCATAGAGGTAGGATGTCACCGACCATCGGCCACCGCTGCAGCCCCGCTCCATGATCCTTACCCTGTGTCTCTGGCTTTCTCTTTCTCTTTCGGTTTCTATATAAACTGCTGTATTTCCGAAACTAATTATGAAATTATTATGACTTTTGTTCCACACCACCTTTGAGGTAAAAATCAAGGAGAGTTTTCTGTATAAAGGTTTCCCCCCCCTTGTCTGAGGGCAGGTCAGTTCTGGCGAGTGTATAATTATAGGTCAGGCGGAGGTATCGGCAAGGCCGCACTCCCCCGCTCATATGCCACATTTAGGAGGGGGGGGAAACCTTTATACAGAAAACTCTCCTTGATTTTTACCTCAAAGGTGGTGTGGAACAAAAGTCATAATAATTTCATAATTAGTTTCGGAAATACAGCAGTTTATATAGAAACCGAGAGAGAAAGAGAAAGCCAGAGACACAGGGTAAGGATCATGGAGCGGGGCTGCAGTGGTGGCCGATGGTCGGTGACATGTAAATATGGCTACAGTGGGGGAATCCCAGGTCATCCCGGCTGCCCCACCACAGCGTTCATTTCTCGCTGCGGCTACTATAGAGTGCACTGCTGTGGTTAAGCCACTAGAGGGCACTGTCATGGTGTCATCATCTAGGATAGCTAGAGATATATAGAGAAGTCTAGCAAGACCTAGGCCCGGGATAGGTCCCCCGGTAGTCGCTCGCCTTCTGGCGGGCAACAAAAAAAGACGAAGCACACTGGCCCCCAACGAAAATCTTAAACCGCCGCATTCACCCTATTACAGTGGAATTGTAGAGGTATTGGGAATAAGTTACAAAATATAGCAATCTTGCTTTCTATACACAGGCCAGACGTTGTTTGTTTACAGGAGACGCGCCTGGAGGATCATCCTGATCCTCCACAGTTCAAACACTACCACTTGTATAGAAGATATGAAGGTCACGGAGTTGCCATTTACACACACAAATCACACCCACAAACGGAAGTGATTCTAAATTCTACTCTGGAAGCTGTCGCGTGCAGAGTAAAATTTAATAACACGTATCTGTCTATTTGCTCTCTGTACTGTCCTCCACATGGCCCCATTGATAGTGATGCTTTAAATTCACTAGTGGAACATCTGCCTGGAAATAAGTTAGTGTTGGGCGATTTTAACGCCCATCACTATCAATGGGGTAGCTTGAGGATTGATGGTCGTGGGGGAGCAAGTAGCCGACCTAATACTACAGTCCAACCTCTGTCTTCTGAACGATGGTAGAGCGACTCGTGTAGATGATCGTACTGGTAACTTTTCGGCCATTGACTTATCTTTGGCCTCCCCTGGTATACATCAAGATCTCTCGTGGGACCCTTACGACGACTCCTTGGGAAGTGATCATTTACCCATCTGTCTTTCTTATACACGCGACATCATTTCGGACCCTCCACCTCCAAAATTTAACTATAAGAAAGCAGATTGGGGATCCTTCTCAAGGATCGCCAATTTAGATATATCTGGGGAGACCATAGATGTTAAGGTCGAAAATATAACCCAATCCATATTACACGCAGCTGAGGCTGCTATTCCCAAGACTTCTACAGTTCATGCGAAGCATAGAGCACATTGGTGGACGCCGGATTGCCGACAAGCATTAAGAAAACGCAATAGGAGATACAGGATTTTTGATAGTCAGCCCACTGAGGAAAATTTTATTGCATACAAACAGGCACGGGCTGAGGCAAGGAGAATAATAACAAGGGCCAAACGTGACTCCTGGCGGTCCTTTGTGTCCACGGTGACTCGTACAACACCATTAAATAAAGTCTGGTCCACTATAAGATTATTAAATAATAAACACCCATACTTCCCTGTCACCACCTTGCAGGTGAATAACACCACCTATGACGAGCCCGTGGACGTTGCTAACATCCTCGCCAGGAGTTTTTCTCATGTAAGTAGCTCAGCCAATTATGACCCGCGTTTCCAACATCATAAACGCACGGCTGAGCTACAGATATTAGACTTTGCCACAGAAGACGTAAACTCCCCGTACAACCAAGAGTTTACGCTAGATGAACTGCTCCTTGCCCTTAAATCCTGTAAAGACACCAGCCCTGGACCAGACACCATCACGTACGGTATGATCCAGCATCTTAATCAGGACAACCTGATTAAGATGTTAGCATTGTACAATGAGATTTGGGCGTCTCGAACGTTCCCAAACTCATGGCACTTTGCACACGTCATACCGATACCCAAAGAGGCTGGTCGTCTTATGAATCCCACTTCATTTCGTCCTATTGTGTTGACTTCTTGTCTATGTAAGGTCATGGAACGTATGGTTAACAATAGGCTTCTTTTTGTTTTAGAGTCGAAGAATTTGTTAAATGATCAACAATGTGGCTTCCGTAAATACAGAAGTTCACTAGATCATTTAATGAATTTGGAGCATTGTATTGCAGAGGCATTTGCCAATAAAGAATTCATGATAGGGGTGTTCTTGGACATCCATAAAGCCTATGACATGACCTGGCGACACGGTGTACTAATGAAGCTCTATGCTTATGGATTAAGAGGAAATTTGCCTGTTTTTATTTCAAATTTCTTAAGGGACAGAACTTTCTCTGTCAAATTGCCCCGTAACGTAACATCAGATATATTTATCCAGGAAAACGGGGTGCCACAGGGAAGTGTGCTTAGTCCTACTTTATTTAGTATTATGATCAATGATATTCTGTCATCAGCTCCCATCCCGAGGAATCTTAAATACTCACTCTATGCTGACGATTGTGCAATATGGCACTCTTCCCGTAATGCACAACTTTCGGCTGGGCGGATTCAAGCAGCCCTTGACTCCGTCCACCAATGGGCCTTGCAGTGGGGATTTAAGTTTTCCGTCCGTAAGTGTGCCGCTATAGTTTTCACTAATCGTAATGTACCTAATTTGTGCTTAACTTTGGATAATCAGGCGGTACCTTTTCAAAATTCTGTAAAATTTTTAGGAATACATTTTGATCGTAGAATGAATTTTAAACTTCACGTTAATACTTTGCTTGCTCGTTGTGATAAACCGTTAAATGTCCTCAAGTACCTAGCAGGTACTACCTGGGGTGCCGACAGAAAATCTTTATTAATGGTGTATAAGTCCCTTATTCGATCGAAGCTAGACTATGGCGCACAGGTGTATGGCTCGGCATCCGATGCCACGCTGAAAGGATTGGATGTGTTGCAGAATAAATGTTTGCGAATGTGTCTTGGAGCTGTCCGGTGTACCCGTGTAGCTCGTATGGAAGTGGAGGCGAATGTGCCTCCCCTCCGTATTCGCCGTGACCACCTGGCCTTGTCCTACGGCGTAAGGACATTTAGAAAAAGTAATATCGGCAATGTGGCCTGTACCCCCCTGCGTCAATACCACCACCTTCTGCGGGGGGTGCGTCGGCCACTTGCCGCTCGCCTCCACTTACTGTCTCAGGAGCTTGATGTGGACCCCAGTGACTGTGACAAGTTGGTGCTTAAAAATATAGCGCCTTGGGAGCCACCTGGCTTTACAGTGGATGTCTCATGGCTCCCAGCACCAAAGGCCAAGGCGCCGGAGGCGGAGGTCCACCATTTGTTTCGTAACATCATTGTTCGTCACTTGGGGTCCCATCAATTGTACACCGACGGCTCCAAGTCGAGTGAATGTGTGGGTGCAAGTGTGTGGTCGACTGAATGTGCACTTAGGTATTGGTTGCCGACTCATACATCTGTGTTTACCTCCGAACTTTTTGCTATTGACAAAGCCATAGACTATGCTCTCAATTCTAGACATGACTCATTTGTCATATTTTCAGATTCCAAATCAGCCCTTCAGGCAATTGCATCTTGTACTACGGATTCTCACGAGATCCAGGGCCGTTTCATTAATAAGTTGCATTCATGCAACAAGTCATTCACGCTGATCTGGGTGCCTGGTTATTGTCGTATCTACGGCAATGAGCAGGCTGACTTACTTGCAAAGTCGGCTGTAGAGCTCGAGGAGACTTGGGACGTTCCTCGTGATCTGCGGTCGAGTCTATCTCTCGGAAAGAAATCAATAAATCTTCTGTGGCAAGGTCAGTGGACCAGACTAAATATTCCAACTTGTAAGCCGTACCTAGGCGACTGGGACACCGCCAACCGTCCCAGTTGCCTAGAAGAAAAAGTGTTGGCACGGTTACGGCTCAATGCCACCGTTTTAACCCACATAAAACCATATATGGAAAGACGCTGCCCACCGCACTGTGACATCTGTGATGCGGTGTTATCTATCAGTCATATCATCCTGCGCTGTCGCGATTTATTCGTGAACGTGCTTCACTTATTAATTCCTGCGGCGCAGCAGACGTCCCCTTCACCCTTTCCACCTTCCTGGGTGATGGGGACATTGTTATGACTGATAATTGATGGCTTTCTTGAGAGAGACCGGACTGATCAGAGTGATGTGACTTTTTTACTGTGTGGTTATGGTTTTTATCAACGGTAAATATGTATATATTGTAATATTAATTAGGGTTGACAGTTGACATATTTTAAATAGTTCTTCCTCCCACTGATCTATTTTTAATATAGATGTCCCCTACATTAAGCCAAGTTCCTCGCCTGACAGTCACCAGCTGATGAGTGCAAGTGTGCAATATAGGAAGGTATTGGGCACTTGCAGTCGATGGTGGTCTGCTGGGCGAGGTTCTTCACTTTTTGTACAAATTATGTAAATACATTATATTATCTTGCTTAAGTTATTCTAATTAGGGCCGACAGCTGACGTATATGGAAATGTTCCTGACTCGTCTGGTTCCCTTTCATATATTGATGTCCCCTATATTAGGTTGTGCCTTGACTGACAGTCACCAGGTGATGAGTGCAGGTATGTCATGTAGAAAGGCATTACATATCTGCAGTCGATGGTGATCTCTTGGTCGAGGCTTTTTTACCATTAGTGTAGGTCTAGTTATTTGTCTCTTAGGATTTATTATAGGTTAGTGATTTGTCTGTTAGGCGGTTAGTTTTAGGGTCTTTAGATTAGGTATTTTTGATTATAAGTCATATAAGGTTAAAAATATTAAAAAAATAAATAAAAATAATAAAAAACTACAAAAAAAATAATAAAATAAAAATTATTATATATATATATGTACGTGTGCATGAAAGTGTGTATGTTCATATGCATGGATGTGTGTATGTATGTAAGTATGTATATATATATGTTCGTATATATATGTGTATATGTCAATATATATACATATATATATTTTGCCTTAATGACCAGGGGTTCCGGCCCCAATGGTCGATAGGGAAAAAAAAAAAAAAAAAAAAAAAAAAACTAGGCCAGTTCTGTCCCGGCTACACTCAGGCTAACAATAAACTGAGAACCCCCACTACGTGTATTTCTGTGGAATCCAATACATGGCGACGAGGATGGGATCCAGAGTGTAGTTAAACAGTGGGACAATGGCTGGGTCAGCTGCCGTTGGGGCTGTAGAAGCATACGAAGAAGGGGAAGACTTTGAAACCTACACTGAGCGGTTTGAGCAGTTCCTAGAAGCCAACAATATCACCGAGGATAAGCGAAAAAGGGCGTTATTTCTCAGTGTGTGTGGTCCGGCAGTGTACCAACTACTGAGGAATGTTTGTGCCCCTGATAAACCTTCCTCGAAAACACTGGCTCAGTTGATCAACCTCGCTACACAGCATTATGCTCCAAAAGTTTCTGTGGTGGTGGCGAGGTACAAATTCAACTCTGACAAACAAAAGGAGAATCAGACCATCAGCAAATATGTGGCAGAGCTTAAGAGACTAGCATCACGTTGTAACTTCGGTGCAAATTGGCAGGAACACTTGAGAGACAGGTTTGTGTGTGGAGTGTCTAGTGAACAGCTCCAACGTAAGTTACTGCAGGAAGGAGATGTCCTAACTTGGGAAAGAGCATATAAAATGGCGCTATCTTACGAAGCCGCTTCAACTGATGCACAGGTGCTATCTGGACAAAGCAGAGAAAACGTAAACCGGGTAGGGTCTGCGTCATCCTTAAGAGGATTGGGACAAAGTACCAACCAGACAAGACAGCGGTATCCAGGGATGCCCGATGATAGGACACTAGATGTTCACGGTGCGGCAGGGAGGGGCATGGTGCGACACTGTGCTCATTTCGAAATGCAATATGTTTTAGGTGTAAAAGAAAAGGGCATATTCGAAGAATGTGCGGAACCAAGACAGTAGTGAACAATCTGGATGAAGAACAAAGTGAACAGGAGGATGAAGCGGTTGACGGGGAGCTGTTTGGGATTTTACAGTTACCTGACAAAAACCGTACAGCAAAAAGGAAACCACCACTTACAGTGGATTTGCAAGTGCAGGGCAGCGTGATTTGCATGGAAGTGGACACAGGGGCAAGTACGACGGTAATTAGTGAGAAGCAATGGAAAAAGTTGAATAGAAGACCCAAACTCCACACATCAAAACAACGGTTAGTTACCTACACAGGAGAGGATTTACAGGTGTGTGGTGAGGCGAGTGTTGAGGTGAAACTGAACAATCAGGTGGAGATTTTGTCCATTACCGTCATCCAAGGAGAGGGACCACCGCTGTTGGGACGTGATTGGTTGGCAGTCTTAAAGTTAGATTGGGAAGAGATGCTGGCGAAGATTGCCATTAAACACTCTGAGGGGGAGCTGTCGGAATTAGATAAATTATTGGACAGCTGTGCCAGGGTCTTTTCACAAAGTTTGGGACGTATGCCTATCAAAGCACATCTCAGGCTGAAGGAAGGACCTCGTCCAGTTTGGAAAAGGGCCAGACCAGTTCCTCATGCTCTGTATCCGCTAGTGGATCAGGAACTAGATAGGTGGGTGAAGGAAGGGATAGCTGAACTAGTGGAAACAGATCACAGCAGCGGGTGGGCGACACCATTAGTAGTTGTTCCTAAACCGGACGGAAAGGTAAGGCTAGCAGCCGATTATCATATTACAGTGAACCCTCAACTGGATATTGTAAAACACCCCTTGCCAACTCCAGAGGAGCTGTTTGCAAGAATTAAAGGGAAGAGGTTTGCTAAGTTAGATTTGAAAGATGCATACTTGCAGATGGAACTAAGTGAGGATTCAAAGGATTTAACAACGGTATCTACTCATAGGGGGTTATTACGGATGAATAGGTTGCCTTTCGGATTATCATGTTGTACAGACATTTTCCAAGCAGCAATGGATAGAATATTGGAGGATTTACCTGAATGTGTGGCTTATTTGGACGATTTGCTAGTAATGGGACAGGATAAGCAGGATTTACTCCGAAACTTGGATAAAGTTTTGAGAAGGTTGGGTGACAACGATATCCGGCTTAAACAGTCTAAATGTGAGTTTAACCTACGGGAGGTACAATACCTGGGTTGGATAGTTTCGGGTACAGAGCTTAAACCAGTCCCGGAGAAAACTGAGGCAGTGAGACTGTTACCTGAACCAACAGATGTGTCTTCCCTACGCAGTTTATTGGGGGCCATAGGTTATTATTCACGTCTGTTACCGCACCTGGCCACCACACTCTCTCCCTTGACCAATTTACTACGTAAAGGTGTGAAGTGGGAGTGGTCAAAAAAGTGCGAGGAGGCACTGAACAGGGTAAAAAAGATGCTGGCAGGTAACCTGGTGTTAATGAGATATGATCCTAATTTGCCACTAAAATTAATGACAGATGCGAGTGAAGTGGGTATTGGTGCTGCATTGGTGCATGTTGTGCCCGGAGGGTTAGAGAGACCAGTAGCCAATGCATCTAGAACTCTAACTCCAACAGAGCAGAAATACCCGATTGTTGAGAAGGAGGCGCTAGCAGTATCATATGGGGTACGAAGATTTCATCAATATTGTTATGGCCGTAAGTTTACTTTGGTAACAGACAACAAAGCTTTATCTCGTATCTTAAACCCGGACAGAGAGATGCCAGCTTTGGGAGCAGCACGGATGCAGAGATATGCCTTGCAGCTGGCAGCCTACAGGTACGAGGTGGAGTTACGACGTTCTAGGGATATGGTGGTTGCAGATGCGCTTTCCAGATTACCTTTGCCAGGTATCATCGATGTAGATGCAGGGTTTGTAGAGGAAGAGGCCAGAGTAAGTAATGTGTTGTTCTTAGACGAGGGACCTGGAGTGACAGCCAGTGAGATAGCAACAGCAACACGACGAGACCCAGTGTTAGGGAAGGTGTTGTCAGCATTGCGATCAGGGAAATGGATGGAAGGAGATAAAGAGGTTGCTGTTTTCAGGTCGAGATGTGATGAGTTTTCCACGGAGGGGGATTGCATTATGTGGGGTGGTAGAGTAGTGGTTCCAGTAGCACTTAGGAATAAGATTAAGGGGGAATTACATACAGGACATACAGGTTGTGTGCGGATGAAGCAGCTAGCGAGACGGTATGTTTGGTGGCCAGGAATAGACAGAGAGCTGGAGGAGATGGTGAAGGATTGCCATGGCTGTATGGAGAAGCGGACATCGCCGCCACAATCTGCCTTGCATCCGTGGGAAAGGACTAGTGGACCATGGCAAAGACTTCATGCAGACTTCGCAGGGCCCATAAATGGAATGATGCTGTTGATTGTGGTTGATAGCTATTCAAAGTGGATTGAGGCTATTCCATTAAAATCTACAACGGTAGCGAAAACTATGTATGAATTAGGGATAATGTTTGCTAGGTTTGGTCTGCCTTTACAGTTGTGCACAGATAATGGGCCTCAGTTTCCAGCGGAGGAGATGGCATCATTTTTACGCAGACATGGTATCAGACATATCAGGACGGCTCCATATCACCCTTCCAGTAATGGGTTTGCAAGGTTAAAATTTGTAGTTGTCAAGCCAACTATTGGTTGATGCTTATATATATTGTTATTTATTGTGCCTATGTGATTATAGGGCTTTATGTTTGGTTGTTATTGTACCTATGTGATTATAGGATTTTATGTTGTTTGGTTGTGGGATTTGCTTTAAGGGGGGTGAAGTGTAGTAGCTTAGCAGGACACTAGAGTGCACTGCTGTGGTTAGGCCACTAGAGGGCACTGTCATGGTGTCATCATCTAGGATAGCTAGAGATATATAGAGAAGTCTAGCAAGACCTAGGCCAGACTTTGATGCATGGTCGTGGAGAGTGTAGACGTGTTTTTCGCTGCGCTCTTCTCTAGTATTCAGGGCTGCCTTACCGGCATTAGCTTCTTTTTTTTTCACCCTTCTGGTGACGTTTAGGTTTAGCTAGTACTCAGTTACCTCCCCTCCCTGTTAGTCTTGAACAGTAGGTGTCTGTTCAAATAAACTGAGTTTACCTTTGCTTATCGCCCACGGAGGGTCCCCCCCACTGATCGCTCTGGGGCGTGAAGAAACACGGTCGGGCCTCCCTGGAGTGGTTTGAGAGGGCAACCTCAGACTTAGGTGTGTGGTCCCCGGCTGTTTGTCCTTTGCTTGTTTTCTCTCCTTCTTCCCACTTCCCCCGCTAGGGGGGAGTGGTACTATGGAGGACGCCCCTACTGCCTCTCCCCCCCTCAGGGGGGGAGGTGGTCCTGACCGACCCCTGACCGATCAACGGACTGACAGCCCCCAGACAGAACGGCCCCAGACTCGATTGCCTCTTGACATAAATGTTAAAAATGCTGAATTTGTAATTATCCATGCTCTAGGTTCCACTCCCTTGAGCAGTCTCAGTCCCTTCATGATTAAGAAGGTTATTGATGGCTGTGCTGGGGAGGTGGAACAAGTGAAAAAACTTGTGAATGGAGACCTCCTTGTTAAGACATGTAATTCCTCCCAAGTTAAGGACTTGTTAAAGCTGCGCAAATTCCACTGCTATGATGTCGAGGCCAAGATCCCAACATCCATGAATTCCTGCAAGGGGGTTATCACTTGCAGGGATCTCATGGTGATGAGTGAGGAAGAAATCATAGAGGAACTTGCTCAGCAAGATGTCATCGATGCCCGGTTTATAACTAGATTTTCCGAAGGCATAAAGACGAAGACGGCCACCATTGTTTTGACTTTCGGCAAAGTTTCACTCCCAGCACATGTCAAAGTTGGCTATGAAATTGTTAATGTCAGACCTTATATCCCCAACCCACTCCGTTGCATGAAGTGTCAATTATATGGGCACATTGCTAAGAGTTGTCGGGCTTCACAGTCAGTGTGTGGCAAATGTGCAACACAGGGTCACGATGCTGAGCAATGCACATCAGAGACTATCTGTTGCTTCCACTGTAAGGGTGCTCACTCCACTTCCTCTAGGGACTGTCCCAAGTGGAAGGAGGAGAAAGAGGTCTGCACGGTGAAGGCAACTGAGGGTGTCTCCTACTATGAAGCAAGGAAAAAGGTGAAGCAGTTGCATGCAACTCCTACGCCGAATAGGTCCTATGCTTCGGCGGTGATGTCCCGTCCCGTGATGTGCTCTGCTGGGACACAGACTGACCCTGAACCGGTTCCTCTTGTCACACATTCTACCTCTCCATCTCAGCCTCCTGTCCAATCCACTTCTCAACCTGATACCCCTGTTACAACTTCCTACTCTCAGGCTGCTGCTGCTTCTCAGTCAGTCAAGCCTAAAACGAAGCCTGACAACTCTTGTAAGAGTAATATGACCACCCTTACCAAGTCACGTCCTCATGTTCTTCCTACTCCTGGCCCAGCGAGGGAGAGGAAGGGTAGCTCTTCCTCGGTGGAACCTGGGAACCTCGTAATTGATGAAAATATGGAGGTTTCCGTAAGCAAGCACCGGGATAGGTCCACCGGTAGTCGCTCGCCTTCTGGCGGGCGGCAAAAAAAGCCTAAACACACTGGCCCCCAACGTAAATCTTAAACCGTCGCTTTCACTGTATTACAGTGGAATTGTAGAGGTATTGGGAATAAGTTACAAGATATAGCAATCTTGCTGTCAATACCCAGGCCAGACGTTGTTTGTTTACAGGAGACGCGCCTGGAGGATCATCCTGATCCTCCACAGTTCAGACACTACCACTCGTATAGAAGATATGAAGGTCACGGAGTTGCCATTTACACACATAAATCACACCCACAAACGGAAGTGATTCTAAATTCTACTCTGGAAGCTGTCGCGTGCAGAGTAAAATTTAATAACACGTATCTGTCTATTTGCTCTCTGTACTGTCCTCCACATGGCCCCATTGATAGTGATGCTTTAAATTCACTAGTTGAACATCTCCCTGGGAATAAGTTAGTGTTGGGCGATTTTAACGCCCATCACTATCAATGGGGTAGCTTGAGGATCGATGGTCGTGGGGAGCAAGTAGCCGACCTAATACTACAGTCCAGCCTCTGTCTTCTGAACGATGGTAGAGCGACTCGTGTAGATGATCGTACTGGTAACTTTTCGGCCATTGACTTATCTTTGGCCTCCCTGGTATACATCAAGATCTCTCATGGGACCCTTACGACGACTCTTTGGGAAGTGATCATTTACCCATCTGTCTTTCTTATACACGCGACATCATTTCGGACCCTCCACCTCCAAAATTTAACTATAAGAAAGCAGATTGGGGATCCTTCTCAAGGATCGCCAATTTAGATATATCTGGGGAGACCATAGATGTTAAGGTCGAAAATATAACCCAATCCATATTACACGCAGCTGAGGCTGCTATTCCCAAGACTTCTACAGTTCATGCGAAGCATAGAGCACATTGGTGGACGCCGGATTGCCGACAAGCATTAAGAAAACGCAATAGGAGATACAGGATTTTTGATAGTCAGCCCACTGAGGAAAATTTTATTGCATACAAACAGGCACGGGCTGAGGCAAGGAGAATAATAAGAAGGGCTAAACGTGACTCCTGGCGGTCCTTTGTGTCCACGGTGACTCGTACAACACCATTAAATAAAGTCTGGTCCACTATAAGATTATTAAATAATAAACGCCCATACTTCCCTGTCACCACCTTGCAGGTGAATAACACCACCTATGACGAGCCCGTGGACGTTGCTAACATCCTCGCCAGGAGTTTTTCTCATGTAAGTAGCTCAGCCAATTATGACCCGCGTTTCCAACTTCATAAACGCACGGCTGAGCTACAGATATTAGACTTTGCCACAGAAGACGTAAACTCCCGTACAACCAAGAGTTTACGCTAGATGAACTGCTCCTTGCCCTTAAATCCTGTAAAGACACCAGCCCTGGACCAGACACCATCACGTATGGTATGATCCAGCATCTTAATCAGGACAACCTGATTAAGATGTTAGCATTGTACAATGAGATTTGGGCGTCTCGAACGTTCCCAAACTCATGGCACTTTGCGCACGTCATACCGATACCCAAAGAGGCTGGTCGTCTTATGAATCCCACTTCATTTCGTCCTATTGTGTTGACTTCTTGTCTATGTAAGGTCATGGAACGTATGGTTAACAATAGGCTTCTTTTTGTTTTAGAGTCGAAGAATTTGTTAAATGATCAACAATGTGGCTTCCGTAAATACAGAAGTTCACTAGATCATTTAATGAATTTGGAGCATTGTATTGCAGAGGCATTTGCCAATAAAGAATTCATGATAGGGGTGTTCCTGGACATCCATAAAGCCTATGACATGACCTGGCGACACGGTATATTAATGAAGCTCTATGCTTATGGTTTAAGAGGAAATTTGCCTGTTTTTATTTCAAATTTCTTAAGGGACAGAACTTTCTCTGTCAAATTGCCCCGTAACGTAACATCTGATATATTTATCCAGGAAAACGGGGTGCCACAGGGAAGTGTGCTTAGTCCTACTTTATTTAGTATTATGATCAATGATATTCTGTCATCAGCTCCCATCCCGAGGAATCTTAAATACTCGCTCTACGCTGACGATTGTGCAATATGGCACTCTTCCCGTAATGCACAATTTTCGGCTGGGCGGATTCAAGCAGCCCTTGACTCCGTCCACCAATGGGCCTTGCAGTGGGGATTTAAGTTTTCCGTCCGTAAGTGTGCCGCTATAGTTTTCACTAATCGTAACGTACCTAATTTGTGCTTAACTTTGGATAACCAGGCGGTACCTTTTCAAAATTCTGTAAAATTTTTAGGAATACATTTTGATCGTAGAATGAATTTTAAACTTCACGTTAATACTTTGCTTGCTCGTTGTCATAAACCATTAAATGTCCTCAAGTACCTAGCGGGTACTACCTGGGGTGCCGACAGAAAATCTTTATTAATGGTGTATAAGTCCCTTATTCGATCAAAGCTAGACTATGGCGCACAGGTGTATGGCTCTGCATCTGATGCCACGCTGAAAGGATTGGATGTGTTACAGAATAAATGCTTGCGAATGTGTCTTGGAGCTGTCCGGTGTACCCGTGTAGCTCGTATGGAAGTGGAGGCGAATGTGCCTCCCCTCCGTATTCGCAGTGGACCACCTGGCATTTTCGTATGGACTACGAACATTAAGGAAAAGCAATATCGGCAATGTGGCCTGTACCCCCTGCGTCAATACCACCACCTTCTGCGGGGGTGCGTCGGCCACTTGCCGCCGCCTCCACTTACTGACTCAGGAGCTTGGTGTCGACCCCAGTGACTGTGACAAGTTGGTGCTAAAAAATATAGCGCCTTGGGAGCCACCCAGCTTTACAGTGGATGTATCATGGCTCCCAGCACCAAAGGCCAAGGCGCCGGAGGCGGAGGTCCACCACTTGTTTCGTAACATCATTGTTCGTCACTTGGGGTCCCATCAATTGTACACCGACGGCTCCAAGTCGAGTGAATGTGTGGGTGCAAGTGTGTGGTCGACTGAATGTGCCCTCAGGTATCGGTTGCCGACTCATACATCTGTGTTTACTTCAGAACTCTTTGCTATTGACAAAGCCATAGACTATGCTCTCAATTCTAGGCATGACTCATTTGTCATTTTTTCAGATTCAAAATCAGCCCTTCAGGCAATTGCATCTTGTACTACGGACTCTCATGAGATCCAGGGCCGCATCGTTAATAAGTTGCATTCATGCAACAAGTCATTCACGCTGATCTGGGTGCCTGGTCATTGTCGTATCTACGGCAATGAGCAGGCTGACTTACTTGCAAAGTCGGCTGTAGAACTCGAGGAGACTTGGGACGTTCCTCGTGATCTACGGTCGAGTCTCTCTCTCGGAAAGAAATCAATAAATCTTCTGTGGCAAGGTCAGTGGACCAGACTAAATATTCCAACTTGTAAGCCGTACCTGGGCGACTGGGACACTGCCAACCGTCCCAGTCGCCTAGAAGAAAAAGTGTTGGCACGGTTGCGGCTTAATGCCACCATTTTAACCCACATAAAACCATATATGGAAAGACGCTTCCCACCGCACTGTAACATCTGTAATGCGGTGTTATCTATCAGTCATATCATCCTGCGCTGTCGGCGATTTATTCGTGAACGTGCTTCACTTATAAATTACTGCGGCGCAGTAGACGTCCCCTTCACCCTTTCCACCATCCTGGGTGATGGGGACATTGTTATGACTGATAAATTGATGGCTTTCTTGAGAGAGACCGGACTGATCAGAGTGATGTGACTTTTTTACTGTGTGGTTATGGTTTTTATGAAGAGTAAATATGTATATATTGTAATATTAATTAGGGTTGACAGTTGACATATTTTAAATAGTTCCTCCTCCCACCGATCTATTTCTAATATTGATGTCCCCTACATTAAGCCAAGTTCCTCGCCTGACAGTCACCAGCTGATGAGTGCAAGTGTGCAATATAGGAAGGTATTGGGCACTTGCAGTCGATGGTGGTCTGCTGGGCGAGGTTCTTCACTTTCTGTACAAATTATGTAAATACATTATATTATCTTGCTTAAGTTATTCTAATTAGGGACGACAGCTGACGTATATGGAAATGTTCCTGACTCGTCTGGTTCCCTTTCATATATTGATGTCCCCTATATTAGGTTGTGCCTCGACTGACAGTTACCAGGTGATGAGTGCAGGTATGTAATGTAGAAAGGCATTACATATCTGTAGTCGATGGTGTTCTGTTAGTCGAGGTATTTTTTACCATTAGTGTAGGGCTAGTTATTTGTCTCTGTAGGATTTAGTATAGGTTAGCGATTTGTCTGTTAGGTGATTAGTTTTAGGGTCTTTAGATTAGTTTGTCTTTATATTATAAGGTATAAAAAATATAAAACCAAGAAAAAATTAAAAAAAATAAAAATACAAAAAAAAAAAAAAAAATTAAATAAGATTAAAATTATTATATATATATGTACGTTTGCATGAAAATGTGTCTGTATGTATGCATGGAAGTGTGTGTGTGTGTGTTTGTGTGTGTGTGTGTGTGTGTGTGTGTGTGTGTATGTATATATATATGTTTGTATATATATGTATATATGTTTAAATGTATATACATATATATATATATAAATGGCCTTAATAACCAGGGGCTTCGTCCCCAATGGTTGATAGGCCGAAAAAAAAAAAAAAAAAAAAAAAAAAAAAAAACCTAGGCCAGTTCTGTCCCGGCTACACTCAGGCTAACAATAAACTGAGAACCCCCACTACGTGTATTTCTCTGGGATCCAATATTCAGCTCAGTTGATGGTCAGATATTGTTAGCTGGAGGTTGATGTGATTCTTAAATATAAAGACTTATTCCTGTCTTATTGCTAATGATCACACAGTTTCATGCAACCAGGACTTACTATTCAGGTTGTGGGAGTGGCCCACTTTCGTCAGATAAAAAAAATGGATTACGGTGTTTGCAACCATGCCAACCAACACAACAGTATGCAGTGTCTTTCCTTGTCCATCACAAGAGGACGGCCATCTCTGTATTCAGGCTAATTATTTGATTCATTGATACTTCTCTTCCCCTTAATGTTGAAGATGCTGCCGTTTAGTGTAAAGACATGGCGATTCTACTTCTAGTTTGTGCAGCTGTATAGCCGAGGCTTATGACAAACTTATATTTACTTTAATGGACAGTCTCTCTCTCTCTCTCACACACACACACACACACACACACACACACACACACACACACACACACACACACACACACACACACACACACAAACGTACTGTTATTTACTGGCTCAAAATTAGAACTTGCTCTTACACTCAGTTTTTCTCATTCTTTCAGTGGTATTCAGAATCACTCTTGCTCACTTTCATTTATGTATACATTGTCACACAGTCAGAATGCTGTGCAGTAATCCAAGAATATATAAATGTTGTTGTTATTATTATTATTATTATTATTATTATTATTATTATTATTATTATTTTTATTATTATTATTATTATTTTTATTATTATTATTATTATTTTTATTATTATTATTATTATTATTATTATTATTATTAGTAGTAGTAGTAGTAGTAGTAGTAGTAGTAGTAGTAGTAGTAATAGTAGAAGTAGTATTTTTATTATCATTATAATAATAATAATAATAATAATAATAATAATAATAATAATAATACCAAAAATTATTATTATTATTATTATTATTTTTATTTCCTGTTCACCAGGAAACCATTTACTACACTGGGTGGTAACCATATAACTCTTAAGTCTTGTAATATTTAAGTCTTGAGTGTTGGTTAAAGTTATTTTGGTAATTGAAGAGCAGGAGGAGTTAAAGATGAATACAGGGAGTTGATATTGAATTATTATCTTCAGAGAAAGTCTAAATTGAGCAGTGTATGTATTATACAGAGACTTAATATACTAACTGTCTAGTTGGACCCCTCTTATTATTCGCTCTCTTTACCACCTGCCGGTTCTATGGCCAGTCTCTTTCTGAGCTCAGATTCCTACATTCTCGTTTAGCAGGGGCCGTGTCACGCGTGCTATATTGTTGTTGAAATGTTCTAGAAGCCTGTGTGTGTGTATATGGTCACGAGGCGCTGTTTATCGTTGTATGAGGGAATAGTGGAATAGATTTTCCCTGAACGATGAACTATATCAAGTATATTTTCATAGGTATGCGAGGCAGAGGCTAAGTCCTCACTCGCTACATCAGAGGGGGTTTGCCACTCATCATCTAGAACTGACGTATTTGTTTCTTTATCTTTAGTTTGTGGTGAATTTTGTAGGATGGGTGTGTTGCCTTGGTGCTCTCCTAATTGTATATCCGTAGTGGGCGCTAACTGTGTATCACCTGTTATTAACACGGGTGGGGTGAAAATATTCCTGTCATATCACTCAGCTAAAAAGAATTCATGTTGCTAAGGTATGGTTTTATGAAATAGGTCTTTTGTGTATGTCCTAACTAAATAGATGAGTAAATGAGTTGTAATAAATGATAGATAGTGAGTGTATAAGTGTATATATAAAAATAAGTAAAGGGGTTGATTGTACCTAATTTAAGTACTGAGAAGAAATGAGTAAGTATAATTACACCCACTTGATACAGATCGGAGGGGCGTGTCGAAGAAACTGTCGATCTCGGAAGATAAATGCAGAGTTGAATGAAAATCTCCTCTCGTTAATTCTAGGGCTGTGTTGATGGACGATATTACTCAGGAAATTCCATGGCCTGATGAAGGTAGTGGTTAACAGCTGTAGTCACAGGCGAACCTCACCATAGAAGGTCAAATTCCCACTCAATACTTTGGAAATAAAAGAGTATGAGTAGGAGCTATGTGAATAATGAGCAGTGAGTGGTGGGTGAGAAGTGCCTGGTGTCAGTCACACGTTGATTGGCGTGGCGTTGTCTCAGCAAACACAATGGCGACATCGTCTCAGCAGATACACATGGTGACGTCGGCTTCCCACACTGGTACCTGTGGTAACTGAGTAGTGATGAGTAACCTGAGTAAGGAAAGGTGAGTAAGATGCGTTATAAATGTGGCTCAGGTGTTTTGCCGTGTCTCTTGACCTCTGCGTCACCGATGCAGGTAGGGGGGAGAGAGTGTTGGGGTTTTAGTGCTTGTTGCTCTGGTCTTTCTTTTTCTTTACTTGTTTTGTCTTTTTATTCTTCTTGCTGCTTCTTGAAGTTGTGTGAAGAAGATTATAGAGTTGTCTTGTAGACTTGTTATTTGTAGTTAATCGTAGAGCTTGTTGATCCTCACTCATAACTCATCGTTGCTACTGTGTGCTCATAGACTCGTAGGCTCGTAGACTCGTAGACTCTTAGACTCGTAGACTCGTTCCTCTTATTGTATACTGGCTTGCTTGATCGTAGAATTGTAGTAATGTAGAATCAATTATAGAACTGGAGCTGACAGTTTCGCCTGCTTTTGTAGAAATGATGTTTCGTAGACGTAGAGTCGATCGATACTGCCACCATACATACATATATATATATATATATATATATATATATATATATATATATATATATATATATATATATATATATATATATATAAACTCTTAAGTCTTGTAATATTTAAGTCTTGAGTTTTGGTTAAAGTTATTTTGGTAATTGAAGAGCAGGAGGAGTTAAAGATGAAAACAGGGAGTTGATCTTGATTTATTATCTTCAGAGAAAGTCTAAGTTGAGCAGCGTATGTATTAAGCAGTGAGACTTAATATACTAACTATGTCTAGTTGGACCCCTCTTATTATTCGCTCTCTCCACCACCTGCCGGTTCTATGGCCAGTCTCCTTCTGAGCTCAGATTCCTACATTCTCGTTTAGCAGGGGCCGTGTCACGTGTGCTATACTGTTGTTGAAGTGTTCTAGAAGCCTTTGTGTGTGTATGGTCATGAAGCGCTGTTTATGGGCTATTTTGCTGGTGATAGGCATTCTGGAGAGGTGCTAACGTCATTTCCTTTTGGCCCCTAGGTTTGACATTGACCTAACCTCTAGACTATATATGTATGTTGCTAGCTATTATGTATCGACATTTTTGAGTTCTGACAACCATATAACCAAATTTTGGCACCTGGTGGTATAGTGGGTAATTACGGCACTCCAATCAGACTGAGTAGGTGAAGGTTTATATCCAAGGGGTGGATGGGGTTTATTGCTCAAGTAATGCCACACAGGGATGAATGAGGCTGGTCACTCTCATCTTAAAAATGTCTGGACCAACTTGCCTAGCCCCTGACTCCTACGCTCCTCATTGGGCAATGTAGGATTGGATGATGGATGGACGGATGGATTAATATTTGTCTTTAATTTTAATTATTATTTGTATAATATTAACAATAATAATAATTATTAATATAATAATAATAATAATAATAATAATAATAATAATGATGATGATTATTATTATTATTGGGAAGGAGGTGGAAGGAAACTTGGGTGAAATAGAGGCGAGTTTCATTCCCGACTAGTTTAGCCTGTTGCTTCTTGAGGGATACTGAAAAACTTATGGACTGGCTGAGCTTATATTCTGCTGGCTGTCACACTATGCCGTCCTGTGTCCTGCCCCAGGTGTGCGTCGCACGCTAGATGATCCTATCCCCCAAGGGTATCATTAAGACGGCCGCTCCCTCCACAAAGCAACCATCTTAGCTGCTGTTTTTTACCATACCATATCTCCTGTCCTCTTGTTAATGTTTTTATTGATTGTGATGTACAAAGATTCCACCACTTTTCTCTGTTGTTTTGAGAGTCCTTTCTTTAATATTGAGGCATTGTTCCACTGCGGCAAATGACCTTTTTCATCAATCTAGTTGACTAATGCACTACTACGGTGGAATCTCACGTCTGCTTTCTATGTTCTTTTATTCTCATTTCAAAACCTCTGCCTGTTTCTCCGAAATAACTGTGGTCACATCCGCTGCCTGGAATCTTGTACACTACACTATTCTCATCTGTTATATTGCCTTTCACTATATCATCTATTCACCCGTGTTTCCTTCCACCTCCTTCCCACACTTGTCTTAATGTCTTTACATTATTATTATCATTATTATTAGTATTATTATAATAATAATAATAATAATTATTATTATTATTATTATTATTATTATTACTACTACTACTACTACTACTACTACTATTGCTATTATATTAATATTATTATTATTATTATTACTACTACTACTACAACTACTACTACAACTACTACAACTACTACTACTACAACTACTACTACTACAACTACTACTACTACAAATACTACTACTACAAATACTACTACTAGCCTGCTACTACTGCACCTGCAGCTACTAATACTACTTTTTACTACTACTGCTTCAACAACTACTACTACTGCTATTTCTGCTATTACTACTATTGTTGTTTTCTTACTGATGTTTTTATCCACGATTAAGTAAGAAGGGTGCTGACACACAGAATTGCTGCTATATCATTAAGGAATATTCGAAATATCCTCTGTCTGCTTTTCTGTCATCAGGCTCCTCATTGACAAGTGGACATATTTTATAAGAAAGTTGGCAAGCAATTGAATCAGATACAACTGAATATTCATGTAAAGAATGTATTGCCTCCTTCCTCTCTCCTTCACTTCTTGAGTTCATTTCCCATCTCAATCTCAAAAAAAGTTGAAAACTAGAAATTAAGTTTTGCACAGAGGCTCACGGATCACCTGAACAGTTTTATTTATATTATTCAAAATATTTCATAATTTTTTGCAGCTTTATGAGCTTTTTTTTTCTTTTTCGTATTTTAAGCATTAGATGTAATCGTCACTGATCCCTTCAGTATAAACGTAAGAGGATTAAATGTAATCGACGGGCGTAGACTGTAATCGGGAGTAGACTGTAGCACCAGTCGAACAGGGCAGTACTCCCGAGGTGGATGGCAAGCTGGTGATAGGGAGAGTTGGAGCTCCCGTTTCACCAGCCCTCAGGACTTGATCCTGACCATCTCCCTTTGTTGAACATTTTCAGTGCATTCATTTACACAGGGAGTAGGCCAGCATGCTCTCTTAATACTTCTACCTTCAACTGTCTGCACCACATTACATGCGTGTAACATATCACACCTTCTATTCACTCTCTTTAGCAATGGCCGATACAATGTTACTATCAAATGAGGTGGTACCTCGGATTGCCACCACCGGCAGGGTAGGGCTGGCGGCACAGGGTCCTCCAGGTCACCATCAAGCGACTGTTGCAATTTCCGATAATGCTCGTCAGGAAAGAGGTGAAAGTGTGGTCTTATTCTTCACCAACATCCGCGGCCTTAACACGAATTTAAACTCAGTTCATTTTTTCCTTCAGTCCATATCCCCTTTGGCCCTTTTTCTCACAGGACCACTAATCTCACCCTCTACTGATATATTCCCATTTTGTTTTCCCTGTTACCATCTCCTCACAAACTTCTGTAACAAGGGCAGCGGCTGTTGTTATATTATCAGATCCCAATATGCAGTTGACACTATTTTAAACTTCACTTCATCCAGTTTTGATTACTCATTGTATAAACTAAACTGTCAAAATATTACCAAACATATCTGTGTAGTCCATTGCTCCCCCAGTGCTTCTTCGGAACCCAGTGTATTTGATTCCATATCCACACAGTTGAGTAACCTTAACCTTGCCCTTAGCACCGAAAATACCATTTTGGGTAATTTTAACATACATAACGTTGAATGGTTTTTAGCATTCTGCCAGGACTAACGACGCTGGTCTAGAGTGCGAGCTGTTTGCAGAATCGTTTAATCTCACCCAGCTGGTAAAGCAACCAACCAGAATACCTGATAATCCTGACCATAATGCCCATCTCATGAATTTATTCTCGACAAAAAATCCAGATCAATATAGGATAGAGGTACTGTCACCACTTGGATTCTCTGACCACAATCCCACCAAAGCCTCATTAGTTACTCCCCACAAACACACCTCCCCGTTCTGAACCTGTCAGGGTGACCCGATGGCACTTTGATAGGGCAAACTGGGATGGATTTAGAATTTATCTTGCTGACATTCCGTGGCAGTCTTTCTTCTCTAGTGATCCCAATTCTACCCAGTCTCATTTTTGCGACTTAATACTACCTGGTATGGATTTTTACATACCAAGTCAACAGTTCACTAAAAGCTCGAACTCTTCAATACGGTTTGATGGCAAATGTGCCAGAGCAACAGCCCATGTCATTAGCATATAACTCTTACTTAAAATAATAAAGATCTGAATCACTCTCAATTTAAAATTGCTAGAAATCATGCAAAAGCAGTAATAATTCTAGCTAAATCAAACTTTCTTCAAAAGCAAGCATCAAAACTACTAAACAACCCTAATGACAATTGAATATTCTGATCAACTCTTAATTCTTTCAATAATAACTTTAACAAGTCATCATCCATTCCTCCACTATAATCTTCAGATGGCAACATTACAAATGACCTGCCTGGGAAAGCAGATATTTTTGCCAGTACATTTGCCAGAAATTCTACCAAAGAGGATGCCAGCCAGAACGTCCCAGTACTAGAAATTGACTCTCCCGAAATTGTTCCACTTAAAATACAGACAAGAAACGTAAAATCCATCCTAGACAATTTACCTACCAAGAAAGCTCAAGGCCCAGATGGAATTCCGCCAAATGTTTTGAAAAAGTTTTCCCCTGAACTTGTCTCTGTCGTAACTAAACTGTTCAGTCTATGCATACATACTCCTTCATTCGCAAATTCATGGAAAGAAGCCAATATCTACCCAATTCCAAAGAAAGGAAGTTCCTCTGACCCCTCTGATTATAGACCAATAGCTGTCACATGTTCTCATGGTAAAGTATTTGAAACTTTAATTAATAAGTACATTGTTAAACATCTTGAATCCAACAACTTAATTAGTGATAGACAATATGGTTTTTGCCACGAAAAGATTCACCATTGACATACCCAATCTCCTAACTCATATCATCCATCAGTCAATTGACCTACATGGAGAAACTCAAGCAGTAGCTCTCGATATTGCTAAAGCTTTAGACAGGGTATGGCACCATTCCCTGCTGTCCAAACTCCCTGCTATGGACTAACATTTTTTGTTCATTTGATGTCCTCATATCTCGGTGACAGGAAAATAAGAGTAAAAGTATATGATGTATATTCCAATTTCCACTCAAATTAATGCTGGCGTGCTGCAGGGATAAGTTCTGGCACCAACCCTGTTCCTGGTTCATATTAATGATCTGTCACCCACACTCCCATCCACTCATATGCAGATGACTCAACACTACATAGTTCATTCACACTTAGACAACCAATTACAAAGTCTAATATCTCTACCTCTCAACTCAGCACAGCCATCTCCATAAATCAAGATCTATCAACGATCAGCGAATGGTGACAAAACAACCTTGTCACATTAAATGCTATCTATCTATATACCTAGGGTGCTTCCCCCAAGGAAAGGGAGGTAGCCGAGACAGGACGACACACTCCCCATTTACTCTTCCATTCAAACACATTCATTCGCATCTTAGCCCCAAAAGGGAGAAGGGACAGATCCTCACCACACAACACAACACAGCACAAGGGTCAACTGTGCAGTACAATCAGTGACATCCGCAGCAGGTCCCAACAGCAGAGCTTGTTTACCCCTGCCACATCATAATAGACCCTTCCCCTTACCCGCACCTGACCTGACTAGCTGATCAGACCAAATGCAAGAGAATATCCCGTCAGGGCTGCATCATCATTTACTTATTCACAGTTTCTCTCCATTTATTTCTGTCATGCACAGCCACTCTTCCTTGCTCAACAGACATCCCTCTCGCATCCATCGCTCTCTTCACACTGTCCATCCATCCTATTCGTGGTCTCCCTCTCAGCCTTACACCTCTCACATCAACTCTAGTTATTGTTTTCACCAATAGCTTATTATCCATTCTCTCCATATGCCCAAACCATCGCAACACCCTCTGCTCAACTCTACCAACCATCTCCCAAACAACTCCAGTTCTCCTTCGCACTTCATCATTTCGTATTCAGTCCATATGCATCACTCCACACATACTTCTCAGACACCTCATCTCCATTACATTCAAACTCTACCTCTCTGCTACACCTGTATTCCATGTTTCAGCCCCATATAACGCAGTCGGTACCACAACACCCTCATACAGCCTTCTCTTTACATCCATTCTAAGCAAACGACATGAAAACACTTTTTTCATTCCTCCCAGCACCTTACCTACTTCATTCATTCTAACTTCACTTCTGCATCTATTCTTCCATCCACAGCAACATGTGACCTTAAATATTTAAAACACTCTACCTCCTTAAGCAACTCACCATACAAAACTATATTCATCCCCCTACCATCTACCAACCTCGTACACTTCATCACTTTACTCTTATTCTCATTTACTTTCAATTTCCTCCTTTCACACACCCTTCCAAACTCCTCTACCAACGTCTCAATCTCTCCTCTGAATCAGCCACCAGTGCAGTATCATCTGCAAACAGCAGCTGCTTTAGATTCCACTCTCCACCATCAACATTCACCAGACTCAGACCTCCACCTAATACTCTTGCATTCACCTCCCTTACAACACCATCCACATAAATATTAAACAACCAAGGCGACATCAAACATCAGTGTCGCAGCCCCACTCTCAGAGAAAACCAATCACTCACAGCATTTCCCACTCTTACACACACTCTACTATTTAAATAAAAACTTTTCACCCTTTTTAGCAACAGTCCACAAAGCCCCCCTATCAATTCTATCATGCGCGTTCTCTAAATCCATGAATGCCCAAAACACATGCTATTAATACTAAATATAGACAATTTACTTATAGACAGATATTATCAGATTCGTATATTACTTTCAGTGCTACTAATATTCCCATGTCCAAAATATTGAAATTCTCGGTGTCTCACTTAACAGTACTCTCAGGTGGATCCATGTTAGATCACTTGCTAACACCAACTCAAAAAAACTTGGATTATTGTACAGAGTCCGTAACTTTTTCACTGACGAGCAGTTAGCTATATTTTATATGAGTCATGTGCGCTCTCAGCTTGAATATTGCTCACCCTTGTGGAATGGATGTGGAGAGGTTGCATTAAAACAATTAGACAAAATTCAGAACAAAGCTATTAGAATTATTAACAACCCTCCCATTACAAATAAACTACCTCCCCTACATGTAAGAAGGAACGTTGCCTCCCTTGCATTATTTTACAGATATTTTTATGGCAAATGCTCAGACGAAGTTGCATCCATGGTGCCACCTCTCCATGCCTTCCCTCGTGCTACACGGGCATCTGGTAGCGCTCATGACTGGAATGTCACTAAGCCATAATGCAGAACTTCTGCCTATCAGAAATCTTTCATTTCCCGAACTGCATCTCACTGGAACTCGCTTCCCCAGAGTTGTTTCTCTCCAAACTTCAACCTACAGCTGTTCAAGTTTAACTGTTACAGATATTTTATGAAGAGGACACCAGTAATCTGGTGTGTGGATTATTTTTTTTATTCATTTGTTTTTCCTTCCTCTGTTATGTTATTAAAAAAAATAAAAAAATAAAATGTAACGAACACAATGTACACTGTTATTACCGGATCTTCCTAAAGACATGGTTATATGTACAGTGTTTTATACACGTCACTACAGAGGAGTGACTGGGGAAAGAGAGAGGAAGAGGGCGAGGAGATGCCATGAACATCACTGTCAAGGGGGGAAAGAAATATGAATGAATTAATTGCAATTAAGTCAATAGTTGTCACGGTGGAAAAGGAAATATATTGAATATATCTGCACTACATATGGGAGAAAAAGGGAAAGTCACCACTGACAAGAAGGCTATCGACTTATGAAATAAAGTAGTAAGTTTTATTTTATTATTGTTTACTTCTCCAATTCTCTATAGACAAGAATTTCATAAACTTTCTCAACAGTACACAGCGGAGACTAATCACTCATGAATGCTTACCTGCTGATACTGTTGGCCTTGGAGAAAGTGTTCTTACCGCTGACAATCGATAATTAGTACTAATAAAGACAGATACTTGCTGGTGCTAACTCCTGACTGGCACAAACAGATTTATGAATTAATATGAAAGAACTGGCTTAACCACCTGTCGTGATTGATATAAGAAGTTTGTGCAAACTGGAGTAGCAAACAAAGGTAAACACAACATGGAAAAATGAAACACGAGTCTTAATCAAGCAAAGGAAAGAACTGTGAATTTATTAACCCACCACATCCCGTTGACGTGAATAAACGTCCACACTTTTTGTCACTGCCAATCCCATTGACGTACATAAACGCGAATCAATTGCAAGGTCCCTAATTTGCACAATTTTCAATTTTCGCGAGTGTTTTTTGGTTCGTATACACGGTACATCTTCCTCTACAAGATGCCAGGCAGCGACAATGCCTTACCCAGCATGACCTCCCCTCCCCCGCACGCCATTGTCTCGGCAATTCACCTGTTACCAGTGACCTGGCCAGTAAAGACGTTGTGCCACGGTACAAAATTCAGGGCCAGAGTGATTCCCCAATCGATGACAATGTGGAGGACGAACTTTACATAGCATTAGAGGAAGAAACAGTCAGAAATGATGATCAGGTAATGTCGCCAAAAAAGGTCAGGTATGATGATGTGTTTCGTGAGTGAAACAATGCTTATATTGCCTATATTACTGTGTGAAAACCAATATACTCTCTTACTACATATAAATTTGTACCAATTAGATTAATAAATACTGTTTATGAGTGGTGTGGAATGGTTACCTTCCCACAGAACTCGTTTTCTTTGAAGCCAGCCTGATAGAAAACTCAGTAAGTTGAGGAGGTACTGCTACATGTATCGAGTATTTTAAACCTTAGGTGAGCAATTACTCTATGATTTTTCGATGTTTCTCACCAAAAGCGAAGTTTTGAGGCAAAAAAATTTTTTCCAAAAATGGTCGGGATTGGGGGGAGTCAGTGGTGGAAAAGTGGTCGGGACAGAGTGGGTTAATTACAATGAACTCTTACATTACAAGATAACTTAAATAAGTAATCACTCACTCATATCAGACAACTAGCTAATACTCTTAAGCCTTAACCTCTTAACCGCGGGGCGTCACTTTCGTGACGCTTGGGAGCAAGGGATCATACCGCGGGGCGTCGCTTTTGTGATTCTGTGTTATTTTGAATTCACCTGGGCTTCCAAGTGGGGGCTTGTATCATCTATCAGTACTGCCAATGTCCAACACTAGTCAGCACTCCTAATCTCATCTGTACTCCCATCCATTGTTGACAATTTAGCCATTTCTCCCCATTCTTGACTACCCTTCCTACCCCCCCTCCATTACACTATCCTTTCGCCTGCCCGGCCGTGCTACGCTAAATAAATCTTCCCTGGAATTTTTCACTGATTTCATCCATTGAAATAAGCCCTATGCCCTATTCTTATACCAAATAATATATACAAGAAAGAAATAAGGTAAGTGAGAGTGCCATACACCTGGAATTGGCTAATTATCACCTGACAACACCTCACATGCACTCGTTCGCTAATTTTCGCTGTTTTTTTCCCCTTGAAATATGCCATATAATCTATTTTCGTAATAAATATACATATAAGGAGGGAAGGGAGAAGCCTAAGTGATATTTACATTCACCTGGAACTACCTAATTTATAATGTATTGTCTAGATTTCCTGCCAATCATTTCAGTGAAATACATAGCTGTTTCAAGAGCTACGTTGGTAGTGCTGAATAACCCCCAAGTAGGCCTCAACCCGGGCCGGCCCTCCTTTATCAGTTCTCTCTCAGATTCCGAAGAGAAGGTACGGCTCATCCTCTTGCTGACTTCAGGGCCTTTTTTCACCCCCATGCAAAGGGCCCTGTGACCTTTACCCCCTACTAAACCTCGTGTGGAAAGAGGTAAAGGGCTGACAATTGATAAAAGAGTGACTACGATCTTTCTATTGAGTAAAACAGTGCAAGTGGAATTGTAAATAATGTGTAAATAATGTGTAAACAGCAAGTGAAAGTAATGAATGTAAATATACGTGAACAATGGAAAATAGTTTTATAAGTTACTTCAAGTGACAGTGCATAACACAGTGTAAATAAAATAGAAATGTAAATAACGTAAATAAAATAGAGAACGTAAATAGAAATGTAAATGAGTAGTATTATAAGAATACGAGTATATACCCTAGGAGTAATGAAAGTGAAAGTTTCACTATAGCATGTCTGAATACTATGAGTTATGAGAGTGAAGATGAAAGTGACATTCACCCTCAATGCCAGTATACAGAACGAGAAAGTGAATGCTACGTATTTTACTGAAAGAAATTGAATCCCTACAGTGACAATAAACTAATACTACTGAAGGAAACTTATGGATAAAGACTGTAGATATATATAAGTGTTATATAGTAATAGAAATATAAAGTGTGAGGGGTTTTATGAATAATAAATGACAGAGTACCAAGAGCGAACTAGCGCAAGTGCGGTGGTCAGACGCGCTCATAATTTTCATTGCTTTCACAGTGGGGTTTTTTTTTGGAATATGGATCCCAAACTACTTGAAAATCATAGAGTAGTATTTATAGAGTTAATATCTGGCTGTGGTAATCATATTACGGGTTGTCGGGAAGTGTAAAGTGGAGACTTCGTTACCCAACTTCAGAGGTCTCCACAAGTCCTACGGTAACTGACGAAGGCTCAACAGACATTCCAGGAGAAAGCTGAAGGTATGTCCCATAAGCATATATAATTTTATTATTCTAGGACTAATAACTGATTTTTGGCAAATATTTTTTGAGAGTCTGTCGGAGCCCGAATAACCCCGCGGCACACGCAAAACATCGGTAAACATGCCCGTGGTGTAGGGGTTAAAAATACAGAGAGATAATACTGGTCAGTGGAGAAAATGGAGCTGTGGTTGCGAAAAAACTAGGCAGACTGCTACTCAGGCCACTGCAATGCCCACTGCTGACATCCACTGTTGCCGATCACTAGATCGGTGAGGAGATGCCGGGATTGTAGAAGTGCAAGAGACTGGGTGATAAACCACAAGGAGGGGTTTTCACTGCTCACCACTCTTCTTAACATCCTCTTACTGTGGCAGCACTACACCAACTGACTAATGCTCTCACGCCAGCCACAAAGCAATACATGATCACCGGAAGAAGGCGTAGCCAGGGGCACAGCCAGAAATATAATTTGGGGGGGGGCCACAATGATTAATCATGAGAAATATAAAAACTGTCTCTCCTTAAACGGCTGCCTGCTGCCGACTGCTTGACGGCCTACTGACAAATACGAGATATTAATCGCAGAAAAGGTGCTGTTAAATAGTCAGTTAAATCTCATTCCTGGCACTGGCATTCCCCTACTTACTGTTTTTTAAAAAGTTAGCACTGAATGGGGTGAGTTGGGACAGGTAAGTATATACTTTCTTCCCCAACAAAAACAATAAAAGATATTTGTTTCATATTGCAGTATGAGAACCTTCATGTAACAGATTTATCATACCAAGTTTCAATGTTTCAGTCTGAATACATTTTGTACACTGATAGTGAAAGTACTTTTGGCTCACCCCTGACAAGATGCGGTGAATTGGGACAGTTTTGGAATATACTTGGCTGAGCTGGGACGTACCACTTTTTAACTTAATAGTTCATTTAAAGTAAAGAGCCACTAATTTCAATGTATTACCTGATAAATAATGTAGCACAAAAGTTAAATTTATTTGTTACCTTGTATAAAATGCAATTAAATTAAATGAGCATTATTGTTAAAAAAACATAAAAAGAAACTTACATTTATCCAATTAATCAATTTGAAGTTCGTTTAGTTTTCGTTTCCTTTTTAAAGGCTCCAACATGCTTGATCCATCGGCCTTGGACACCTAATGGCAGCTCTTCATGCTACACAATCTCTGGCAGCTTCCCTATGCAGTCCCTTATCCCTGAGGTCACGCTCAGTGATCTTGTCCTGGGTCGTTTTCGGTCAAACTCTTCCAACCCTACCCCTAACATCAGCACTAATCAATTTCTGCATCCCATTATCATCTCTCATCCTCTCCACATGCCCAAACTATCTACCCTTCCTCATCACAACACCAATGCACTCCAATCCCGTCCTACCCCACAACTCTTCCAACATAAACCTAGCCTCACCCCCCATGCCTCACACTTAAGGACGCACTGCACAATACATATTCCGTAGTTAAGAGTTCCTCTAAGTTGCCTGTAGCTATTTATGCTGAAAAATTTCACTGAAAAATATGCATTTTATAATCACGAAAGGCTTTGTCCACCTCTTGCATCATAAATGGTATAGTTCCTGCTAATAAGACAGGTCCACCAATGATATACTGCCGAAAATCATCATCACCATACAGTATATTATCACAAACTGGCCAGTTGCATTTTTCAGTTCCTCTCCTTTCCAAAAATTTCATTATACAACTCCTTTTCCCTACATTTAACACTGTATCAATAAAGGCTTTTTTGCCAGAATCCACATCATAGTATTTTCTCTCTTTAGGGCATGCCAGGAACCTGAAAATGAGAAATATCTACTTGTTGACACCCAAAATCACCATAAATACAGCAAACTGTACAATATAGTAGTATATAATGCATGAAAAATAGGTTTTTCATGGCGAAAATCACAAATGAAATTGTTGTCCCAACTCCCCTTGGGTAAAAAAAAAAAAAATGGTGGGTGAGTCAGGACAACTGTCTATTAATACTTCAGCACTGCTCTCTGTAAAAATGCATT